>NW_017728920.1:8880601-8932096 GCF_001723895.1 Crocodylus porosus | reverse complement strand
ACAACTCCAAAATAAATGCTTCCAGCCAAGCTCAGGTCTCACCCTCTGGTCTTTCCTTGAGGAATGATCCCTCTCTGTGCAAACACTCTCCCCCAGAAGTCATCTTCCTGCCTCCTTTTACTTCTAAGTCATTACTGATTAACTGACCCAGCTGCAGCCCCTTAGGCTGGTGGTATATTGGCTAATTGCTCTAGGCTGCCAGCCTGCAGCCTGTTAAAGGCACACTGTTGGCTGATATTCAGCTTATTGTCCACTGTAACCCCCAGGCAGGGCCATCCCTGTGGGGAGGCAAATCGGGGTGACTGCCCCAGGCCCCATGCTTTGGGAGCCCCCGTGGTCAGTGCTGTATAGGCCCCACTGTGGCTGCCATGTACTGCCGCTGCCGAGCGCTGCTGGCTCTGGCCACTCACTGCTCTCCCCCCCGGGCCCCACACAGGCTGATATGCCCTGGGCCCTGCACACCCCTAGGGATGGCTCTGCCCCCAGGTCCTTTTGTACAGAGTTGCTACTTAGCCTATCCGTCCCCAGTGCATGTGATTGTTGTGTCCTAAGTGCTGGACTTTGTACTTCTCCTTTTTAAACTTCATGAGATTTCTTTTGCTTCAATCCTCCAATTTGTCCAGACCTCTCTGAATCCTAGCCCTACCCTGCCGTGTATCCACTACTCCCAGCTTAGTGTCACCTGCAAACTTGCTGAGGGTGCACTCCATCCCATCTTTCAGATCACTGATGAAAATATTGAACAAAACTGGCTGCAGGACTGACCCCCAGGGCACTCCACTTGATACCGGCTGCCAGCTAGACATCAAGCCATTGACTACTACCCTCTGAGCTGGATGATACAGCCAGCATCCACTTTACAGTCCATTCATCCAACCTGTACTTCCTTACCTTGCTGGCAATAATGTTGTGGGAGACTGTATCAAAAGCCTTACTCAAGTCAAGGTACAGCACATCCACTGGTCTCCCTGCATCCACAGAGCCAGTCAACTCCTCGTTGAAGGGAATCAGGTTGGTCAAGCATGACTTGCTCCTGGTGAATTCATGCTGACTGTTCCTAGTCACCTTCTTCTCCTCCAAGTGCTTAGAAATGGATTCCCTGAGGATCTGCTCCACGACTATTCCAGAAACTGAGATGAGGCTGACTGGTCTACAGTTCTCTGGATCCTCCTCCTCCTCTTTCTTAAAGCTTGGCACTGTATTTGCCCTTTTCCAATCATCTGGGACCTCTCCCAATTGCCACGAGTTTTCAAAGATGATGGCCAGCAGCTCTACAATCACATTCTGTCAGCACCCTTGGGTGCATCTTGTCCAGCTTTTCTAAATCATTCCTAACATGTTCTTTTGCCACTGTTGTCCGCTCACCTCCTCCCCAAACTGTGCTGCCAGGTGCAGTAGTCTGGGAGCTGACCTTGCCTGTGAAGACTGAGGTGAAAAAGGCATTGAGCACTTCAGACTTTTCTGCATCCTCTGTCATTAGGTTGCCTTCCCCATTTAGTAAAGAACCTACACTTTTCCTGATCTTCCTCTTGTTGCTAACATATTTATAGAAACCCTTCATTACTCTTCACATCCCTTGGTAGCTGCAACTCAGATTGTGCTTTGGCCTTCCTGATTTCATCTTTGCATGCCCCAGCAATACTCTTATACTCCTCCCTAGTTGTTTGTCCAAATTTCCACTTTTTATAAGCTTCCTTCCTTTAGCTCACTGAAGAGCTCCTTACTCAGTCATGCTGGTCTTCTGCCATACGTGTTAGTCTTCCTGCACTCTCAGTAAGGTCTCTTTTAAGTACAGCCAATTCTCCCCCTCAGACTGGCTTCCCAGGGGATCCTGCCCATCAGTTCCCTGAGTGAGTCAAAGTCTGCTTTTCTGAAGTCCAGGGTCTTTACTCTGCTGCTCTCTTTCCTTTCCATCCTTAGGATCCTGAACTCAGTCATCTTGTGGTCGCTACTGCCCAAGTTTTCATTCACTTTTACATTCTCCACCAAGCCTTCCCTGTTTGTGAGCAGCAAGTCAAGAAGAGCACAGCCCCTAGCTGGCCTCTTCAGCACTTGCACTAGGAAGTTATTCCCAACACTCTCCAGAAACTTCCTGGATTGCCCGTGCACTGCTGCATTGCTCTCTCAGGAGATGTCAGGTTGACTGAAGTCCCCCTGGAGAACTGGGGCCTGTGATCAGGAAACTTCCGTTAGTTGTTTGGAGAAAGTCTCATCTAGCACTTCCTCCTGGTCTGGTGGTCTACAGCAGATACCCACCACAACTTCACCATTGTTACTCTCCCCTCTTACCCTAACCCAGAGACTTTCAACAGACCTATATCCAGTTTCACACTGGAGCTGAGCAATCATACGGCTTTTTACATGAAGCACAATCCTCCTCCTCTTCTCCCTGCCTGTCTTTCCTGAACAGTTTATTTCCATCTATCACAAGTGCTCCAGTCATCCAGTCTCAACAAGTCTCTGTTATTCCAATCACATCATAGTTTTGTGACTGTGCACCTCCAGCTTGTGCTTTCTTCAGGTCACCCACTTCCCCATGTACCTCAGGGCTTTAATCTCCATCCCCTGGTGAAATTAATTTAAAGCTCTCTTTACTAGGTTAGCAAGCCTGTCTGCAAAGATGCTCTTCCCTCTCTTTATCAGGTAGATTCTGTCTCTTCCTAGCAACCCTTTTTCTTGGAACACCCCCCCATGGTCAAAGGAGCCAAATCCCTCTGGTGACACCATCTGCTCAGCCATGCATGGATCCACAGGATGTGTCTGGTCCTGCCTGGGCCCTTCCCCTTGACTAGAAAGATTGAGAATACCACCTAAGCCCTTGTCCCCTTCACCTTTGCATCCAGAGACCTGTAGTTACTTTGGATCTGCTCAGGGTCTCCCCTGGCAGTATCATTGGTGCCCACATGGATGAACAGCATGGGATAGTCGGAGGGCTGGATATTTTTTGTCTTGATTTATGTTTTTTTGAGTAGTGTGTATATAGGGGCAATTGGATAATACCTCAAAATAAAGTCTTACCCCTGTATATTGGGGTCATCAATGACTCCAGGGGTCATCACTGACTCCAAGATGAACATGGGCCGGCAGTGTGGGGAGGCAGTCAGGAAGGCCAAGCGCACCTTGTCATGCATCCACAGATGCATCTCGAGCAGGTCCAAAGAGGTGATTCTCCCCCTCTATGAGGCACTGGTCAGGCCGCAGTTGGAGTACTGTGTCCAGTTCTGGGCACTGCACTTCAAGAGGGATGTGGACAGCATGGAGAGGGTCCAGAGGAGGGCCACTCATATGATCAGAGGACAACAGGGCAGGCCCTATGAGGAGAGGCTATGGGACCTGAACCTGTTCAACCTCCAAAAGAGATGGCTGAGGGGGGATCTTGTGGCCTGTTATAAACTAGTCAGGGGGGATCAGCAGGCATTGGGGGAGTCACTGTTCCCCCGAGCACTGCCAGGAGTGACCAGGAATAACGGTCACAAGCTGGCAGAGGGTAGGTTTAGGTTAGTTATCAGGAGGCGCTACTTCACAGTCAGGGCGGCTAGGGTCTGGAACCAGCTTCCAAGAGAAGTGGTGCTGGCTCCTACCCTGGGGGTGTTTAAGAGGAGGTTAGATGAACACCTTGCTGGGGTCATTTGACCCCAGTACTTTTTCCTGCCATGGCAGGGGGTCGGACTAGATGATCTGCTCAGGTCTCTTCCAACCCTAGAAACTATGAAACTATATTGTGTGTGGGATGTATGTGTGTGTGTGGAGGTGTAGGCGAATGTGTGTGGAGGATGGGGGTGCACGTGTGGGGGGGGCTGCCTATGCGCTGGGTCCCTAGGGAAGCCAGCCAGGGGTAGGGAGAGGAGTAGGAGGGGGCATAGGCACGTGCAGCAGAGCTGCTCACCCACATGGTACAGTATAGTGTGGTCCACCCCACCCCGCATCCAGCCTCACCCATTCCTGCCTGGGGCAGCCTGCATCATGCTCCCACCTGCACCTGCCACCAGACAAAACTGTCCCAACCCTGGCCAGCAAGCACAACTTCCTAGTGGGGCTGCTCCTGCTGTGGCTGCTGTCACCTGGGTACTGCTCATTTCCACCTCCAGCAGCTCCTCCTCCTCCTGCCCCTGCTGCACTACTCCAGGCAGCAGGTAGTGTGGCAAAGTGACAGAGGCTGTGGAGATACGTGTCAGGCACCATATGCCCAGCCAGGTAGGGGAGAAGCTGCAGCCAGGTGGCTTGTGCCCCAGCATGTGGGCTCCATATCCTGTCCACCTTCCACCCACTCTGCCTGCCCAGCATGATAAGAAGCTACCTGTGGGTGGCTGCGTGGGTGGAAAGCAGCTGGGAGTTGGAGCCCCACACGTTGGGGCAGGAGCTGCCTGGCTGCAGCTTCCCTCCAACCTGGCACACGTCCTCATGGCTTCCCCTTGTTACCTGCTTCCTGCAGTGGCACAGCAAGGGCAGAAGAAAGAGGAGGAGCCGCTGGAGGTGGAGGGAGCTGAGCAGTAGGGGTGTGCAAAGTGGGCTTTATTCGATTTGGATTCAGCCTGAACCAGGAACAGTGATTTGATTCGTTGATTTGCTCACTGTCCCTGATTTGATTCAGCCAGGTCTGAATCTGAAGATTCAATGCTGATTCAGAGAATCAGTGATTCTGACACAGACACAGCTTTAAAAGTTTTTTCTGCATACCTCGAGGTACCTGTGCGGCTCGTGATTGCTGCGATTCTGGGGCGGATGGAGCGTCCCACAGGAGTGCGGGGGGGCCCTCCATGTGCTCAGCGGTGAACCAAAAGTGGACTTCTGATCCACTTCCAGGTCCACCGGGAAGTGCGCTGGGGGCCCCCTCATGACTTCTGGCTCAGCAATCAGCCATGGGGGGACCCTGGGTACCTCCCCTCAGACCCAGGAGGCACCAGTTGCCATGCCGGGTGGGGGGCATGGGAAGGCCCCCCAGCGTGTTCCCTGGTGGAGCCGGAAGTGGCCTGGAAGTGCTTCTGGTTCACTTTTGGGTCTGCTGCCAAGCACGTTGGGGACCCCCCCCCCATGTTTCTGTGGGACACTCCATGTGTCTGAGCATCACAGCACTCATGAGCCCCTGCTATCTAGAGTTATGTAGAAAAAACACGTAAAGCTGTGTCTATGTCTGAACCTCCAAATCTTTCCAAATCTCTCGGAATCGATTCAGAGAGGTCTGATTTGATTCAGAGAGATTAAAGGGTCCTCTGATTTGATTCGGATTTGGAGATTTGGCCACCAAATTGGGCCCAATCTCTGACAATTCGAATCAGGGACCAAAGCTTCACACAGCCCTACTGAGCAGTACCCTGCTGGTAGCCAGGGCCAGGACGGTGCTGTCTGGTGGGCATAGAGCGGGTGGGGGTGTCTGTGGGAGCATGGCATGGGCTGCCCTGGGTGGGACTGGGTGGGGTTTAGCCCCAGGCAGAGTGCCATGGGAGCTGCTTCAGGCTATGAATAATCAATTGGCAGGTGTCCACTCACGGGCCAGATCTAGCCCATGAGCTGTATTTTGCCCACCCTGAGCTATTACGTGCTCAGCAGGAACTCCATACAGCAGAAGCAGCTCAATCAGCTGGCCAGAGCGCCAGTCCTAACCCACTTACTCTTTTAATACATGTTTACACTGGAAACCTTTACTAGGGTAGGTAGGCTGGCAAGGCACTACCTGGGGGACCCAGGCATAGCAACAAATTATAGTTTTGCCAGTCTCCAATTCTTTTGATCAACATGCTGTTTTGCTGGCTATTGCTCCCTGCTCTGGACACTAGCCCAGCAGCTGATTTAGACCACGCTCAGAATTTTTTGGCTTCTAAGTTCCCAAGGATCTGGGCAGACTCTTAGTACATTTTGGGCACCTATACACATGCAGTAATTACAGGGTGTCAAATAATCGAGTCTGAGGGAGAGTGGTAATTACTGTGCTCCGGCAGACTCTAGTGTCTCATGTATCAGTGTCCTCGCACTGAAAAATGGTGGCGGGTGATTTAAAGTGTCCCCACTGCCATCTATCAGCATAGCTATGCTGATACATGAGGCACTTTGGTCACTTTAGAATGGCTCTCATAGCTGCCCTAAAGCACCCCTGCACTCCTGGAGCACATGTATAAACTCCTCTTGAGCTCTGGCCTCAGGCAATGTGCCTGGTCCCTTTGAAGCTGGCTGAGTCAGGGGCAACATGTAGGGGGTGCACCCCCTGCAAGCCTGCCGTTAGCACTGCCGGCAGCATCTGCAAGTAGTCCATGATCACCCGTGGCTGCCACTGCCGCTTCTGGCAATGCCTGTGGGTGGTCACCAACCCCTGGTCGGTGCTCTCCACCCCCCCGCCACCAACTGTGCCAGCAGCATCTGTGGGAGCTCCCCACTGCCACCATCCCACTGGTGGCACTGTGCTCCCGTCGGCACCGGCACAGCCATGCCCCATCTAGCCACCAGGGACATGTGCCATTCATGGCCTGAGGACCCCAAAACCAGTACTGAAAACCACATCTCTCTCTCGTAGCATAAGCCAACTTATTCTCAGAGCTACACCCGAGCAGTTTTCCTAAACGGACATACCAGTAAAAACACAAGTTTGCTGGTACCACTGTATCTACACTAGGTACTTCTGCTAGCTTGCCTGCCAGTAAAAATTATCCCCCAACATATAGAGGATAGTAACAATGGTAGCTAGCTCACATATAGGTAGCTATAGTAACAAAAGCCTTCTAGAGCTGAAAGCCTTCAAAAGATGTGAGGGACTTCTGACTTTAGCCTGAACAGCTGTCACAGAGGACAGAGAAGACTGGCACTGACTGTCTAGCCCAAAGGCAGCACCTTTGCTTACTTCTACTGCAGACATACTTAGAGGTCCATTGTGCTATACACTGTATGGACACTTCGGCCAATCCCTCCCCACCTCCTCTGTGAGTTTACACTCTAACTGCACAAGGCACTTAAGGGAAAACTGGGACAGGAAGATGAAGTGACTTGTCTATGGTTCTAGGGCAGGATGGTGGCAGCGCTGGAACTCGAATACAAATTTGTTGATCTGTATTTCACTGCCCTCCCCACTGGACCATGCTTGTAATTTTCTATTAGCTCAAGTCTTGTGCTCTGGTATGTCAGTACTAGATGTTAAAGCAAATACTGGAGCCTGGGACTTGAACCAAAGGACCTACTTTTTCATGGGCATTTTTTCTTACATTTTTCGTTAGATTTTTGACCGTGAAGCACTTTTTGGCCTAAAGCTTCTCTGCAGTTTATGTTATCCTACAGTGGAACTAAGCCACAGATTTTTCCCTCAGTAGAGATCTACAGCCATAAGAATGGCATAAAAGTCCTGAATTCCAAGTTTTCTGCAATCAATCCCTGTTGTAGTCACAATGCACTTTGGAGCTTGGCAGCTTGCTATTAAATTAGCCAGAGAACTCACTCTAATGCAGCACACTGCTTCTTTCTGGCCTTCCAGCAACACATATTGCTTCTTTGCCCTGCCAGCCTGGGCAGCACATGACAGAAACCAACCCCACTTCCCACTTGGTAGTGCAGACTGAAGAACCTCGGCAATCCAGCTGCCCCAGAAGAGATGACATTATGACATGCTAATGCTCCTGCTGGCACTTAAACCCAGAGGTTTTTGGCTAGAAGGTCTTGCCTCTCCACTTAGGGTCAGACTAACTGCCATATTTGGGATCAGGAAGGAATTTTACCCCATGGTCAGATTGGTATGGACTGTGGGGGCTTTTCCCTTCCTCTGTAGTGGGAAGCATGGCTGTCTTTCTGGGATCTCTTGGGTATTGTAACAACTTTTGCAGCAGCAGGACATTGGCTGCCATGGTTCCCTGACTTTACTTGTGGTAGGTTAGGTTGTTGTGTTGTGTTTGGATTGGCTGTGTAGTTTTTCTAGGAGGTTAGGCAATGCATTTCTACAAGATGGTTTGGACAGAGATGATCCTGCCTCTGCCAGGGGGTTGGATTAGATGACTCCTGGAGATCCATTCCATCCCTATATTTCTATGACTTTATGACATACAGGAGGAGCAATAAGACACAAGGCACTCAGATGAAGGGTTCTTTATCATAACTGTGCTATCTTTCCACTCTGATACCAATACCAAACCCCACTGCAAAGTACAGATTAACCACTGCCTCCCGAACTGTCTGTCTTTCCAGGATCTCACAATCTCCAACTCCTCTTGCTATCATTCATGTCCTGCTCTCAGATTCTGAGAGTAAGCCTGGTGAGTGCTGTTTGCCTTCAAATCCCAGCTCCTTCACTTCGTCTTCAAATCCCAGCCCTGTCAGATTTTCAGCTGGAACATAAAAGACAGTGCTTCCTTTTGCACATCCCAAGCTTTACTGTGGTGTACCTTTCCAGAGCACATGCCCACTAACCACAGCAATGGAACCCAATCTGTTCTCTGGCTATATATCTCCTGTGATTACTGAAGCTGTCCTGTGCTAGGTGATGATCTTGTTCAGTGGTGTGTTCCCTTTCCAACTGGACTTTGGGAGGTTGTGGAGGGTGGGGTCTTTCATTTCAGGTTCATTGAAGCTCCTGGTGTTCCTGTTCTCTAGACTCCAGAAAGGCTTGGTGCTGGTCAGTGCTCAAGCTGACAACAGTCTGTGGAAGGGCAGAGCTGGGGCAATGGTTAGTTTCAAGTAACTTCAAGTAATTTCTGCTACACACAGCAGAAAGGGTCTTTCCTTATAAGTCGCATTGTAGTTTCATAGTTTCATAGTTTCTAGGGTCGGAAGGGACCTGAGCAGATCATCTAGTCCGACCCCCTGCCATGGCAGGAAATAATACTGGGGTCATATGACCCCAGCAAGATGTATGACCCCAGCAAGATTATAAAGGGTTGTTGTATATAAGTCTCAGGTGAGGAGCAGGTAGTGGACAGATTTAACTGAAGACCCTACAGCAGAGTGCTGTTGCCCTCTACTGCTGAGTAATATCATGGACACCGGTGATTCAAGGTATGCTGGGAGTGATTTAGATCAGCCTAAACTTATCTGACTGTTTGAAATAAAAGCTTTGCTTCCACCAGACACATTTGTAACTTCCAGTGCTGAATGCAGATAACTGAGCAGAAATAGCTAGAAATTAGTACATTTGTTTAGTTTAATTTATATTCTCGCTTCTCTCAATAGCTTAACAAAAAGCTAACAGATTTTCCTGCCTAAGCATAGGGACTGACTGTTCTTGTTGGTTTATACCACTCCATGCTCATAGCTGCGATGCTTTGAAGCCAGAAGCAAGCCTTTCTAATGGTAGTCATAATAAGAACAATGCATTCCTGGGGTATGGTGTTGCTATAGCAGAACCGGGTGCTAGTGAGACAAAGGCAGGTGTAATGTTGAAGGCTAAGTGCTGTCGTCATAACAACAGACACAACAACAATCCATGGATTGATTTTTCACCTGAGAAACCTGGCTGGTTTTTTTTCTAATGCTAGTTATGATAGGGTATGGCACATGTTCAGTTTATGGCACCATACAAACCAGCTACAAAGATGTTATACACTTTTTGAGTAACATCTTGATGGTTGGTTGGCCCTTTTATGGCACCATAAATTAAAGGAAAGTGTGACCAGTAACTATTTATGGCAATTAACATGTTAGTTGCACCAGAAATATAATGTGTGCCGGAGCCTAAAACTCCGTGGTAGTTCCAAACTCTGCAGAGGGTATAATCCTAGCTATTCCTTCAGGTAAAATGCATGTAGGAGAGAAACAATGTTTCTAGTGTGTAGGGAGTAAAAACACTGCACAATCAGGAATGACTTACAGGGATGAAAATACAAAACAGGAAGAGAAACAACGCTGCTGTTATTTTTATTCTTCTGCCTCTGTCTTGAAGTGTTAAAAACCTACTTGATTTTCAATGGGATTTAGACTCAGCTGTATTCCGTCTGTGGTTGAAAGAAATCCTACACCAGTTGGCATTTTTTTCCTAAAATTCTGGAAGGAAATAAAATGTAAACCAAAAGGGGGAAGGTTTATAAATGAGACAGGCAAGTAGTTGAGATCCCAAAACTTCCCTCTCTCAAGATAGAAGCAGAATACAGGCAGTCCTTGGACTTACAACACAATTGGTTCCTGAAAACTGCACCTTAAGTTGAAACGTTGTAACTCAGAACCAATTTTCTCATAAGAAACAGTGTTATAAATGGGGGATTGGTTCCTGAACCAAGGCCTGATACCCTATATTCACCAAAAATATCCCAGAATTTTGTACTTGATCAATTATAGATGAGTAATATAGCTACATTAATGTGTTTATATTGTAAATAGCAATCATAATGATTTGGAAGGACTTCTTTGAGGTGACTTTGCTGGACTTTTTGAAAGGTTCTTGGCTAGAGTCTTCTCAGGAGTCTTGGCTGCAGGTTTTTCTGGAGTCTTGTCTGCTTTCTTAAAGGAAGTGCCCAAGGAAGTTTGGACAAATGTTCTCCAGGGAGATGAGTGACACAGCAAACTTGTTCACTGGTGTGGTATCACGTCAGGTCAAGCGTTGTAAAGTTGAAACTGACGTCAGAAAGTTGAAACAGGGTGTCAATTTATAAATGTTGTAACTCGAAACGTAAGTCAAGGACTGCCTGTACTCACTGCATAGAGGCTTCATTTCAAGAATAAAAAGCATAATCATTTCTTCACAAAACAAACCCCAAAATCCATTAAGCATAAAAATAAAACTCACCTCCACTACTTTTTCAGGCTTTGAAGTTTGCTGTGTCACCCCAGAGCCAGGTAGCTAAGGAAACACGCATTAATTCTTCACAGACCCGCATTATTTATATGGTTTAATAAACCATGAACCAGGATAAGTCAACTGGCTGCTACAGCATGTTTTTGATACAGTGCAAGAACCCCACAGCTCCGCTGCCTGAATGCCATGGCTCCTGCTTCTGCGGTACCAAAGATCCAGTAGAGCTTCACTTCTCCTCAAACTTCTTCATGGCATAATATACATTTCTTTAATTAGACAAGGGGACAAGAAGTCAGAGGTGAAAAAAAGACCTGAACTCAAATTACATTCTTTCACTACAAGCTTTCTCTTCACCCCCACCCATTAGTACCTTTGCTTTGGAAGTCATCACTGCAGTCACATCCTTTCAGCCAAGGAACATCTAATGCCCTTTGAAGCTGATCAGTTCTGTGCAACTGTACAGGCTGAGGGAATACCAGTGAATGACAAAAGCTGCTGTCTCAGAGACTAAGGGAAAGAATATGCTGCTCATGCTCTGTTTTAGCACAGCCACCATTCACCAGGTTGTGCACAGAGAAAAAAACTGAACCCAGCCCAAAGTACTTCCACTAGGGCTCCCCAAGAGAATGGACATACAGGCAAACAGATGATAAAGAGTATGAAATATTAAGCAAAGAAGTCTGCAGTGAAAGTCTCCCTCTATATTTAAACAAAGCACCCTCTGAATTCCATTCTCATTGGGACTCCTTGGCTGGATTCAAATGTGCAGGCACGTGTGTGGTTTGTGGCTCTGCAAACCTCTTTGTGGTGCCACAAACTACACCTGCTGCACATTAAACAGTGCTCCATGCTGCTAATTTGCAGTGCTGGGGCAAAATTTGCTATCAGGATTTCCTGGTAGCAAACCTCCCCACCCCTGGAAAAAAAGCAGTGCAAAGCATGCCAAAGTGCCATGTGCTGGGAGAAACATGGAGCTCCTGTGCCTTAGCCAGCTGGAGAGTACCACATGGAGACAGGGGAGCAGGTAGCCTCCTCTCTCTATGCTGCAGAGGCCCCACACTGAGGCACCCTGAGCCCAGCTAGCCCCCCCTGCAGCACATGGAGCAGCAGGACAATGTGTCCCGCTGCAAACCACGAGTGGGGTGTGCACTGCAGTACAAAGTACTGGTGCAAATTTGTGCTGCTACTATTTGTGCTGCTGCAAATTGCATGTCCCTGCTCATGTGGATGCGCCCTTCAAATGTCTTTTTTTTGCGGCAGTTGGCTGAAATATTAATGCATCTTTCATTTTTTCTACAATGGTATGGCCAAGGAATTCTTTAGCTCTGATTCCAAGAAGAGACAAGCAGTTCAGCTGCAAGAAACAATGATAAAGGGGGGATATCACTGTAAAATATCCACATACAGAAAACAAACCAACATTCCCTTATTTAAAAGGATTAAAGTTTGTGATTTCATACAAACAAGCCTCTCTCCTGGGTAATGTTGTGCCCTGTCCTTTTGTAAAGCTATGCATTGTACAGCCTCTGCACAGATCAATTTTTCATTTTTCTATAGAGCAAATGCATTTTCCACCTTAGTTAAAAACTGAAAATGTTCCTTGGAAGCTGGAAATTCTTTTCTTGTTCTAGTTGCACCTGCCATCAGTCAGCAGAGGCAGCCTTAGTGGGCACGTCTACATGTGCATAGTAATGCGCAGCAATAGACTATGATGCATACTGTGCTGGAGTTTATTGCTCCTGGGTGCCACATTTACATGTGCACCTCGGACCACAGCACATTGCTCTGAGTTGGAACAGCTCCAACTGGTAGGGGGGTCAGCCTTCCAGTATGGGGCTGCTCTGACCCAGCTCAATGTGGTGTGGAAGAGCTGACTGGGCATGAGGGTGCTCCAGTGTGGGGCTAGCTAGCAGGCAGCCCTTTCACTGTACTACGTTCATGCCCCAGCCAGTCCTGTCAGCATCTACATATGCACTGCTGCGGAGTAAAAAACTCTGCCTTAGGTTAATACTTACATTTGCAATACTAACTTACAGTGGAATGTATTATTTTACTCCAGTCTAATAGCCCTGCACATGTAGATGCTATGACATCTACTGCGGAACTTATTAAGCAACTGCAGTAAATATCTCGCGTAGATACGCCAAGTGACTGCTAAAGACACAACGACCAAAGGAAAAGGACAGGTTGCACAGATGTCTTTCATTGCCCAGATGGCCCAGCAAGTCCACAACCATCTCCTACTTTAATTCCTAGTGTCTTGCAAACATGCATCTGTTTGCAAAAAACCAGGTAAACCACTGTATTAAGCATGGAATTCCTACTTCTTAATAAGCACCTATCTCGGGTCCCCATTAGATTTGGCATCATTCAGTTCCAAGATCAACTTGCTTTCAACTGTAGAAAAAGCAAGAAAAAACCACAAAGGTTGATTTTCATATCTGATTATCCAAGGCGCTGGTAGGACAGTCATGTTGCTTTCTTAACATTAAGCAAACAGGTATATATTTTCAAAATGACAAAAGTTATCATCCCTAATGCTGGTTTGCTTCTTTCACTGTAGAACTTCTGCCTGGAAATGAGCTTCCTTCTGTATGAATTGTCATGACAGTTTTAAACAACTTCTTCACATCATTTTGAGTCCCTAGCACCACAGCTCATCTGGATCCAACTTTCTGGACTTAAAAAACATTTTTCCAGTTTAGTTACTTAGCTTATCAAATTCCAAAGGTGCAGGTCCAACAGATTTAGGACTCTTCAACAAGATCCTCTGCCTTCACTTACGTTGTGGGGCAAATGCCACTGTCACAGCAGCCAACTAATTCAGAGATCTTGAGGTCAAAATCAACTGTAATCTTCATCTACCATGACTTCTTGCAGAAAACACAGGGCATGGAATTCCACCTAGTTATTTAACCATTAACAAAACCAAACTGAATTTAAAAACTGCTAAATATTTTGCCTCAGTCTACCAGGCTGAATGCCAGAATCTGTCTTAATAACATAGACACAGTTGTTGTAGAGCAATGGTCTCCAATCTTTTTATGGTGAAGATCACTTTTTGGCACCCCAGGATCTACTGCGCACCCTGCCATGCCCCCTGGACAAGCTGCCTGGGCTCTGACCCCACTCACCCAGCCCAGTCTGGGCCGCAGGAGGCATGGCTCAGCCCAGCCGCGTACTTCCTGCCGCTCCCGATTGTGGAGCCTCTGACAGACTGAGATCGATTGTCAGGGGCCCCATGATTGACCACTGTTGTAGAGTCTTTGAGCTCAACTATACCCAATGACAATAGTTGCTCTTGTCCATTTCTCCTCATCCAGTTTCATCAGGACCAGGTGTCCTGGGTTAAATTTTGGGCTGCATTTCAGCAACCATGTTTCACAAGATAAACCCAGAGATTTCAAACAGGAATCCAAGATATAAACAACACGCTGATGTGTTGTGATTTTTCTGAGTTTTTTGCAACATAACAATTGCTTTATTATTTTCCCATAGTCAAAAGACGGCTGAAAACTAAGAGCTAGCATTTTCTGAGACGTTCTCCTCAAGTCTAACAAGATGTGCCTTGAGCCTAAAATAGTTGGGAACCCCTGTTCTAAGTTTAACGTCCTTTATGAACAACCGTGTAAGACAAGGACATACTATAGAGGCTGGCAGCATCAATCTGCTCTGTTTACCCATAAGAAGCTAAGCTAGGTTTACTCAGGTAACTCTTGTGACAATGTTGAGGGCATGGCGTCGCAGTCTAGCAGAACTAACATGGAATTCTGCTGTACCACTCTGTCAGCAACCTGCACCGTTCCCTCAGCCACTGTATTCTCTTGTTGGGATGATTAATGTACTCCAAGGCATCCTGTGTCCCAACAGGTTGGGATGCAGAATCAGCAAACCAATGGCCATTGCCAGTCATCATTTCTTCTACATGTCAACACAGAAAATCCCACAAGTTCTCTCTAAACTGTTTCGCCTGTGTCTAGTTATAGATACAGTGCTACAAATTTAGAAACATAGATAATAGCTACTAGTGAGCCACTGTTTCTTTTTATCTTGTATGCAAGAGTTTCTTTTGGTGGAGTCTTTCTGGTTTGCATGGTTTCACCTTAGGTTCTAGGTGTTGCCCTACACAGGACAACCGCTCACACATTTGGATCTACTCTTGGTGCTTTCAGAGACTCAATGTCTCTCCTGTAACTTTTTCATTGTTGTCCAGCATAGATTTTGGGACTACGACACAGTCACCAAGCATCATTGCCTCTTAAGAGTTCTCAGATTACACAGATGTCAAGGGCTAGATCTAGAAATCACACAGGCATATCAGATAAACTTGGATTCAATTTGCAGTTATTATTCAGCACTAGTAGCTATATTTCCCTTTATGGATGTACCAGGTCTGAGTCTGAAAGTCATCTAAAAAAACATGTTAGAGACTTACAATCAACTCTGTAATTGTAGTGATCCAGAGTTGACTTCTTTCTCACATATGCATGGTCATAAAAGGATCCTGAATTCATAGATAGTATTATGCAGGGTTTGAATTACATTTTGATTCAGAGGGGTAGGGTGGAGGGGGGGCAGTCTGCAAAAAAAAGTGGGCTGCCCATCATGATGTCTTAATAAAATCAGACCCCCCCCAATTATGATTTTCAAATCTTACAGGGGGGTTCCCATCTCTTATGGGAGGTCAGCCCCCACAAACTCCTCCATAATTTGAACCCTGGTACAGGTTTCCTTCAATTAATGCGGGTTCTGTATATGCAAATTGCTCTTATACGATAATCCTTTTTATACCCCAAATTAATTATATGCAAGGTAAATTCACTCATATGCGGTTGGCATAGGCACCCCCCCAGCAGGTAAGTCTGTGTGGGGAGGGGAAAGGGCCATGGGGCCGGGGCCCCAATCACCCCAGCCCCTGCCGCAGCTGCTCTGGGAGTGACCGACACCAACTGCCTGCAGCCGCTGGGCTGCACCATGCCCTGAACCTCCCCACCCCCCCGGTTCTGCTTGTCCTCCCTCACCCCAGCTCTTAGAGGTGCACCATGCCATGGTGCAGGCAGGTGGTGTTGGCTTCTCCTGGGTCTGCTGAAGCAGGAGCTGGGGTGAGTGAGGACAAGCCGAGCCCTGGGGGTTCGGTGCACAGTGCAGCCCAGAGGCTGCAGGCAGCTGGCGTCCACTGCTCCTGGGGCCACTGCAGCAGGGGCTGGGGTGAGTGGGGAGAAGCAAAGCCCAGGGCTGCAGCAGGGAGCAAAGCAGAGGGAACTGTAAGTGGGTGTGGGGCACGGGACGGGGTGGTGGGCAATGCGACTCTTGCTGCTATGTGCACTCCAGGAGGCCTGCAGGCTGGGAGGCTGCGCTGGGCTCTTCCTGGGGGCACGTGCCCTTGGATCTGTGCACATGATGAGATCAGGCCGCTGCTGCAGGCTGGGGCCAGCGTCAGCACTGGGCTTTTCTTGGCAGTAGCATTGGAAGGGCAGGTTGGAAGGGCTATGGCAAATTTTGGGGTGGCAGCAGCCCCCCTCCCAGTGCCACCGCCCACCCTAAGAGCCAAGAAGAGCTTGGTGCCACCACCAGCCCCAGCCTGCAGTTGCAGCCTGCTCTCGTCCTGCTCACAGATCCAGGGGCACATGCCCCCCGGGAAGAGCCCAGCACAGCCTGCAGCCCTCCTGGGGTGCGCGTAGCAGCAAGAGCCACACCCCCTCCCGCCCCGCACCCACTTACAGTTCCCTCTGCTTTTCTCCCTGCTACAGCCCTGGGAGAGGCTGAAGGGCTGCGCTGCATCCCTCCCCTGTCCCTTCCCTAGTCCCAGCCTTACTCCCTCCCTCCCTCCCCACCGTGGGAACATATCCCTATTTCTTACATTATAAACTGGGTTCCCTTTATGCAAATTCAATTTATGCAGTTTTCCAGGAATGCATGTACCACATAAATCAAGGGAAACCTGTATTATGCACATATATGCACACACACAGATGCACACCCCTCTCAAGCCAGAAAATTGAAATCAAGATTACACCTTCTAAAAAAAAAGAAAGGACAGACAGTATTAATTTCAAGGTTTAGAGCAAAAAGAATATCCAGCTCAGAATTTAATCAACTGGTTAAAAGAAACATCTTCAGAAACAAAAAGTCAGAAGAGGACAACAAAACTGCTTTCCAGGTGTACACATAGGATGAATATCACTGGGATACATTTCATTTGGCACATCATATTTCACTTGCTGATTAAATGAAGGTCACTTTCTGTCAGCACTTTCTGATTTCAGGAAACTGTTCCCCTAAATCTTTCATTGTTAGAGAAAACCACCACCAAGACTATTGTAAAGGAAAATTTCATTGTCAAAAAAAAAAAAAAAAGGAAAAAAAGAGGGGCTTGAAGAAAAGAACCTTGTACCTGACTTGCTATAGATACCAAAATTTGAAAGCAGCAAACATTTTAACATTAAGGTTAGAAATAGCAAGGAGCTACAATATGCACTGAAAAATGACTGCTTCCACACTTACACATTAGGTACCTTCAGCAAATTTATATTCTGTTGGAAATAACATTATTTAAGTGCCAGATGACATATAGGTGTATTTATTTATTGCCCTTTAAAACAGAAACACAACAGCCACTCCACGGCAATTTCTCACTAGCAAGTTATAATTTCCTCTGGCCACCCAGTTCTCTTGATCCTCAATATCAGGAAACCAGATAATTCTGCTCAAACAAAAAGTATCTAATGTGAAGGCTTTCTGAGATAAGCAGTGAGCAGCTTTGGACAAAACAAACTCAGAGATCACTGAAATTTGAATTAACACATAGTGGTGCAGAAACCAGCTTTTCCACATATACTCTAACATACCTTTATTCCTTCTGTTGATGATATCAGTGCATTAGCAGTCAGTAAACTTATATAGTCAACCAGTACATTAATAGTCAGCCATATGATATGTCTTCACTATCAAGTTAACTCAAGTTAGGCCTCTTAGTCTAACTCAAGAGACAGTAATCACACTGAGCCTGGTTCAGCATTCATTTGTATTTGGCACTTGGATCTCTTGGGGTAGAAGTTGTGGCTCTTACTACTACAGTAAATTGAGCCACTTTTATGACTTCTGGAGAACTTACCTGATCACATGGTAAAACATAGGACGACTAGTAGCATTCAGAAGTCCTGAGCGCTCATGTTATAGGCTAATAATTTGTTCTTACTTGAGTTTTAGCTTACACCCCCTCTTTGGCCAGCCAAACCAAGCAGAGAGTGCTTTCACATTTAAGATAATGGATTTTTGCAGGGAGGAAGGTGAGGCTTGAATTAAGACAATGACAAGGTGGAGTTATAACACCAGTTAACTTTGCACTGAAGACAAGTCTTCCAAGGCTAACAAAGAACTAATTATCTGGAAGCAAATTAATAAAACTGTCAAAAAGGATCATTTTGCCCAGTCAATAAAATACTGAATGGAATATGGGAGAAAGGCAAAGAGTTGTCTTAAGTACAGAGAATCTGTTGCAAATGAACATTTCTCTACATCAAGTGTTACCATCTTGTGTTGCCAATCAGAGGTGCCCATTTGGTATATTCTGTAGAACAGTGGTTCCCAGTGGGTTTTTTTCGTGGACCACTTGAAAATTGCTGAGGGTCTTGGCAGACCACTTAGTAAACTTTTTTTTGTTCTACAAACTGAAGCAAATAACTCATATTTTAATATCAGTAGTCTTACAAGTAGATATTCTTGATTGTTCCTGCACCTTTCTGCAGACCACCTGAATGGAGCTCGCGGACCAGTGGTGGTCTGCGGACCACAGTTTGAGAACCTCTGCTGTAGAACAAGAGCTGGATCTTATCCTACAGGAAAGCCACTAAGATCAAACTGATCAAAATTAAAAATAAATTAGCTTTGGAAGATTTCAATTCTCCTTAAAAGGATTATAAGCTTGGAGTTGCAACGGTTGTAAATGGATGCTTGGCCGTTTCCTGCAGGACTAATGTCTACTCAGTAGTCCTCCACTCTAATATTTTGCTTTGACCTGCATAATAAGACCTGCACCTGCAGGAGTGGTGCAGGTATTAAACTGATCTCTGTTGCAGTAGGTGTGATTCTTTTAGAAGGTGTCTACTTCCAGAGATTCATTGCTGTGCAAACAAATATTTATTTTGTGTAGAAAATGTATTCCGTTAAGCAAGATTCCTTATCTGGCCTATTCCTGCACTACATGTTCCTTTCTGAGCCCTGAAAGTTTGATCTTTTCACAGATTTCTTCCTTTATCATGTCATGTCAGAGGGTCTCTCTGCATTTCAGTGTGCTGTGTATTTTAGACAGTTGCAAGGAAAGAACTAACAGGAGTTCCTTTAAGCAGGATCCACTCTATCAATGAAATATCAGTTCTGAAAAACCTGATTCCTCCCACTGCCCAAACTACTCTTCATATCTAAACACCCGCAGAAGTCATGCAGTTTGGGGAAGTCCCTCATTCCCCTTTTTAAAAAACAATTTTCAAACAAAGCCACACCAACTCCATTCATCCAAGTCAGTGCTTCAGACTTGAGGGGCAGCTTGTGCACCCTCTGGAGATACCAGGAGGTCAAATTTTATCAGTGGCCTAGCAATCGCCCGGACCTCCTCGTTCAGAGGGTTTAACTTCAGGTTCACACTCCGCAAGGACTCCATTGAGGCAAGCTTTTCAACAGGGACATCTGGAACAAGAAGAGCACACAGAACACAAACATACGGATTAGAGGGCATTACCATACAGCAGCTAACCAGGTGCTTTGGAATTTAAACAACATTATAATTAATATTTTTTTAGGTACTTCCAGCCTGTGAGGTAAAAGATGAAGCTAATATGAGACAGTGAGCAAACAAGAGCACTGCACAAGTCATTGAAGCTGTAGGGCTGAGTCTCGGGAAGATCTGGTAGCACTTCACTTCCCATTTCTATTGCTTGTTCATAAGAAAAGGATTTAGTTGTATCAAAAATATAAAAGACACTCATTATGGGTACAGGAAGTGGCCCAGGTTTCTGTACCTGGTGTGCAAAATGGACCGATTGTAAGGCCCTAGTCAGGCTTTCATTGTAAGCATTTGCTCTCTCACATTTGTTACATTCAGAAAAACATTTCTTCTATGCTCATTTCTTGGCACACAGGTGAATTATGTATGGAAAGTCTGAGGAAGACCATGTTAAGTTATGAGAGAAAAAACAGTTTATCAACTTCAAATGTATTGGCTGCTCACTAAACTACTCAGCAATTTCTCAGTCTGCATCAGGGGATTCTGCATGCTGCACTGGAGTACACACAGAACATATCCCTTTCTTCCCCTCCTGAAATAAAGGAAAGTTAATAGCCCAAATAGGAGAAAACTTTTCAGGATGGGAAATTATGGATCTTGCCATTCTGACATCTATTCACAGTTTGCACTTTCTAAGCTTTCATTAAAAAATAAAGAAATAATATTTCTATCTTTTCAATTACGAATAGTTCAGATTCAAGATTTAACATCAATATGTGTCAAAAGCCTGTCTGGTCATAACAGTTCAAAGCAGAACTCAAAAGAATGAAACACATTTTTTTTTCTGTTTCAAGCCTCAGATTCTTTGGATCACACTTACCAGGTGAAGCTCGGGGGAAGTGTAAACTATTGTTGTATTGCTTTTCCTTCACTTACGATATAATTCAGATACATGTTTTTATGAATTCTGTTTTTCCAAGACTTCCCAACCTTCAGTATTGTGGCACTGTAATACCTAATCTCATTTGATTCTAAGAAATCCTAAATAAGAATTGTGGCCTGAAGAGAGAGCAGAGAAGTGGCAGACACTGCTATATTCCATGTCCCCCCGTATTTACGAAAGAAGCTCTGAATTACTATTGGATATACGTTACTACCTCGGCAGTCTTTGTCCCTATGCTCACAGATTCCTCTTCTTATCTCTTTAGAGCATCAGCCTACTTAATCTGTAATTTACTGATGACAGATCACAGTCCCATGCAACATGCCAGGAGCAGCATCAATAATTCCAGCTGACTGTACTGGTTGTGAGAGATAGTTAGCCATATTAATCTGAAGTCAAGCAGAAGGTAGGGTACATTTGCACCTTATAGACTAACTAAATTGCATCCCTGCCTTAGTATAGTTGCCCCAGTAGAAGGTAATGAACGGCAGCTCTGGGATGTGTGGTCAACATAGCTGATCTCCCAGGAGGCCAGTTAGTGAAAGTAGTTTGCTTGAGGCAGGGTCTTGAATGTGGCACCTGGTGTACCCATAGCAGGGATTTTCTACTGGGGCATGTTGGAAACACCTATTAAAATGCCGTACATTCAGCAAACAGAGGAGCCAGGAAATATAGATGTGCGTATGCACCTGTAATAGTGAAGTGGGGAAAAGGTTACACACAATCAAGTAGCTGCAGAATAAGTTTTAAGTGGCTGCCAGTGCCTGTGCTCTCATTTCAGGTTCCCAGGGCTCAAGATCCTCCTCTGAGTGCAGCCACCCACATGGAAGTTCACATGAACACTGTCATTTTCTTGGGCTGTGATGTACTGCACTATTAAGGTATTAAGAGTCCCATATTGGGTTTGTGCGTCATCCCACAATAAGGCTGTGATTTTCTCTTGTCACGAGCCATGCAAATGAGGTAGCATGTAATAAGTCATTTGTACCAAACCAAATATTACAGCTTTCACACTAGTAAACCTCTGACTTCTGAGTTCTCATAACTGTGCTGATTCTCAGGCAATTGAAAAGAAAATGAACTGCAGTGCAGACTCTAAGAAATAAAAAATCTCACTCCCTGGAGCCAGCAGGAACTAGAAATGATGCAAAAACAAAAAAATCAGACTCATGCAAGATGGAGCATTTCATATTACTCAACAGTGGGCGCATCTACACAAGACACTTTACCGCACAGTTGACTGACTCTGCAGTAAAGCACCAAAGTCTACACGTGCAGGCACTTACTGTGCAGTCAATTAGTCTATTGCACAGTAACAAATTAACCATGCCATAGTAACTGCACAGAAGAACACATGTAGATGTTGACTAGGAGCAAATTTGCTTCTGGTAAGCCCCATCAACAAGGGGCCACCCTTAGGCTAGCCCCAGGGCCACAGGGACCAGAGATTCTTCAGCCCCTGGGCTGGGGCAGCTCATTGCCTGGCCCAGCCAGATCTTTAAAACTCTGTGGTGACCCCAAGGGCGTGTGCCACCTGCTGCCTGCCTCTGGCCACTGGGTCCTGTAGCAGTGACCCTTGGCCAGCCACAACAACCTGCCCAAACCCCAGCACTGGACCCGCTGCATTGTGCATAGTAGGCACCTGCCCAGGCCCGAATTCTCACCCACAGCCCCTAACGGCCATCAAGGAAGCCACGCTGGGGTTGTTCCCAATGCCACATGCTGCTTCTTGAGGGCCTAACTTGGTCCTAGGATGAGACTGTGGACCTCATAGTACTGTGGGGTGAGGATGAGGTCCAGAGCCAGTTCACCTGGGGCAGCCCCTCCAACACCCGCATCTGTGAGGGCCTGGAGTGTGGGCATGATCACTCAGCGTGCCAGTGCCTCATAAAGGTCAAGGCCCTGCAGGTAGTCTGGGTTCGCGTCACCAACGACAACTGCCAGTCAGGGGCTGCCTGCAGGACCATGCCGTTTATGTGGCAACTTGACTATACCCTTGTGCCCCAGGACCTTGGGGGGAGCTGTGCTGTGTTCTCCAGCATGGGTGGCCTGCTGGAGCCTCCACCTAGGCCTGGCAGCAGCGATGAGACATCCCACCATGGCCCCCACTCCTACTTCCCCCACCCCACATTGTCCAGCAGCTCTGGCACCCTGGCCCAGCACCTGCCCCACCAACTCCAGGTATGCAGCCCCACCCAGGAGGCCAGCCCAGGGATGGCACCACCTACCCTTGTGAACTCCAGCTTCTCCCCAGAGGGGGCCCCTGCCTAGCCAGCCAGGCACTGCACCCCTGCACCCTGTCAGGAGCTACATGACATTGCCGCCAGCAGGGCAGACTTGGGCCACCAGGCATTCCTGCTACGCCTCCCCTCCCTGTCTGCCTTGGCCTAGCTTCTCCTGGTCCCTGGAGTTTCCCCCCACAGCATGCAAGAAAGTAGGAGGCAGTGCAAAACTTAACTGAGCAATCTGTGCCCCCTGAGCTAGGAGTGGCCTGCAGGGCAAAGGCACCCCTGCAGATGGAAAGAATAAAGTGCTTTCCAGAAAACTCTCCACAGTAAGCATGGTGCTGGGGGTGTGCAGTGAGGCTCAGATCCGTGGCTGGCCATTCAGGTGGCCTACAGCAGGGAGTACAGGAGCAGGTGGTCTGCCAGCACCTCTCACAGCTGTTGACCTGGTCACCGCTGCTGGGTATGCCTGTGGCTCACTTGGGACCTTGGTGGTGGGGGCCTGTCACTGCCACTGGTGCTCCTGGTGCCAGGTGTCCTCTGCCCACTGTGCCTCCTCAGCCTAAGCCTTGTGAAAGAGCTCCGCCCGGGTCTCACAGATGTTAAGCAGCACACAGGCTGCAAGGATGACCTGAAGGATGTTGGCTTCCAAGACCATGAGGCAGGCAGTGAGGGTGCACCAGCATCCCTTAAGGTGGCCAAAGGCACACTCCACCAGCTCATGTCTGGTCCAGGCACCTGTTGAAATGTGTCTGGAGGGGGTCCAGCTGGCTGGTGTAGCGCTACATGAGCCAGGGGAGGACTAGATAGGTGGGGTCGCCAGTGAGGACTGGCAGGACTGCCACCTTGCCCAGCTGGAGGTCCAGCACCTGTGGTATGTAGTGTCTGTTCTCCACCAAGGCTGGGAGGGTGGAGTTCTGCAAGATATGGACATTGTGGGCATTGCCAGCTGAGCCAGTGCTCACACTGGTGAAGGTGCCATGGTGGTCAACAATGGCCTGCAGCTTGACCGAATGAAAGCCCTGCCACTTGTGGTAAGGGCAGTTGGTGCAGGGCAGGCAGCTGACAGGGATATGGTTCCCACTCAGGGCCCCAGTGCACTGGGAACCCCACCACCACCTCCAGGGGGTCATGTACCCAGAGCAAGGTGTGCCCCAGCACGTCCTGGAGGGTGCCACAGACCTCCAGGGCAGCCTTCCTGGTGGCTGCCTTGCCCATTTTGAAAAAATGGCTAATGTAGCACAGGCTGGCAGGTGTGGCCAGCTTGAGCAGAGCAACAGCCAGCTGGATCTCCGCATAGAGGAGCAGCTGCATGGTGATGGCCTGCCTTTCCAGGTGTGCGTGGAGCTGATCAAGGAGCTCCTGGAAAGTGGCCCGGGTCATCTGAAAGGACTCCAGCCACTGCTCATCATTCCAGGTGTGCTGGATGACATGCAGCACCAGACTTGCCTGGCCAGGCAGGCCCACAGGCAGCGGGGCTGGAGCGCCAAGAGCTCATAGATGGCACTGGTGGCAGCATCCACATGTGCATCATCACTGTTCCTGCTGGGGTCTGGGTAGCAGCCCAGGAGCTGGGTGGTGTCAGCATGGCAGGGGGCCTCAGACACCGCAATGAGCCTGGTTACACAACTACACACCATAGGGGGAAAGGCAGGGGGCTGAGGCCAACCTGGGCCAGGCAGCAAAGCATGGCAAGCAGGGTGCCCAGGGTGTGTGCTGTTGCTCCTGGGGCCTGGGGTGGAGCAGCCATCGCACAGTGGGCCTAGGATCTGCAGACAGAGTTGGAGGGGGCTGTACCAGCATGCTGCAAACTGCTCTGGGCCAGAAACACAGGTGGCCAGGGAGCACCATACAGGGCTGGCTTTTAAAGAGGCCCCAGGCAGCTGTGGCTGGAGCCTCTGGCTCCCCTTGGCTGCTGCAGGGGAGTGGCAGGAGGCTGGGAGCAGGCTAGTGCCATGAGGAGCAGATCTGCTTCCAAACGGCCGCACATGTAGACACTTGTCCAGAGTGGGTTTACTGTACAGTAAATTACTGCACAGTAAACCCATACAGTACAAATTTCATGTATAGATACTGACAGGCTCTTGAATGAGTTGCGTTGATCATTTTTCCTTACCCAAAGCAATGGCCTGAAAAATGAGGTCACTGCAAGTGCTGGGACTAAAATCCTAAAGACCAATCCTCAATGGACATGTCTACACGTGCATTAATGTGCCTCAATTACAGTACATTAAGTTAGTACCTGTAATCAGTGCTACTGTGCAGTAAACTTTTAATAAAGTTTAGAGCATTAGTGCATTACCACGACTTTTGCCATGATGCACTAATGCGCAGCAGCATTAATTTACTGTGCTTCTAGTGTCTCATGCAGACACGCCCACTGTGATTAAAGGCCCAATGTGTGATAATTTAGTTGAGAAAAGCAGCTATACTTTTTAAATATTTCACAATAATAATAAGGCAAAGGTCACCCAAAATATTCAGACAACATTACTGTTTAATTAACAGAGATGTCAACTATGGATGTATATGCTAAATAACATATGGAAGGCGCTTGGTAAAATAAAATCACATGGTGGAACTGAATTCATTGCTCGGCATTCTATCAGGTCACAGAACACAACCAATCAGTGTACTGCATACTGTGGCAGGGCACTGGTGGTACCTTCTACTTTAAAGACTGGGCCAGGGAGGGGCAGGTGCCTGATGAGGGTGCCCATTTTAAGGCCCACCTCTCTGAGCTGAGGGTAGTTTGTGGTCAGCCTGCAGAGGAGAAACACTGCTTTGCTGACCTCTGTCAGGAACACCTTGGAGGTAAGGGTGAGACTATGGGGGTGGCTTGGAGGCCTCACTGGTCCTGGGCATGACCTAAAACTGCACCCTGCTGGGGCAGGAAGGCCTGATACGGTTGCAGGTGGTGCAGTAGTCCCCACGTAAATGCCAGGAGTACACACCTCCCTGGTATAAAGTGGGTCGGAGTGCCTTAACCTCAGCCCCCAACTTTGGGTGGGTTATATAATGCAGGGAAGGCCAGGTAAGCTTCCCGAAGTGCCTGAGCCTGCTGGGGTGAATAAGCCTGTGGGGCCAGGCATGCTTTGTGAAGCACCTGAGCCAGGAATGGGGGACCTCGATCTCTGAAAGCCAGGCAAGCAACTTAGACCTGACCCGAGGGACCCAACTGGCCCATGCTGGGGCCAGGATACAGAGAGGGGTAAAAAAGGCTATGGGCCCACTGTGAGGGATTCCCACAGAGCAAAGAAGCTCAGGATCCCAACTGGCCTGAGATGGGGCCAAGGCCTAAGGAGGAGCCAAAGGTCCCAGAGAGGGGACCACAGCTAATGGGTGAAGGGTATGGCTGAGTTTAGCTGCCTGGGAAGCCATCTGTGAGGACTGGGTTGCAGTGTAGGGGTGGAACAGAACTGCAGATATCCCCCGCAACATAGGGGTTCAAAATGGGCAGCCTCCTGCCTAATCAGCATCTCAATACCATTATATCAAGGTATGACAGGCAAGTGAGGTGGGTGGCTGGCCCATAGACAGAAGGCAAGCTGCTGCTTGCACCAGGTGTGAAAGCTTGCCCCATCACACATACAGACCAGAAAGTCTATGACTATGTTGAGCTTTTTCTTTAAATCTCCTATTACCACCTCCACTCACTGGTAACATCACCAGTGGAAGCCACCCTTTGAGTGACTTTTGGTATTTTAACATCATGCAGTTTAGATTTGCTTTAACAGAACTAGATAGCAGTGTATATTTATGTTGTGTTATAATTGGTGGGTAGGCCTATGCAAAACATTGCTTTTTCAGGAGGCCTGCTGAAAGCAAAACATTTTTAAAAAATCAAATCACTTTGATTTGATTTTTAATTTTTTTTAAAATTTAACTCCCTCCTTCAAATTACTCTTTGTGTTTGAGCACTTTCAATAAAGCCAAAAAAGTGGCACATGAAAAAAACAGGCAAATGAAATAATAAATCTGGCAGCAAGGATTGTAATGGCACTGTCAAAACAAAGGCAGTATTTTATGGCTGGAGAAGAGAAAATGAAGTGCCTATATTTAAGGAAGGGAAAAGAAAGTAATCTGATCAGTTACAAGCTCATTAATCTGATCTCAATAGCATACAGGGCCTTGGAACAAATTCTGAAAGGAAGAATGATTAGCATGATTAAGAAGATGGAGGCAAACAGAAATAAAATGAAAAATGCATTTAACAAAAATGGATTATACCAGACCAACCCAATCTCTTCGACAAGTTAACCATTTCTCTTTTAGAGAAGGGAAATGTAACATATTGAATTAAACTTCCTATTTGGCACCATTTCAGTTGGAAAAGATCAGAATTAGTACAAGAATAGTAAGATGGGTAAGAAACTGGCTCATATGGGTCTGAAAGCAGAACTACTGGTATAGATGGAGCTTACTGGAGGAAGCTGGTCTGGAGCAGTCTTATTCAAATTATTCATTAATAATCTGAGTACAAAATGTAGGATTATGTTTATGAAGTTTTCGAACAGCACAAAGTATGAAGCACTGCCAAATGGAGTAGGATAAAAATATTATATATGAAGAAAAGATTCATCTTGACAAATGAAATAGTAGAAAAGGTGTAAAGTTTGAAAGTCCAAAATTATGCATTTGGGACTAACAACAATAGTATTTTAAACAGCTGGGAGCTCATGAGCTGGAAGTGACTCAGAAGGAGAAAAATCAATGAACCTGGCAAGTATCATGTATCTGGAATGTAACAGGCACGGTATTTCCAGCAGAGATAGGAAGTATTAAGAGAGCATCTCTCTCTCTCTCTCTCTCCCCCATCCCTCATCTATTGTATTCTAATTTCTTTCTCCATCTTATACTCTGCTTTCTGCATGTCCTTTCACAGCATCTGATGACGTGAACTTGGGCTTACGAAAGCCTGTGCTCTCTCTCTCTATTATTTGATTAGTTTACAAAGGGGCATATCTACCCTGCCTTCAGGAAGTATTAAGACCACTTTACAATGCACTGTTAAGACTCTGTCTGGCATATAGTGTACAACTTTAATAAATTATATCCAAGATAGGTAAATTCAAATTGGAACAGATATAGAGAAGGGTTACCAGAAAGACTGGAGGGGGATGAGAAGCTATCATGTGAAAGGAACCAGAACTTTGGTTTTTGGCCATCCAAAATGAAGGCCAAGTTCTCTATAACTGCACCATGGATTGGACACCAAGTACGGAGACAGGCTCTTAAACTTAGGGATAATACTGGCACAAGAACAAAAAGGTATAAAACTACCTAAGAATGAATTTAGGTAGGGAATTATAAGAAGACTCCTAATTGGAGTCAGTTTCTGAACAGCCATCCAGGATGAGGAGTGGAGGCACGAAACCTAACTGGTTTCAAGATGGAGGCAAGTTTGTAAAAGATTACATGACAAGATAGCAAGCAACTGAACCTGATGACTTGGTAAGTCCCTTTCAGTCCTGTTTCCTAGATTCCCACTCAGGCCTGCATTCACATGCAATGCTGCTACCCCTTTTGCCCAAAACCCAGGGTTTGGGCACATGCATGGATGTGGAAGATGCAATTCAATTTCTCCTCTGTCTGGGCTGACTTGAACCTGCACCACCCACAGAATCAAACAAGTTTTCTACCTCTCAAAGACAGTGACCCAATCACTAGGCTACAGAGTCACTCAGGCCTCATACAGACATTGAATTTCTCCTGGGAGAGTCAGATTTCCCAGGAAAAACCTCAAGTGTACAGATGTTCAGGTATTTTCTCCCATGGTAAACATGACCATTTGAGGATAAAAATGGGAACAACTAGGGTTAAATCACTCCCAGGAGAGTTTTTCCTGGGAAAGTGAATATCTGTACATGCAGTGGCTTGTCTAAGAGAACCTAGCCCTTCAACATTCCCCCTCACTCCCAGGAAGACAGCATGCCCCTTACTGGTTGGTCTCTGCTGCTCTAACACAGAGCAGAACATGCCCACTTCACAATCCTTACCATGTATTGCAGGGAAACACAAGTTGACAATGGGCAGTCTGGGTCAGCCAACTGGAGCTGCCTTATGCACTACTGCCACCTGTTGCCAGGCAAACTAAGTGTGCGGCGCGCGAGCCAGGTAGTGACTGTTGCCCCGGTGGGTTCTATCCCGTTGTTAGTTTGCGAGAGGGAGACGTGGACTCGTAACGGTTCTAGAACATTTTTATTTGCTCTTTTACTTACGCACCACTGGTGTGGATGTGGCTGCGCAGGAGGTTACACTTGGAACAGAACGATGGATCCGAGATCGAAAACGACGATGAACGAACGGATACGATCGAGTGCACAAACGATTGCCTATGGTTCCGGAGGCAGGAGAAGCCGTGGGAAGCTGGCCAGGCCTACCCACTGAGCGGTGGATGCTCTGGCTTCTCTCCGGGCGGAAACTCAACCCTAGCTTTTATAGGCCAGATGACAAGCCCAGTTTCAAGCCCTGATTGGTCACATATTCGCGCCAAAATGTTCATGCATTTTTTTCCACAGGGGACGGGGTTTCCCCAGCACATGGTCACGGCCATGCAGCAAGCCAAATAGGGGCTTTCCAAATTGTGAGGAGAGTGCTGACGGCATCTGTTGCTGGGCAAAGCTGGCAGAGTCCAGCTGGAGCGTGACACTAAGGAAGACTGCAAAGCATGATGAGATGCTCCCCATGGCTACAGTGTCAGCACTGCAAGCTCTTCACTCTTCTGAACCTCAGCAGTTGAATGTCTGTACATGCAATTCTGGGTAAGTTCCTCTGCCAGAACAAACTTTGGATAATGCTCCCAGATTACTTGACTGTGTGTATGCAGCCTCAGTCTCACCACAGCTAAATTAATGTTTAAGGAGTCTATGCAAAATGTAAGTGTTGGCAAAAGAGATTCAGAGCAACCCAACACAGGATCCCCCATAGTCTGCTTGGTCACAGCACTGTTCTGGGGTCAGTGATGTTCTTTCTGTTCCTGTCACTGCAAGGGTTGAATGTTGGTCTTCCAAGTCAGTGCTCTAACCCACATCACTAAAGGAGGTTGTGGCTCTTCCTCCAAGGACTCTGGGACTTGTGTGAATCTGGCTGCTTGTTTCCTTGGCTTTTATTAAATGCTTAAAAAGTAAAATGTTTTGGAAATGTCAAGAAGATTTCAGTACTTCCAGAATACTGACATTTTGAAAGAAATGCTGACCTTTCCAAAATGTTTTGTAAATTTTATTGTAGCTGCAATATTTCATAAAATTCATCCTGAAACCTCATGGTTTTTAGGGGACAACTGATTTACTTGCTGGAATGAATGACTATTTTTTCTATTTAAAAGGAGAGGATAGAGGTCAAATAAATTGTTTGTTCTTTTGGTTTTGATCAACTTCTTAAAAATGCAAGGAAAAGCCCAGTAGATATTTTAAGGATATGTGCTCTGGTTCTTTAAAATGGAAGCTGGAAGCAGGCTGGTTGGGCTGAGAAGTTTCTATACCCTTCTGCCTCTTCATAGGGAAGGCTTATAAAATCTTTCACTTGGCTTTATACCCTTGATACAGCCATGCCTATTTGTACAATTCCATTTGTGATATGAATGTTTGTACCCCAAAAAGTAATACTTTTGTGTTTGTGAGGGTAGTCAGTGTTTCCAATGTCCCTTCAACAGGGAAAGATATGGTTTCAGTGTCTGATGGACAGGACCTTATGGCCTTACTGCAGATGCATCAAAATCTATAACATGATGCAGCTGGCTGGGATTCACAGCTAATTCTCTGGGTTTCAATTTCTTAGAAGAATAATAAATCTAAATCAGAAGATGGCCATCAAGGCAGAGAACCATGTAAATCATTAAGGGTCATATACAGCTGCAAAAACAAAATAACATGGAACTTTTCTACTTTGCTTTAATCCACAGTAAAACTCCCAGTTCTGTTTGTCAAAGTGTTACAGTCTCACACAGCGAGTTTTGAAAGGTTCTGAATCTCATTTAATTGAAGTCAGCATCTCTAGCTACAGCTACCTGCTTCACCATGATTGATTATTCTCAATGAGAGATACTCCATCCATAGACCATTCCAGTCTTTATCAAGATAATATAGAAATCTAATGCTCTTTCCAGACATCTCCACAAATGCTGACTTCCAGTCAACTCCCAAAGTCAAACTAGTGACCTTTCTCATTTATTCCACAATTCTGATGCATGTGCACTTCACTTTGGCAGAGTTCAGTTTGCCCAAGCACAAAAATTTGGTGCAAAAGAGAATTAAAAATCAAAGATAATATTATTTTGCATTTAATTTTTGTTGACAGTAAGTCTTAAAGGCTGTCAGGCTCTACAATGTTAACTTACATTGAGTTTTGATTGTGCATAACTGGTTGGTTAACTTTATTTTTCTTTTATAAAAGATCTACTATAACTACACATGAACAGGTTCAGTTTTTTGGCCTAGGACTTAAGCTTTTAGGGATTTTTTTACATTTTAAGAACTACTCCAAAAATCTCAAGACTCTCAGCACAGCTGCAGGTGCTATAATCTCAGGCAGCCCAAACACACAATTTCCTTCCCTTTTAGCAAAATATTATTTTGGGTAACAATGTAATGGCTACAGTCTAGGAAACCTGGTTAACTTAATAAGAGCAACACTATAATGCCAGATATTTATGTTGTTTAATTTAATACAAAGCACCAAAGAGACAACAAGGAACATTTTCTTGCCTCCTGCAGCAATCTAAAATGGTTTTATTGAAACTGGAGGCTGGCAACCAACTTTGTTACTATTCTGTTACAAGTTGTACAGCAGCTACCTGCTTCTAATGCAGGATGATTGGCAAAAGTGTTGTTCCCAAAACTGCTGTGGAGAGGGTTGCATCCTAAAGCTGTACAAGACAAACATGAAAGTCATTTAACTGAAAATAGAAACGTGCTAGAGAAGCAGAATGACAAAAGAAAAACTTCCTGAGCTACCATATTGCAATAAAAAAAAAAATCTGTATTCCATCCAAGACAGATAAAACTGCCAGTATTTTTAAAATGTCACCAAAAGGATCATGACACAAATCTGGGAGAACAAAGACATAAGAAGAATAGAAGATTGTTATTGAAGTTGTTACCCTCATCACCAGGGAAACCTTCCTTATATCAAATATAAGTAGAAATACTTTTCAGTAGGCGTGTCTACATGTAGTAGTAGCCTATTCTACAGCATATTAAAATGTCACATCAAAAACAGTGTTAACATGCTAATACACAATAGAATTAGTCTACTGCGCATTAAGTGTCAATAAAAAGACATTCAAGGCATTCACTTTTGCCACTGCACATTAGGGCAGCCTAATGCACCTTGATGTAGGACCTCATATTAGAGGTATGAAAATGCACAGTAGCAAAAGCACATTAGTGAACGTGTAGATGTGTTCAGTTGGACTAACTTTAATGCACTGGAAACAAATATCAAAAAGCCTACATTTGTTTTCCAATGTTGACTCATAAGACCCAAAGCACACATTTATCAAATGCAGAAAAAGGCTAATAAAGACGGACTATAACACTGCATTGTTCTCAATCCCTTTCACAACCTAGCAGGCCTGGTTATCTATTAAAATCAATGACTTCTAATGTGGATTTTTGAACCCAAACATACAGTAAGTTGCAGTTTTAAGAGCATCGCTTAAGAGTGAAAATGAAACAGAACATTTTGTTTCAGTTAAAATAAATATTTGCTTTTATAACTGACAAACTGAAGCATTTTTTTCACCTGAATAGAATTTGTCCCTCTTGATATTTTCTGTTTGGTCACCCCTCTCCTATTTGCCCAATTCCATGAATGACTCTAAAAAGAGCCCCTGTAGGTTGGGGACTCTGCACTTTTGCTTCTTTTGCTCTGGGATAAATGAGAAAGTTCTGGTTTCCAGAGCTGTTGGTTGATTACTTTTTAGCAGCACTGTAGTCACATTTAGAAAAATATTTATCCAAAACAAAAGCTTGTTTTTCTAGCAGACTGACACGCTCAAAGCTGTAATTATAATTGAAGAAATAGGTCCAAATAGCAGACTGAAGGCAGCTGGAAACCAGAGTCACCAAAATCAAAACATTATTTATTAACAAGCTGAGAGGGAAGCATGGGAGTCACAAAGAAGTTCATGGATGTGACATCTGAGCTATAAACATTTTTAATAATGGGACGCCATCCCAACTCCAGCCTGAACAACCCACTACTGAGGATTTTGGAACAGGAGATAACTAGCTCTGAGGATCTGCCTTATTGGGTCTTCTTGGGATTTAGTGGAAGCTTGCAGGCATTACAAAAACATTTTCATAGACATTAGGGCTGGAAGGGACCTCAGAAGATCATCGAATCCAGCCCCCCGCCCAAAGGGCAGGAAGTCAGCTGGGGTCACAGGATCCCAGCAAGATAAGCATCCGATTTACTCTTGAAGGTGTTCGATGTAGATCAACCAAATGCTCTATCTACTCAATGTGCCCTAAAATGTTGCGTACTTGAGACTGGGTGTAAACAGCTTTCAGACTAATCCTGCAGACAAAGATGGAACCTACAGGTGCAGCCACATGAGTACTCTTCCACACATGCACTCCCATGAAAAAATGTGTTTGTCTCCATATACATGGCACAGTGCCATAACCTGCACACAACAGTCCAGTTTTATAGTTACGGCTTACTCTAAAAACCTATCCAGCTGCAAGACAGAAAACATGCTCACATGATATATGCAAGCTTTCTTCCATATATCCACCCTGGCCAGTCTCCTTCCCTAGGTAGGTCAGCTGTGCTGTAGCCGTCTCCTTTTTTGTCTAGATGCAAGGGTGTTACTGTGTGCTTTTACATTGGCATACTATATGGTATATGCTCTTCCTTTAAGAGTATGTGAATGTGTGAGGGATACAGATGATGGCCCACAGTCTCCTTCTGGATCTCCCCTTAAATTTGACAGTTTTGACTTCTTAAGCAAGCAGGTGTTAGCCCAAGCAAAAAGAATGGATTTTTTTTTAAGTGCCAAGGAATGAAAAGGGAAGTTGCATGCCCAGTACAAACTTCTGCGAAAACCCCAGAGGCTTCTCTAACTGGTGACAAGACTTGTGAGAAGAGTTATTGATGATTTAAATCCCTTTTTCAACTCCCTATGTGAAATCTCTGCATTGTAAAGGAGGTAGAATTTCATTTCTCAATCATGATAATAGTAGCAGTGAGGGAAGGAAAACAGATAAGTAAGATCCTGTGTATTCTTGATAGCAAATTGATTCCTATGGTCAGGCTGCAATTGCTTTGTCTTCAGTTAATCATCATGATCGAAAGGATATCAGTGATAGCTCATTCTTTTTCATGGCACACATCTTACTTAACTGCTCTGCAAATACTCTTTAAAAATTTGCTGTATTTACAATGGAAACATGACAAAGCTACCACCGTGAATCCCTCAGCTGTGACAGATAATGATAAATGTTAAGGTTTGCTGTTATTTAACTGCAGAAGGTTCCCAGGAGAGCACCTTAGGTCTTCAAGCCACATTTTTCTATATGCACATTTGCTATGCCCAGCATCCCTAAGACTTAGCACTACCTGACCTGGCGTGTTCAGCTGTGGTTACGCACCCCACAATGCCCTTTCTGGCACATCAGCCTGTCAAGGGGTATACCGCATAACATGCTGTAGGACCCTCTACATGAGTTAGACCAGTGGTTCTCAGTGTTTTTTAGATTCAAGAAATCCCTTGTTAGACTTAAGGCACGTCACAGGAAATGCCACCTCTTAGTTTTTACCTTTTTTGACTGCAGAAAAATACTAGAGCAAATCTTTGGTTGCTAAGAACTCAGGAAGATCACAACAGGTCAGAATATTTATAATATGTTGGATTCCTGTTTCAAATACCTGGGTTTATCTTGTAAATCATGTTTGCATACCTAACAGTGCTAACATTGGGTGGCACCTTGCAACACCCTTGAAAGGCTCTCAAGGAATCCTGGGGTGCTGTGGCACCTTGGCTGAGAATTGCTGGGTTAGACAGCAAGGGGGAGGAAGCAAAGGGGTGTTGCATTCAGAGCAGTGGACTACACAGCTAAAATGATAATACAAATCTCAGGAGGGTTTGCAAGCTGCAGAGACTTTGTTCGAACAACTGTGATACGAACAGCAAAAATTAGTAGGATGAGCTCCTTAGGCTGTTAGTGATGGTGCTTTAAGGCTACATAACTTGGAGCAAGTATCACCCAAACCATAAATCTCTTCATATTGTTCTCCTCTGCTCACAAAGACCAAACCTGCATTAAAAAGCACGACAGAATATTATGCTTTTGTAATCCTGACCCATGCCATGTGAGTGAGGCCAGGAAATCAAACTTAGTTGCTACCGGTACTTGTTACACTGGCTGTAAGCAGAGAAAGGGAGTGTATATGTTGTTGAGCAGGAGTGATGCAAAATTTGCAATGAGAATATACAACTACAAGTCTCAGTTGTATATTGTACTATGTTTGCAGTCTGCTACCTATACTCATTCAGCTGCATTTTGTCTCTGAAAGCGACTACAGAGATAAATAAAAGCTTTAACACATTATGACTCAAAAAAGTAAGTCTTCTAGTAGGCCTGTGCGAATAGGGAAGTATTTGATTTGGATTTGGCCAATTCAGAGGACAGTGATTTGATGTGGAGATTTGGATCACTGTCTCAAATCAATTCAGCCAAATCGACTTCAGAAGATTCGGGGCTAATTTGGAGGAATTCGGCGATTCAGATTGGCTGGGAAGAGGCAGTCACAGCTGGGTGGCTGCAGCATCTCTGGCTGTGTCTGCCCCTCCCTGGGTGGGGGGAGCTGTGGGAGAAGCTCCCACGGCTGCCCTGCTTGGCCCCAGCCTAGACCTGGCACTAAAAAAAAAAAAAAAAAGGTCTTGTACTTACCAGCTGCAGCAGCAGCAATTGGGGCCTCAGGGCATTTGAGGCAGAACCCCCCCTGCGCAGCGTGGGGCAGCAGGGATCACTGCCTCCCCCCAGGCTCCCGTGCGGCAGCTGTCACATCACGCGGGTGCAGCATGGCTCAGCAGGGCGCTGTGCACTGTCTGGGACCTGGGGCTGCTGGGGCTGAGAGCAGTACCAGGCTCCAGCTGACATGTGGAAACGTCCCAGCTCCCAGACAGCATGTGGCATCCTGCCAAGCCATGCTGCACCAACACCATGGGGCAGCTGCTGCATGGGTGCCAAGTGGGGGGGGATGATCCCTGCTGCTGCTCACTGTGCAGGGTACCACAAGCATCCAGAGGCCCCAATTGCTATTTTTGCAGCCTGTGAGTGTAGGGCTTTTTAAAGTCCTGGGAGGCTGGGCCCAGTTGGGGATGGGGCCAGGCAGGGCAGTCATAGTGGCTTCTCCCGTGGCTCCTCTGGCTGTGCCTGCCTCTGCCTTGGTGGGGGGGAGCCGCGGGGGCTATGCCCTGCTGCCGTTTGCCCAACTGGCATGGGGGGGGTGCGATGCAGGCACGGCTCGCCCTGGGCGGCAGCAGGGCATAGCCCCCATTCCCAGTGCTGCCACACCTGCATCAGTGGTAGGAGTGGGGACTCTGCCCTGCTGCTGCTTGCCCCCTACTGCCTAGAGCAGGGGTGGGCAATTATTTTGGGCCGAGGGCCACTTACCCAGTTTTGGCAGGCTGTCAAGGGCTGCATGGGTAGCCCTGCCTCTTGACAGGTGCCCCACCCCCTGGTCACCATCTTGGGACCAATGTCCCAGGGCCAGCACTGGTGGGGCCCAGGCTGGCAGAGGTCTGTGGAGCCAGGCTGGGCTGCACCAGCAGGGAGGGGGGAGCTGGCTCAGTTCCATAGAGCCCCTGCCAGCTGGGACCCCACGCTCCTGCCGCCCTGCTCTGGGCCCACTGGCACTGGCCCCGGGACACCAGTGCAGGCCCGTGCTCCCACTGGCTCCTCGCCTGCTCACACCCAGTGCCCCCCAGCCCCACAGTATAGGCAGGGGACAGCGCACAGCCCTGATCCCCTGCTCACCAGCAGGGAAGAAGCTGCTGCTGAGCATGGGGAAAAGTGGCCCCTCACCTGCCCCATAGCCAGTGTAGCATGAATTGAACTAATATAGCTTATGTTAAAATACAGTGTAATAATAGTGAAATGTAACCATGTTAGTCTTGTCCTGTAAGCAACTTGAAAACTCCATTTTGCATCCTTCTGTTTGACGTAAGTGAATGAACTTTGCATAGCCTTTATGTATGAGTGTGTGTAAAAGGGTGAATGGTAAGAGAATGGCAGAGAGATGGAAGAAGATTCAACTGCTTATGTAAGCAACAAGGCACCAAATGTAAGTTACCAACCACTAACTAAGGTTGCTGAGTAGCTGCTTGTATTTACTAAGTCAGTGTACATCAATGCTTACGTAAGAATGGCTCATCACCCTCACAGGTACAGACTGAGAATCAAGGATATGGTCTGTGTTTTGTTCCTTCCATCCACTGCCCCTGATTAACTGATCTCTCTGGAAAAGTGGTCCCTCTCTGTTTGTACTGAGGAGCTTATATAAGGCACTGCCTGATCTTTGTTGAGACCATCTAAGTGACAGGCAGCTGCTGTCTGGAAGCTGCTGGCAGGAACTACATTTTGGCAAGTAGTTCCTAAGTCTGCTTTACCCCGATAGGAAGGTTGCCCAGGATCCTCTCAGAAGAGATGGAAAGATATATTTAGAAGTTAGGGCTGTGTGAAGCTTCATTAGCTGATTCAATTTGGAGGAAGTTCGGCCTGATTCAGGTACCGAATCTCCAAATCAAATCAGGAGCCCAATTAAAAGCTCTGAATCAATTCGAAGCATCCAAATTGATTCAGAAACACTTTGGAAAAGATTTGGCTGCTTCAGAGATTCAGCCACAGACTAAACAGGCAGCTGATGCAGCTGCCTCCAGCTGGTAAGTCTGTTGGGAAGTGGAGAGGGACTGGGGCTGGGACTGGGCCAAGGTGCCCAGCTGGGGTGGGGGGGCATGTTACTCAGGGAGGGGGGCAGAGAGGTGCGGGATGCGGGCGTGGCAGCGGGGACTTTGCCCTGCTGCCGCTTGCCCAGCTGGGGAGGGCTGTGGGGCAGGATGCAGACACGGCTCACTCTAGGCCAGGGGTGAGCAAAATATGGCCCGCGAGGCCATTCTACCCAACCCGCAGGGCCCCTAAAAAAATGTAGAAAATTAATATTTCTCTGCCCTTGGTTCCTGTCAAAAATGATAGGAACCAAGGGCAGTAGGACCCAGGGGAAGCCCGGCGGGCTCCAACAACAGCAGGCCTGCTTGGCCCCACCCCCAGCCAGGGTTTCTGGGCTGGGAGCACGTGGCTGCCCTGGTACAGGAAGCTCAGATAAGCGGGGGTGGGGGGACTTCAGGCAAGGAGAAGGGGAAGTGGCCCCTCTCCACCCCACACCTGGTTCCCCGCATTGCAGCTGCTTGCAGCCTGCATGGGGCTGTCTGTGCCTGCTCCGGACAGCCTCGTATGGGCTGCGAGTGCCTGCAGCATGGGGTACCAGGCGTGGGGTGGGGGAGGTGCCGCTTCCTCCCCTGCGCTCAGCTCTTCCCTGGGCTCCTTCCCTGTGCGGAGAAAAGTGGCTCCTCACCGCCCCACGGCCAGCACCCAGCACTACAGGCACTTGCAACCCACGCAGGGTTGTCCGGAGTAGACACAGGCAGCCCCACACAGGCTGTGCTGAGCACGGCGAAAAGTGGCCCCTCGCCTGCCCCATGGTGTGCTGCAGCCACTTGCAGCCTGCATGAGGCTGCCTGTGCCTACTCCAGACAGCCGTGTGTGGGCTATGAACGCCTGTAGCAGGGAACACCGGTGTTACACAAATTGCCAATTGCTCAAATCACGAGTGAGACTTTATAAAGGGGGATAAGGCAAGGTGCCGCATGAGCTAGACACAGAGGTTCAGGAACTCTGTTCATACAAACACACACAAATCATCATACACATCATTACACACAGGCATACACATACACAAAACAACCATTTCATTCACACATACACCAGATATAGTTACCAGCAATAGTTGCTCGATATCAGCCCACGGTGGCCAACCCAGGCTTATTGAATAGATGATGATGATTTGAAGATAGCAGATTTAAAGATAACAGCTGGAGCGGGGTTAACAGATGCATCTGTGCTCCAATGAAACATCAGTAGAGAAACAGACTTACCCAACTTGGCATTTTCGAAGTGTTCTTTTATAGGGATTGGCGTTCCTTGTTTCAGTGCTTTGGGGTTTTTCCATACCAAGCTTCTGTTTGTGTGGTTGTTCTTCTTTTGTCTTCAGCTTATCTTAGCCTTGGAGTGTTTTTGTTGCCCGTCTGGCAGAATTTCTTCTTCTGTTATCTCCTTTGTGCCTTCGAGCTTCAAAGGGATTAGTTAGTTAGTGTATCACTAACAGTTGCTGTGATACTGTCACCTCTGGTTTGTTATCTGAATAACAGCATATTGCAAATGCTACCCTAGGAGCAGACTGGGTTTCCAAGTGCAAATTTGCTGTGCTCAACATCCCCAAGACTTAGCACTACCTGACCTGGGATGATCAGGTTAGAGGCTGGGGGGTGCTAGAGCAACCCTCCCTCCCCTTTGCAGCAGCCACAAGGCCAGGCCCCAGCAGGGGTTAAGTATGATTGTGGAGGGGCTTAAACTCCCACCCTAGCCTGGAGGGACCCCAGCTGGGGTGTACCTAAAGGCGGGGGGAAGCAGCCAGGCTTGTCCCCAAGGCCAGACATCAGCTGGGGAAGCGCCTCAGGCAAAGAGGGGCAAGGGCTGAGAATTAAACTCCTGTCTCCAGGCAGGCATGGGACCCCAGTTGGGATCTGCTCAGCTTTCCCCCCTGCTCTTGCTCAGGTGACAGGGAACCTGGGCATGGCCCTGCCATCTGCCAAGGGCTGGTGCTGTTGATGCAGGTGGGCTGCGGGGCAGAGCTGAGTCAGCCTGTGAGAGCTACTGAGGATGAAGGCAGAGAGGCCAGCCCAGGCTGAGGCCATGGGGGCTGTGGGGCCAGATTGCTCCTGGCTCCCCACACCCAAGTTGGGTGGGGTATCGTGGTGCCCCAGCCAGCTGGGAAGGGGCCCATGGGGCTGGCCCATGGGGGCAGGGTCCTTTCCAGCCTGCTGTGGCTGTGTAACAGCCTGGCTTGGCAGTATGGGCGGGGTCTGGCTGGAAAGCAGGCTTCCTGAGCCAGTTCAGAGGTGCTGATGGGCTCTGAGCCCAGCAGCCACTGCGCCCCCAGTCCTGTGAAGTACCCAGGGTTCCAGGTGCATAACCAGCTGCGGGCTGGCCAGGGTTGGGGGGGCTCTTCTGCCCCCTCGCCTCCAGCTGCTGCTGCCACAGCTATGCTGTACCACCCTGGGTGGGGGGCAAGAACCTTCAACCCTGTGGCTTCTGCCCAGTGTGTGGAGCTCTGGCTCTAGCTCCCAAATGCCTTGGAAGGTGGAAGACATCCAGGTGGAAGGCATCTGGGAGCTGCAGAGTGGTGTGGCCATGTCCGGGAGCTGCTGAGTGTGTCCAGCCCAGAGGGGTGTGACTGCAGCAGCAGCAGCTGGAGGCAAAGTGGGGCAGAACAGCCCCTCCAGCCTTGGCCACCTCACAACTGGTTGTGTGCCTGCAGCCCTGGGTGCTGCATGAGACAAGGAGTGCAACGATGGCTGCCAGGCTTGGGGCCCACCGGCACCTTCCCGGCCTGGGAAGCCCGCTCTCCAGCCAGCCCCCACTTGTGCTGCTGGGCTGGGCTGTCACACAGTTGCAGCAGGCTGGGATGACCCTGCCCCCACAGGGCCCTTCCTGGCTGGATGGGGCTCTATGACAGCTGTACCTGGCTTGGGCGTAGGGAGCCACGCAGCCTCCTTGGCCCTAGCCTGACGTGCAGCCCACTGGGAAGGGCCCAGCCCCAGCAACCCAGCTCAGCTCAGCTGGACCCTCTGCCTGTGCCCTCAGCAGCACTTGTGGGCTGGCTCGGCTCAGCCCCTCAGCCCTAGCCACTGGCAAGGCAGGTAGATAGTGGGGGCCATGCCAGCTGGCTCTGGCCATGCTCCCTCCCCTGTTGCTGAAGTGGGGAGGGGGAAGAATGGCTGACAGGGGCCACAGTCACCAGTGGGGGGGAATAAACCCCCTCCCTGCTCCCTTTGCCTTGGGGCCACCATTTGGCCAGCCCTGCTTGGGCTAGAGAACAGAGGGAAGGGGCCAGCCCAGCTCTCTGGAGCAGACAGCACATCCCAGGGCGGGGATGCTGGAGGACTCTGGTTTAACTTAAACCAGGAAGGGGTCTGGGACAGAAGTTGCATAAACCAGTTTGACCCAACTCAGTTAAGCCTGATACTACATTCTACCAGTTTTGGCCATTTTGAAACTGGTTTATGTGCACTGAACTTATGTTCTGTTACAGGTTTAAACCAGTTTCTGATCACTTAAACAGGTTTATATGTAATTTTTGTCCCTAGTCCAGGTCTCCTGCCCTGCTGTCCTGCCCCAGAGACCCTGGTTGCTGCAGCAGCTGGAGGAATGGCAGACAGGTGGAAGCCCAGGGAGATATATATTAACCCAGTACAGGCTGGATGCAGCTCACAGACTGACATTTGGACAACCCTGCTCTAGGAAGAGGCACCAAATGCCTGGCAAATCACATCACACTATAAAAATCTTGGTCGTCTTTGTCTGGATAGGGCTCTATGACAGCTCTACCTGCCCATATGGGAAATGAAATCAGAATAGAAAAATTTTGTTCTAGTGGATCCAGATCCATATTAGCACAGTTATACTGCTTTAATTGATGCAGAAGAGCTAAAGTAGTACAACTCCATAGCAGAGACAAGGCAGGTCAGAGACCGATAGGAGCAATATATCTACCTGCAGCAAATCTGAAGCCCATGAAAGAGGCAGTGATAGCTGAGTAAGAAGCTACTACTCAAAAAAAAAAGCTAAGTAATAGCTAGCTGTCATCCCATTTGTTTACTGGCAAAAGTAATAACTTGTAGCTTCCAAATTGTACCCTTAGGACTCCTGACAGAAAATATTTGCATGATTTTGCTTTATGCTTGCATTTACTTTGTTCAATGAAGCATTAGTTAAATTCTCTCTGGCTCAAGGAATGATATGTATTATCGCTGATATCGATGAACTATGAAATATCAGGTCCCCAGCCTTGCATAGTTACTGTTGTTTACTAAAGAATCATTTTGTTTTTAAGACTCAAATTTGCCAGGCAAAAGTAATGCCCCTGTTAAAGGAAAATGTGATTATTTCCTTCTTCCCCAAACCCAGGATCTTTCTACATCTCCTTATGTCATGACTTGTCTGTATGGGGAAAGGGATTAGCATACCTATGGCAGAATCCCATATTTAACCTGCGAAAAAAGGCCCCTCATCATGGATTTGAAGGTGGACCTGTGGCCTCTACCCCATCTTCCTGCGCCACTGCCACCTCTCCCTCTCCCTGCTGCCTACTTTCTGTCACTGCTTCCCCCTTCTTCTGCAGCTCCACCACTGCAACCACTGCTGAGTGGCTAGGTAGGGCCAAAGCAACAATGTGCTCCCTGCCCTGGGCTAGAGTGTGTCTGGAGCTGGACTGTCTGGCTTAGTACACCTAACTCCCTCCCCCCCTCCATCCCCGTCCCTACTACCACTGCTTGCCCCACTGCAGCACTGGGGTGGGGGGTAAATGTAAGACAACCTCTGATAATTAGATTCCAGACATGGAAAATTATAACAAATTTATACATTTTCCAGGTATAGAATCTAGTAATTATGGGCACTGTCTTAAATTCAAAGTTTTTTTGGATTCACGTAAAGACAGTATATGTCTACTATACCCATATGCTATTCAACTTACATGGGTAGACAAGGCCTTCAGCAGCCTGTTCAGAACCAACCTTCAGGAAAAAAAAATTTTTGTTCTCAGTTTCTTTGATTCAAATGGGGATGCTAGGAGAAGAACCTGGAGTTGCATATAGTACAGCACCTGCAAAAATACACGTTCTCAATCATTCTTGTCCTACTGACTTCAGCTGGACAAACTTCTTAAGCAAACCTGGGAGGGTCTGATTCTACTTGTGCAAGCTGCATCACTGGCAATACACATGCTGTTAGAAGCTTAGTGGGATAACGGCAGCTCTATCTCCCATTGTAATCCATAGAAATATTCATGCTAACTTCCACATGCACGTGGTTTGGTTCTTGGAAGAACACTGCCCCAACTGGAAGCTGCAGGTGAGCTGAGTAAAAATGGTACTCAACACTGATACTACAAAAAAACCAACCAGTTACTTTTCCCCCAGACAAACTGGCAGGGGTCTTCAAGAACTGGATAAAGGAGAAAACCTGACAGTATTAGAACATTTCCTTTAACAAAAATGCAAAATGCATCATTTCTGTGCTGAATGTAGCTAATGTCATGTTGCACACAACATTTTACTAATTATTGTTAACTCTAGGAGAGATTTAAGGATTAACCATGACCACCTAGCTGCATGCTGTTAAATAAAGGTTCTCATCTACCCTGAGTAGCTGATATTGCACCAGCTAACACTTATTTCAACAGGATGCATTTTCTCAGAGTATTCTGTGTTAATGGAATAACTAGCCACTAAGATTGTGCAAAGCAGCTAGTATTCGCTTCAGATTTGGATTCTGCTGATTTGGGGGGACAATGATTCGATTCAGTGATTTGAATCACTGTCCTGAATCAACTTAGCTGAATGTCTGAATTAGTCAGGCCCATCCCCCCAGCCCAGCAATGGCTGTCCTGCCCACCCCAGCCCCCAGCACTTGGAAAAAAAGAAGCCCTGACTCAGCGGGTGCTGCCGGGCACTGGGGCAATCCCATGCACTGTCCCCTGCTGCATGAGGGGCTCTGCACAAGCCCCCCCGACCCCACACCCTGTTCCCCTAGTCCCTCCCCATGGCTGCCCTGCCAGCTGCGGCTCCGGCCCCTTAAGACAAAAATAACTGAGAAAACCCCCCGGACTCACTGCTCCTGCCAGTGGGGAGTGATGCCTGCTGCCCCCCACTGCCCCACACCACATGGTGGGCTCTGTACAAGCCCCCCAAAGCCCCAAGGCTGCTGCAAGAGTGGCGAGTCCTGGGGTTTTTCTGCATTTTTCTCCATGGCAGGCCGGGGGGTGTTGGGGGGCTTGTGATGGAGTCCCCCACACAGCACGGGGCAGTGGGGAACAGCAGAGATTTCCCCCCTGCCCAGCAGCACCCAGGGAGTGGGGATTTTTTTAAAGGGCTGGGAGCTGGGGTGGGCAGGGCAGGTATGGGGGGTCTGGGGGAGTGGGTGGGTGTTGGGGGGGGCTGGGGGAGCAGGCAGGGGTTGGTGGCTAGCAGGAGTCTCCCAACGGTCCCCTCCCGCCTCCTCCAGTCCCTCCTTACTACTTATCAGCTCTGAGTCTGGCTCCAGCTCCCTGCTGCAGTCACCAAGGACTGCCTGAATCATCAAAACTCTCTGAATCAATTTGGACCTTTTAACTGATCCCCTGATTTGATTTGGATTTGGAGATTCGGCCACCGAATCGGGTCGAATCTCCTCCGAATCAAATCACCACCCAAAGCTTCCCACAGCCCTACTAACCACACCTGTTTCAGGCATGACAAATATCCTTAAACCGCAATGCTGGCTGTAAGTAAAGTGCTGAAGTACCACCCAGCTAATGGGGGGAACTGGGAAGAAAGCTTCCAGAGAAAGCAAGCAAGTGCAGAGGGAAATGAAGCAAGCAGAAAGGTGCTCTGCTGGCAGATTTGGAAAAGCCTATGTTCAATGTTCAGGACCAATCTAATATGGCATTAAAGGTGCCACACACTCCTGCCTTCTGACTAAAAGTACGTAGAGGAATCAAGGAGACAGCCAGGAGCAGCCTGACAACCTAACTTTGAGAAGTGTCATTTTTAGTGTCTGTAACAGGAGACCCTACCTCTGTTACTGGACAGAAGTAAGAAGCTGGGTAGGGAAAGCAAAGCCAATGCAGCTTGTCAAAAATATGGCTCCAAGAGGCAGCAAATATGAGTAGGCTGGTTAAACTGAGCTGCAGGCCCTAGCCTGCAGACTGTAGGCAGCATAATGCCAGACCACTGATTAAAGGGAGTCAGCAGCACCTGGGCTCTGTTGGCAAACAGCTGGATCACATGATGGGAAGGGGGCAGGACTCAGGTGCATATAAGCCTGTGGACAGGGACAGGGACAGGAGCTGTGGGAAGATTTAGGAGTTGGAGAATAAGGGTGGGATCTTGGAGGCTGGGGGAACAAGCCAGCATTAGGAAAGAAGTAAGGCAGGGTGTGGGTCTGAGCTGAAGCCAGGTTTGTGTTACAATTGTTTTGCACTTGGCGCTCAAGCTCTGATCAGGTTGTGGCTATTGGGGGATGTATGGAGGCCACACAACAGGGTGCCTAGATGTCTTTTGAGAGCTGCTCTGCGTGGGGATGCAAGGGGCTGAGACAGTAGGCCGGGGCTGAGGGCCTCAGCCAGAGGAACAAGCCAAAGCTGGGAAGGCTGAACTCTGAACAAGGATTTGAGGTCTGAAGGGCCCAGTTTGTTGGTTGAGCCATCTTGTCTCCAGTTTGAAAGAAATACACAAAACTCTAAATGGATCCCGCTTCTGAAAATAATCCTGGGCAGTCCTTGATTTAGGGCAATAGGGTCACCTTGAATTCATGATGTCAAACTACAGGGCTATCAACCAGTAACTAAAACACTGCATTACAGATGACCTATCTAAAGGCTACAAGCACTTCCTGCCCTTGTGTTTTTATATTTAGCTTCCAGCTTTAATCTGTCTCAACCAATTTATTTTTGAATTCACAGTTGAATGATTCCCGTATTTCATGTATCAAAGGATGAAATGTTAGGATACTGGCTGAAAAAAAGACCATGAGTAGACAATATACTTCTTTTCATTTTGTATTTGGTTTGCAGAAGTGCTCCCACAGAGGAGATGAAGTGCAAAAGGAAAATAGGAGGGGTGAAAATAAAACAAAAATTCTATCTGTAAGTAGAGCTAAGATCCAGCCTTCTGTTAGTTAAGCTGTGGACAGACCTAACTATATGACTACCATTAGTCCAGTTACAAGTTACATCTATCTGATATAAATTATTTTGTTAAACTGTAGCAAAGTTCCCAGTTTTTTAAATTTTTATTTTAAAAATGCATTCCTTCCCCTTCCCTAACCACCTCTGACTTTCCCTCTGCCCTCTCTATCCCCTATAAGTGATTACAAGTAGTACTAAGTAAGCTAAGTTCTTGTATACTATTATTGTAAGAAGCCCCTTTTTCATATATTGTAAATAGTGTTCTGTTATGTTTGTATTGGTTTTTACTGGTTTATATTGTATTATATTGTATTGCTATCATTTGGGCATTGATTTTTATTGTTGCATATTAATATTGTACGGTTTAGGCCTGTGTCTGTAAAGTGATGTCAAATATCCATTTCCATCTTGTCCCCATGCCCTGTTGTGCAAGTATGTTGCAATTCTGTAACCTCTCCCATGTAAATTGGTTTTCCTTGAATGCCTGAAGCAAAGTAGTGAATGGATAAGCGAAACACAATGATAGCAGGAGCCCTTAGTAAATCACCCCACCATCAAAACCAATACCTGGACCAATGACCCAGCCCTTGGAACCACCCTCAGGATTCAAGAAACAAAAGATGAGGCAACCCACCATTGTGCCAAGGCTGCACACGCTCAGTATGAACGTCTGGAGCCCTCTGGAACAGGGCTCACATTGCCTGGACATTCCCTCCCCATAGGATAGGGGTAGGCAATGTTTTTGGCCAGAGTGCCAAAACCCCCACCATGTCTACCTTGGGAGATGCCAGAGTGCCGACATGCTGGAGCTCAGAGCAGCTGTTTGCAGCCTCCTGGCTGCAGCCAGCCTACAGACCCTGGTCTGTTTGCAGCAGGTCTTGCAGCTTCGCAGCTGCCTGCTAGGAGCAGCCTGGGCTCTGTGGCTGGCAGCAGCTGTTTAGAGCCTGGGTTGGCGGTGGTGTGCTGAGCAAAATGGCCTTGCATACCATACTTGGCATGCGTGCCAGTGGTTGCTGACCCATACCATATGAGATCATAGGTAGTCTGCCCCAAAGAAAGGGGTAGTGAAGACTGACTCCTTGGGATGCCATCTTCACCTGGACCAGACCTGCTCCATGTCACGCTGCCTATCAAACCAGAGGCCCTGCTGACAACCCCCCTCTAGACAACACCTGCTGGACAAAGACCCCGACTGGCCATCAAGGACCCCCTCCCAGCCTGGATAGGTAGCTATCACCCCCATCCTCTCTTCAACCAAGGACTTGGACTCTGTTTCTCTTCCCTACCTGGATTCCAACCCTTCCATTGAGTCTCTTTCTCCTGCTACCATTGTGAGTGCTTGTGTGTGTGGGAATGCTTGTGTGAGTGTGTATGGGAACCAAGCTGTACAGTACAGTGTCCATTTAATAAAACTGTTATTTGGAACCCTGAGTCAGGTTTTGCTTTACTACGGTTCGGCCCTGCTCCAATCTCTGCTCCTTGCCCTTCTAACTTATGTCTCATGTCTCCCTCTCCTGCTTCTGGCTCACCACCACCTCCAACACCTGAGCTCCTCTCTGCCTGCAAACCGCTGTTTCTTTGCTATCGCCCCATTCCCACTTCCTTTCCCCCCCTCTGCCACTGCTATTTAGTTACCAAGCACCCCAAGCATAGGTACCACAGGCACCAACACATACGCACTGTCACCTGAGTCAGTGTTTAACCTGTGTGTATGTGTATGTATGTGTGTATTGTGTATGATTTCATGTCATTATCATTACAGCGTGTATGTGCTTGAATTGGTGAAAGATATGCATGTGCGTAGGCTGGTAATTTTGGATGTGTATGTGCCTGAGTTGGTAGTGTGTGTGTGTGTGTGTGTGTGCGCGCGCGCGTGCACATGCACGCACCTGGTGGGGGTATATACACCTAGAGTGTATGTGTGTGCACGCCTAATTGATTTGTGTGTCTGCGCAATTGTATATCACGCCCTCCTATCTAACAGTGCAATATTAAGATCCTGAGCATTGGCCTGAACCCACAGGACAACAAAACATACTAGGTCAGAGGTGCTCAACTGTCTGGTCCCGTAGGTGGGTGAATGGTGCTGGGTCAATCCACGGGCCTGATCCAGCATGGGGTCAGTCCACAGGTGCAATCCAGCACACTGGCTCCATCCTGTGCATGCTCCAACCCTCTCTGTCATATCCAGCCATGTGCTGGCCCAACTCCATGATCCAGCATGATGTACGATGCAGGGTCACATTATCCATCTCTTGAGTCTAGAAATTTAGCAGCTGGGGAGCACTGACCCATGCTGTCACTGCTCCTTCACTGCAAAATTTCCAGACTCAGAGGGGGACCCATGGGTTGGATGACATGGTCTCACGGGCTGGGGGTTGAGCACCACTGTAATAAGTAGAGCTAAGACCAACAGGACTTAGGCTAAACAGCCTGTTTCCCCCACCCCCTCTCCATACACACACACACAAGCATGCACGGAGGTAATGGATGAGGAAAATGAAAATATTATGTTTGCCAAATGGGAAAGGACACTGTTACAGGAAAAGGAGTTGTGAATTTTCAGAGAGTCGATGCCATAGCATTACCATGTCTACCTGAGAGTGGAAGTTATTGGCAGTGTCTGTATAGCTCTTTGAACATGCAAAGCACCAATTTACACTGTATTTAAGCATCCAAAATGATTAAAAACAACTCTTGAGAAATTATACTCTCTTTAGGTGTCAGCCTAACTTTTCATAAGATAAATTATCTTCTAGACCAGGCAAATGAGATAGCTCTTACCTAGGTTTTAGTAATGCATTTGATACAGTACTAATAGGAATATCTAAAAACACTGGGGAACACGGAAATTAATACAAGTGAAGAACGAACTGGTTAGTTGAGATTATGGCAGAGTCTGTTGACATGGCAAGTCTCAGGCTAGAAGACCTTTCAACATTTACAACAGAGCTTTGGGTATCCAGCATCTCCCAAAGCTCTATTCCAAATGTTTAGAGCATAGCACTTTACAGAAGGCATTCAGCATCTTCCTGGATTAGTCTTGAAACTCCTGGCCAGACACTGAGCCCTTATAGAGTTAAAATAAACACAGCACTGTTCTCAGGGGAGAAGGGATCTCCTGGGCCACTAAGTCAGCACCCTGCTATTGCACTTCAGATAATCCATTCATAAGCCTGCCAGACCCCATCTCAGACTCAGCTAGGTATTTTGTCCCAATATTGTTCCTCTAAGGCCAATAGTTTTTAACCTAAGCTTAGTTATAGCTAGTTCATAGCCATTTGTTGTTGTTACCTATCTGTTAGGATTGCCTCTCCATTTTCCTGATCATCATCCTAGTGGCCACTCTCTGTACTTGTTCTAGTCTGAATTCATTTCCCTTGAACGTAGGGTGACCAGAAACATACACAGTATTTTGGAGGACATTTCATGAGTCCTGTGTATAGCAGCATTGATATTTCCTAACTATTGCAACTGCTTTACATGGTACATCTTAGAATCTCATTGCCTTTTTCATGGCTACATGATACTGGTGGCCCCGTTTCAGGCAAGCATAAGGTTCAACAGCTCAGGACCACTCCAACAAGGATATCGCCATCAGCATGGCTATATTCCCTGCATCTTCAAGGCTATGAAGTTATGTTAGTTGCTTCCACCTCCACTGGCTAGCATTTTGAAATTTTCTGGGTGGAGACAGATGTAACATTTGAAGCATGTTTAAAGTGCACCTTAGAAAAGGGAGCAGAGGAGTACAGGGCCTCCAGTCTCCTGGTTCTGGGTGCTCCTGGTTTCACTAGTGGGGAGCTGCAGGAAAGCAAAGGCAGATTGGAGAAGAGGGTATTCACTGACACAGTGCCCTGACTTGTCCCCTACCCTTCCTCAGGGGAGAGAGCAGAGTACTGTGGGACGCTGAAGGACTCAGGGGTTCCCTGTTATACTGCCTTTCCATATGCTGAGCAAGCTTACCAGGCTCTGAACCACTGTGCTGGCCTGCCCCAGACACCACTGCAGCAGTAGGAGCAATCCGGGGAGTGGCAGTCAGGTGGAAACCCACGGGCTGCCAGTGAGACAGGCCTGAAATAGTGTACAACTGGAGCTCTGTCTTCCCTCTCTAGATTATAATGTCCTTTGCCAGTTCTCTGACATCAAATGTCTCATATATTATCCTCTGGCTTTTCTTATTTATTCCCCCCCATTTACTTTGGGAAATAAAACTGTTTTGAAATGCTGCCTTTCAGTTTCAAATCTATTCTCGTGAATTGACTTAACTGTAACTAGTAAATTGGGTAACTTTTACTGTCTCTAATCCCTGATTTAAGAATGACTAGTGGCTAGTGACTGAGCCATTAAATATAATGGAATTCTCATACATTTTCTATACTTCAGCTATATAGCTGCAGCATTGGGGCTAAGGAGCAAGAAGAACTAGACCGATTCTCTGAGTGACATTTGTAAAGATTTTCATTTGGACTTCAAAGAAAATCTTTATAGTAAAATATGAAAGAAGCTGCTCTCTTAGCCTCTGCTCTAAAAGGTGCTAAAAATAAATGTTTTTTTCTCCAACCCATTTTTGAATGTCAGCCTGAAAGTGGGATTAAAAAACAAATGTCCTCTTTAGTGTTGAAGGATCTTTGAAAGAAGCGTAGATATGAATAAAACCTTTTCTTCAGCTGAGAGACAGTTCTGTAATATCCACAGTTGTGCCTTTGCACCTTGTTCTGCTCTAACTCAGAGGGTGTTCCTAGATGAAGCAGACTCTCCTTCAACGTTTAGCTTTTCTGTGCAAATTAAAAATAAATAATGCACAAGCTACACAACTTCCCACTTGCGGGGTTCCCCCATGGAAATTCAGTGCATTTGTGTGCTGGACAAATCCCTTATTTAACCATAACCTGTTTTTGGCCATTAAGCCACAAAAGCTATTCCATAAGCAGGTGATGACACATATGAAGCTGCTAGAAGTGCAGGTGAATGAATCTCAGATGTTGTAATCCATGTTATTTTGCCCAAAAAAAACCTGAAACAAAGCCAACAGGAAAACAAGCTCTAACTTACTGGAACTGATGATAAATACGTTTTTATTCATGTCAATACCTGACTAACTCTGAATAGGCAATTAGCAAAAAACTGTTCTTAGACTGAATTCTTTTTTTCAGTTGAGAAGATGGATAACTAAGTCTCTGTGTCTATTTATATTTGCGTGCGGTTCGTGTGGTTGTTATGTTAAACTGAAATCTAATGAAGCCCTGGAGCAAAGCAGCACATTTTACATACAAAAGTCAAACCAGAAAATGGGAACCCCCCCCAGGCAGGTCTGCTGACTGAGGTGTCCTGCAGAGAGGCGTGTCCTTCATCCTCACTGCCCAAGAATTTACTTTAAGTCCAATAAACAAATGGGTTTCTTTATTATACACAACTATATACAGAAAAGAAATGATTAATCAAAAGAAGAAATATATCTATCAATAGTTAATAGTAAAACCAACAATTTGAATAGAATTTACAAATGCAACAATAGCTGAATAATTCCGCCACAGTGGGTGGTCCCACTGCATCAAACAACCTCAATGATTACATTCACCTGGTTATAACACTTTAAGACAGTTTCAGTCCAGTCACATGCCCCTTCCCATAACAAAAAAAGGCAATACAGCTGTAACTATGATCCACCACTAGGTGGCAGAGGCAAGGCTTCTGCTGCTCTGGGGAAGGTGGACTCTTGCTCTTTCTTGGTAACTCAGCAAAAACAAGTCTCTGACCAGCCACTGCAGATAATAGGCTTTTCTTTAGTTTCCTTCTGAAAAATACGCCTATAAGGATGCTGCAGGTTTTTCCTCCCAAGGTGGAGAACCTTGCATTTTTTGGTGTTAAACACCATCAGGTTCTCATCTGCTCA
>NW_017728920.1:8866756-8880501 GCF_001723895.1 Crocodylus porosus | reverse complement strand
TGCCAGCTTTACGGCGGATGGTGAAGGTGATCAGCTCGTGGTCGCTGTCACCCAGCTTCCCATCGATCACTAGGTTGCCAATTAGGTCATCCCCAGCAGTCAGCACCAGGTCGAGCAGCACTTTGCTTCTTGTTGGCCCATAGACTTCTTGAGTCAGGTAGAGGTCATCCACGCACGAGAGGAAGCTTTGCGACCGCTCGAATTTTGCTGAGTGATCCTCCCATGAGATGTCCGGGTTGTCACCCATGACAACCATGGTCCTGGAGCATGTGGCCTCAGCTCAGTTCCCGGGCGAACTCCTGGTCAGGCTCAGGACTCTGGGTGGGAGGTCTGTAGTAGACTCTCACCGTTGTGTCCCCTGTGCTGTGTTCCCCACGGATTTTAACCCAGAGGGTCTCCAGTCGTCCAACCTGGTCACCAACATCAGCTTGCAGGGACATGTAGCTTTCCTTAACATAGAGAGCTACACCCCCGCCCCTTTTATCTACACGATCCCTCCTGTACAGGGTATAGCCATCTATACCTGTGGTCCAGTCATGCGTGGAGTCCCACCAGATCTTTATTATCCCTATGACATCATAATTATTTGCACTGAGCAGGAGGACGAGCTCCTCCTGCTTATTCCCCAAGCTCCTAGCATTTGTGTACAGGCAGGCAAGTGTCCCCTTGGGGGGCTCTTGCCTTGCCCACAGATTGTACCAGGACTGGGGCAGGGGTGGGCTCCCTTAAGTGCCTTGGCCTGCTGGTTTTGCAAGGGTTGCTCAGTGGGCCAGCAGTGGCAGTAGTCCCCCCATCTCTCAGGGGGATGACAGGCTCTCTGTCCTGAAGTCTGTTCCCTAGCAAGTCTCAGCTCCATTTCCTTTGCCTGGGGAGAAGGGGGAGTCTAGTCTCTGCCCCTCTCTCCAGGCTGGTGTTACTCTCCTCTGGCTTCTCCCCACTGCTTTTCCCTCCCTAAACTTTTTATGGCTCCACAATAGCCAATCAGAACCCTGGGTTTGCAATCAGGGCTCTGGTCACAGTTCAAATATTCCAATAAAAAGCATACATTGTTCACAGCATACCCTCTGTTTGGAAAAGCTAGTTTACCCTCTGCAAACTTTTTGCTGCCTTCCTTGCAAAAGTTCCTAGGCACAGCTCACCCACTCAGCTTGCAGCCAAGCAAGCCTTTGCAACTGTTACATATATGTGCACAACATTAATATGGTTTTCATAATTTAGATGTATTCACCATAATCTGTTAGTCAATTTTAAACACATTACCACTGCAATCTGGTAAGGAATTTCTTTTAGATTCTATTATTCCTAAAGCCTACTAATTGTTATAATATTATAGGAATCTTCTAATAATTCTTTCTGCATGAGCCTGCAAACTTCTGTGCTATTTAAAGAAAAGGAAGGTTAATTTAGCAAAACTTATTTCTATCATTTAGTGGCATCAAAACCAGATTAGCCTGTATTCTACAAACAATATGAAGAGAAGAACAAAATCCTTATGTGAGGCTAAAGCATTGCAGCATTGTTAGCTCAAAGCACCCAAGTAGTGACTCTCCCCAAAGTCATGGTCGATTATAATAATTAAATCTTAATTTAAAACATGTATCATTTGAAATATTAAATTTAAATGAAACCCTAGGTTCTTCTGTTATCACAGAACTCCAGAAAATGAGGCTTAGCAAAAGACACCAAAGACACTGCATTTACTCAAATCCAAGAAGGTTTTTATCCCCATTCAACCTGGGGGGGGGGGGTAGCAGGAAGGAGGGTAGCCACTTATCTTGGATTTCAGTAGAAAGTGGTGGGGATGGCTGCTGTGACTCCAGCTCCAGCCCTAAGCCCAGCTCAGAGCCAGAGTTGCAACAATCACCTGCTCCCAACAGGTTCTGCTCCTCTTCCCCTCCCCTCCCACTAATTATCAGGTGCGGCTCTGACTCCATTCCCTCCCGGGCACAGAGCACGGGGAAGCTCCATCCCCTGCCCAGCCATGCAGCAGGGTCTTGGGGCTGGAGCTGCTGCCACTGCTGTTGCATGGCTAGATAGAGGCCGGAGCTTCCATGTGCTCCATGCCCAGGGAGGAATGGAGCAGGAGCTGCACCTGACAATAAGTAGCAGGGGGGAGTTGGGCACAGAATCAGGGGAATGGGCAGATGCTGCAGGGTACCCCCAGGCACCACTGGGGAAGGTAGGGGGCAAGGGGGCTGATTGCTTCCCCCCACTGTATGGCCCCCTACTGCTTCTGCTGCTTTCTCTGCTATAGCAGTGGGGACCACAATGATGACAGTGACAAATTTAAGATGGCCCTCTGACAATTAATTTTATGCATAAAAAATTATAATAAGTTTATAATTTTTCCTTATATAAAATCTAATTATTCGGGAGTCATCAGTTTTGTTTCACCTTACTAGAAGACCACATTTGTTACACAATGCGTTTTTATTGGTCTCGTTTGGCTTTGGAGAAGTTAGATTTAATTGTACAAGCAATCCTAAGCTTCATTTGAAGGCTTTATAATAAAAAATGCACTAAGCCTTACTAGCTTAGAAGCAGCAGCAATTAACTTTTCCTAAAATTCTCCAAAGAAAATCTTTAAAATCAGACACTTGTATCAACTGCCTACCTGTCTATTTTTTTCTCAGTTGGAAGCTTCTCATGAACCTTAAATTTCAATCTTCGCTTAATGAAGTGAATTCAGCTTTATATTTAAAATGCTATGGTTCCTCTTATGTGATGTTCTGCATCATGTAGCTTTCTACTGCAAGTGGATAAAAATCATGCTTTAATACTTTCTCCATAAACTACTTCAATAAATCTTTTGTTTTATATTTTTCTGAGAAGAGAACAGCCTTATGAAACCATCTATAATTTATCTCTCTCCCTTAATTGATGTTCACATACGGTATATTGAAAGGCTCAATTAAGAAATTTGCATTAGTCACCCAATAGGACAATCTGAGGTTTAATTATTTGGACCGGGTTTTCAATATTTTTGTAAATTAAACTAAAATAACTGTTTCATAATTAAACCAAACTGCATTTTTCTCAAATCAGAATACTGCTGTTAGAAAAATAAAAATAAATGCTTCAGCTCAAAATGTCTGCGAAGAATGTTAATAAGCCTAAAGAAAATAGAAAAAAACAACAAGGACCCTGCAAGTGGACTGTAACAGCCCCTCGCCCATCTTACCTGCCTGCAGAATGGATGCACAGAGTCCAGGTGGCCACACTGGTACCATGCCAGAGAGAATTGCAATCCCAATTGGCCCAGAGCCCCTGGGCAATACACCAAAAGTGCATGGGAGACAGGGGCAAGGGGGAATGTCAGCAGAGGGACCAGAGGTGGCCCCGGCTGTTCTTACCCCCAGAAGAGCCTGGAATGCTCTCCCTGTTGTGAAGAAAGTGGAGGAGGCACAGACCATGCATCCCACAGGGGACAGCCAGATGGCTGTGCCCCAAGCAGCAGCTGGGGAGCCAGCTGCACCCTGCCTGAGGCAGGTGGGAAGGGAAGCTGGGAGCACAGTGCCCTCCAGACATGATGGGGAGACACCACTGGCAAGCCCTTCAGCAGGAAGCACCAAGCTGGGTCCACAATGGGGACTGAGCCCTCATCTGAGGACACCCATATGAGAATCCTAGCTCATCCATTCCAGCTACAGGTACCCAGGGACCACCCAAAAGGGGTAACCAGAGAAAGGCTTCCAGAAGTCATGCCTGAACTGCATGGGCCCACAAGAGACCCATGGACCGGGGATTCACCAGCAGGTGGCTGGGAGGAATCGCAGGCCTCACAGGGGTGTGATGATAGCCAACCTGAGGTGAAGCCATACCTGGCCCAGTGCCAACTTGGAGAAGGTCTGCATGGAGAGGGCACCTTCCTGAAGGCCAAAGAGGCCTGACAAAGAGAGCAGGGAACATAGAGTCCAAACTTTCACCCCAAGAAAGAGGAAGAGGCTCAAGGCAGAGAAGCACTGGTGCCCTGCCTGATCACCAGGCTGAGCTATTTTGAGTTTGTCTTATCAATTTGGTTAACATTACTTCTGAGCCCTACATTAGCATGAGTGGGGAAAGAGGATCCTGAAAGGATATCAGCTTCTGCCAATACCATGAGACAAGTCACGTGGCGAATGCCTTGGCTCCACAGGGCTGCGCCTCACGATGAGCTTGGCAGGTGAGTCCTGTCTGGCTGCTGCCCTGCCTCCTGGGCAGTTCTTAACTTGTATAGACCTTATAACCTCATTTACCTGATTCAACGAAGGCCAGCAGCTGTTGGTTGCCAGCCAACCAATTTGAAATGCATCACTGATTGCTGGGTAGACTGGCCCTCTCTAGCCCTCTCCCAGGATGCTTAGAACAATAGGGAATTTAAGCCCCCATCCAGGTGTGTGAGGCCAGTCATGTAGGCAAAGGGAGCAGGTTTCCCCCTCCCCCAGGAATGTATCCAGCTCAGGTTACAACTCAGGGTTACCTGAAGCCGACGGGGCCAGGGGTGTTTGCCCGCTGCAGTGACCGTGGTAACCAAATTGTCAGATTGGTCATCCGCCTAATAGCAGAGTTTGGGGAGAGACAAAGATGGTGTTCTGCCACGGAGGCTGACTGTACAAAGGAAACTGGCTCTTCTGACTAAGCTTCTCTGCCTGCCTTATCTATCATGGACAAGACTAGACTGTCTTGGATGAACAACTTCTAAGATGATTATGATTGATGAGTCTATTAAAATTAGAAGGAAACATTGCATTGATTACTTTATGAATCATTATGTTAGAAACTGAGGCTCCTTTGGTGGTTATGTAGTGGCCTCAAATAAGCCACTGTCTTTTGCTCTGCTTCATCAGAGCTTTTATCATATGCTGGATCATCTTAAGTCTGATCATTTCAAACACTGAATATTCAACTAGTCAGAATCAAAGTGTGTCATTTTATCTAGTTACTGACTAATGATCATTTTTTCAAAGTTCTTAAACTCTTAAATCACTAAGGCATCTTTTAAGTTTTACTCTCAATCCCATAATAATCTGATTGTCCCTTCCTGACTCTCTCAGATGTTCCTACCATAGTATTTTGATAGAGACCCAACACCAGGCAACACCCACCTACAAGAAGTAGTAAAACCCAAGAGCTTTTGGCTTGGTGCACGCCAGAAGCAGGGTAATACAGTATTTTGATGGGAGCCAAGAATAAAGCCACTAGACTGTGAAAGTCAAGCTAGGGTCTTTATGTTTTATGGTGTTATCAGTAATGGAGGTTTTCCTAGATAAATGCAGTCCTCAGTTATAGCTGTGTAGCTTGACCGCTCTCCATGATAACTTTAGTGGCACTCATGCCAGCCTACTGCTGTCAGTGTTTCCACAGGTGCAATCAATTACTGTTGGGCTTGGAATTTAATCGTCTGTTTTGCTTCTGATGCAACATCTGGGATAGAATTCAGTCTGATCTTTCTCAGCTGCTTCAGCTCTGGAGGATTAATGGAGTATAAAATAGTGAAAAGAAAAAATATATTTTAGTTACTAAAATCAGAAAAATTATTCCTAACACGTATAGGGAGTGAAGTCATAATGTGCCTCTTAAACTCTCAGAATAGGGTCTAAGTTGAATCAGAAGAAAAAAGAAATGGGAAAGAAAAGCTAATCATTAAACATCCATTTAATCTAAGATAGGACCATAAAAATGTCTCAAATGCAATCATACAGCTATTATATTACATCTGTACAGTTACTTTAACCATGCATTTCCATCTCCCTTTTAAATTTATCTTTTGCTCTGAATACCCCAAGTTTGTAATGCCTATTTTGGAGATAACTGCCTGATTCTTGAAATGTTTATCATGTTCTCTCAACCTTAACTCTATGTTAACATAACAGCTTACAAATATATCAGGGGAGAGCAGTTAAGTGCCTGCAGTTGGTCCTGGTTGGAAGGAATAGTAAAGAATCCAGAGGTGGCCTGGCATGCAAGGCAAGTAAGAAAAGTCAGTCGGTGAAAATGGAAATGGAGGTGTCAGGAGATGAGGGACAGGCTGGGGTGCGGGGTGGGAAAGGGGGATGTAGCAGCACAGGTAAAAGTTCAGAGGTGCCTGGGGAGTCAGATGTCCAGCAGGTCTCAATGTGCCAGAATTCCACTGTCTAATCTATATTGAGTCCATGAGTTTCTGTACCTACCTAGGAGTCTGATGAAGTGCAGTTCATAGGCTCAACTCTGAAAAGCGGTTTGTACATTCAAACAAGCACCTCACCTCATCACCAGAACTGAAGCCAAATTCCTACAGCTTAAAACACAAAACCTGCCAATTATCTCCAGTACCCCCCCCAAACTGCACACCAGAATTTATCAAAGACAGCAATACCCAACTACCTGTGGGGACACATTCCTCACCAAAAAACCACTCTGCCTCCAGTCTCTCAGGCCTGATCCTGAGAGGGAACAACTTATAATGCAAACCACTTTTCAGAGCTGGGCCTATGAACTGCACTTCATCAGCCTCCTAGGTAGGTACAGAAACTCATGGACTCAATATAGATTAGGCCAGTGGTCTCCAAAGTGGGGTGCGTGCACCCCAGAGGGTGCACAAGACGATCCATTGGGGTGCGGGAAGAAAATATTAGAACTTCTATTTATATAAATATACATATATTGGGGGTGCGTGCTCAAAAATTTTTTACTGATAGGGTTGAGCAATCAGAAAAGTTTGGAGACCACTGGATTAGACAGTGGAATTCTGGTACACTGCAGCCTGCCGGACATCTGACTCCCTAGGTACCTCTGCACTTTTACCTGTGCTGCTACATCCCCCCACCCCACTCAACTCCCCACCCCAGCCTGTCCCTTACCCCCTGATGCCTCCACTTCCATTTTCACTAACTGGCTTTCTTGCCTGCATTGTGGGCCAGGCCAGCCTCTGGCTTCTTTACTATTCCTTCCATTCAGGACCAATTGCAGGTACTTCCTCAGCCTGACAAAGGGTTTTTCAACCCTAAAGCTGGCATCCCAGGCAGCTAAGTTGAGCTTACTGGGAGCCACACAACTGCACTGCAACCAGCAAGCATCAGGCATGTCAAAGACATGACAGGTCTGGGCGTTCCCCAGCCAGGACTTTGTGCATGCATGTGTTAGCTGGAGATTATGGTGCCTCCTACCCGCCTTTCACCAGAGGATCGTTGGTCCTGGCATTTAAGGGGCTGCTGTGCCACCACCAGTCCCACCCTGGCAGGGTGCAGTTATAGTGGTCATGCCCAGGACTTGGGGCCTTCTCCTTCCCCAGAGCCTCAATCCTGTACCTCCAAGTTCGTCCTGGCAGGGGAATGAGCTCAGCAGGGACACGTTCTTCCCCTGCTGGCTGGTGATGCAGTTAGTGTCCCCTCCAGCTGAGAGTGGGGCATTACTTGGCTTTTAAAAAACTCAAAAAAGGAAATTGGTGCAGATGGAGTGAGGAGTGTGGCACTCAGTCCATCTGCAGGTGGAGCTCGGGGAACCCCAGCAGCAGGAGGTTCCCCTTTAGGAACACCAGCTGCTCCACCAACGTAAGATCCAAGCAGCTGCAGTGGGGTGTCACAACATCACCAGACAGCAGCACACATTTTATTACTGAATCAAACAGTCAAAGAAGACTCCAATGCATACACACAATATAGACGGAATAAAACACACAACACAAAAGGAGTGACACACACACACAACTTTTGTAGCACAGGAAAGATTAATATGAAGCATGCTGGAAAGGCAGGTGCCAGGTCTTCTGGCAGGAGAGGGAGACAGGGTAGGGGGAGAGCTAGAGCTACAAGTCGTCATCCCCCCCAACATAGATGCATTCTCTTCCCAAGCAGCCATGACACTTGTGCTGCCAGTAAAAGGAAGAAGGTGGGAGCAGTGTCTGCACCTGACGTCCCTGCTCCTGCACCACCTCTCTTCAGTCCAGAAATAGGCACCAGCAGCAGAATCACTGTCTCCTCCACCCCAATGTCATCTCTCAGCGTGAGCCTCCCCTTGCCAGAGGAGGAGCTGGAGCTGGAACCAGGGATGCTGAGCGCGCCAGCTCAAACAGTTCTGGAGACTGAGGGGGAATCAGAGTTTGTGCTCTATACCCCTCATATTTCCCCTACACCCTGGTCTCCTCCAGAGAGCAGCACCTTGGAGGAAGTTGAGATTGCGGAGGCAAGTGGCTCAGCTGAGGCAGCTCCTCCTGCTGTTAAGCCTCAGTCTGCTGAGGAGTGGGATAAGGCAGAATCCTCACCCTCAACCCAGAAGCTGGGGAGTAGCATAGTGTAGGAGCATCTTGAGCTGGCAGATGATCCCAGGTTTGCCATCTGCCAGCACTGCCGAAGGCAGATCAGCCATGGCAAGGATATGAAACACTTTTCCACCATGGCAGTTCTGCTGCATCTGAGGAGGCAGCACCGCCTTGCCCTTCTTGCTGCTCAGCATGGCACTAATGTGAATATACCGAAAGGGAAGTCCCCCACTCGCTCCAAAGCCCCCTTCCCCCCAAAGCAGCAGCAGGCTACCATGGACAGCGAGATCACCAAGACCACTGGGGACATGCTTGCTCTGGATAGCTAGCCCTTCTTCCTCATAGAGCGGCCAGGGTTCAGGTGGCTCATAGCACTTCTGACCCCATCTTACAAAGTGCCTGCACACACCATCTTTAGCAGGACAGTGGTGCCTTCCCTGTATGAGGCATGCAGGGAGTACTTGAGGGAGGAGCTGTGCAAGGCAGGGCCGCAGGTAGCTTTGCACTTCACCTCCAACATCTGGAGCAGCCAGGGTGGTGATCACACCTACCTCTCCCTCACAGAGCACTGGTGCATTCAGTCAGGCCACCGGTGAGCTGTACTGCAAGCCGAGGTGCTGGATGAGTCCCACACAGCAAGGGAGATCATGGTGGCCATGAACCACACGGTGCAGGGGCGGCTCACTGGGCAGGCTGAGTTCACCCGCGGGTTCACGGTCACCGACAATGGGGTCAATATAGTGAAAGCTTCCGTGATGCCAACTTTGCTCGCATCCACTGTGTGGCACAGAGGCTGCACCTCATAGTGAGGGATGCCTTAGAAGGGGACAGGGCTGCCAGTGATGACGCTGCCACCACTACTGCTACAAGCCAAGTGATTTTGAAATGCAGGAAGGTGGCGGGCTACTTCCATCACAGCATCAAGTGGGGCAAGATGCTGCAGGACAAACAGACAGAGCTGAGCATACTGCAGCACAGAATCATGCAGAATGTTGAGACTTGGTGGAAATCCATATACCTGATGCTTGAGAGGCTGGTGGAGCAACATAAAGCCATCCATGAGATGGCCCTGCTTGGGGAGATTGGGATCAGCGGCCCCCTGAACAGAGCTGAGTGGGGTACCATCTCCCAGATCTTGGTGGTCCTCAAGCCCTTTCTCAAGGCCACCAAGACCCTTAGTGCTGGCAATGCCCTCCTCAGCCAGGTGATCCCCCTAGTGGAGAACCAAACAGAGAAGTTCCAGGGGATCAGTGTTCCTGGCTGGGGCAGGCCGCTATCATCAGCCGTGCAGGCACTGGTGAGGCAGCTGAAGGAGGGCATCAGGAAACTGCTGGATCCCTTGCGATCCATTATGGTGCACATGCTGGTGGGCATGTATGACCTGAGGGTGAAGGGGAGCATGTGCACTGGCAGCACCAAAACCCTCAATCGCTGGATGCAGGGAGGCTGAAGTGCAGAGGCGAGGGGATGTGGAAAAAGCAGATCCACTTTCCCATGCCACCATTCCCGGCACCAGCACCAGCCAGTCTCTTCCACACCAGCCACTGCCAATGTGGGCCATGGGCATGGCTTCAATGCTGGGGTCCAAACACACCAGACCCCAGCCTTGGGCAGGTAGCACCGAGATTTCAGTGGGTACCTATCTCGCTGAGGATGTGGAGCCACTGGACTGCAACCCCTTGGCCTACTGGGCAAGCCACAGCCAGATGTGGCAGGATTTGGCCATGGTTGCCCGGCAACACCTATCCTGTCCACCGACCAGTGTTCCAAGCGAGAGGTGTTCAGCATTGCTGGGGAGGTAGTGACACCCCACCGCATCTCTTTGGATCCTGGTTTGGTGGAGCAGCTGGTGTTCCTGAAGGTGAACTTCTCGCTCCTGGGGTTCCCGAAGCTCTACGTGCAGACGGAGTGAGTGCCACCCTCCCCACTCTGTTGGCACTTCCTTCACAACCATTTAATTCCCTGCTCCTAGAGCTGGAGGGGGCACTCACTGTATCACCTGCTACATCCTGCTTAAACAGCCTGTCTCTCACCCCCTGATGCCTCCATTTCCATTTCTACTGACTGGCTTTCTTGCCTGCATTGCATGCTGGCCTCTGGCTTCTTTACTAGTCCTTCCATCCAGGAACAGCACACACATGAACTGCAGGTGCTTCCTCAGCCTGACAAAGGGTTTTCAACCCAAAACCTTGCTGAGATGTATTTCTCCAATTATTCAGTTGGTCTACTAAAAGATATCAACTTGATCCAAAGAACCTTATCTGCCATGTCCTTAGACTAACACAGCTATAACTTACACCCCTAGCACCTGTCCCCAGTCAGCTCACCGGAAGGATGCAGGGCCCTGGGCATATCTAAGCCCCAGGGCTGGGGCTGGCAGGGAGAGTTCTCTAGAAGCTGCTGGAGAAGAAGCTCCTGCAGGAAAGGAAAGAAAGTGTTTGTGACAGTTTGGCTGCCTGAGATGCTAGTCTACTGTACTGCTTACCTGTTGTTATTTAAAGTGGTGGACTGCCTGAGGCTGTAGGGGAGGAGGAAACCTCATTGGGGCACGCTACCATATTGTGTAGAGGCCCCAGCACCTGTGAGAGTGCAGCGACAAAGGCATACAGAGCCCAGCGACAATAGAACGTAGAGTGAGATCAAGACCTCATTACAGGACGATATCAATATACTATCTGTGAGGCATGGGGCATGGTATAAGGCTTAGGATGTCCCCTTGAAGCACCTACTTTAAGCAGGTCCCAGCAGGGGGTCCAAGAACCTACAGGTTTTAGTGGGGTCAATTAGGGCTGTGACTGAGCTGAAGCTCGAGGGCAGCCTCTCTATTATCTTTTCCAACAAGATGTGGCAGCAGGCGAGAAGAGAAGGCACCTGCAGGGTGGAGCTGGCATGGTCACAGGGCCCTAGGGGTATCACAACCATCTCTAGGGACCCTACTTCTTGACAAAGTGCAGTTTCCCAGAAACCCCTGCTCCTATCTCCTTGAAACCTGGCAGGGTTCATGGCCTCAGCAGGGGCTACCATGCCTGCTGTTTTAATTTGAATCAGGAAAGAAATGACAAAGTTATAGGCATTTTTGTGATTCCCAATTATAGCCTATGGCCCAGAATGAGCTTTTCATAGATTGATAGATTGTTAGGGGCTGGAAGAGACTCTGCAGATCATCGGGTCCAGCTCTTCTGCTCTAGGGAGGAAGACAACTGGGGTTAGGTGACCCCAGCAAGGTGACTGTCTAGTCTCTTCTTGAAAACCTTCAGGGTAGGTGAGTTTACTCCACAGTCTGGACACTCTGACTATGAAGGAACTTTCCTTGATATTAAGCCTGAAGTGGCCTTCCAGAAATTTGTATCCATTGGTCCTGGTCTTCCCCAGGGGTGTCCTAGTGGATAGTTGTTCACCGAGCTCCTGATGCACACCTCTGATATAGCAATAAACTGCTACCAAGAACCCTCTCAACCTTCTTTTCTTTAGGTTAACGAGGCCCAGGTTCCTCAGGCTTTCCTTGTATGGCTTCCCTTTCAAGTTCCTGATCATGTGGGTAGCTCTTTTCTGGATCCTCCCAAGGTTTTCTATTTCCTTATTGAAGTGCGGCTCCCAGAACTGAACACAGTACTCCAACTGTGGTCTGACCAGTGATGAGTACAGGGGGAGTATCACTTCCTTAGTTTAACACAAGATGCATCAGTTGATGCATGCCAGAGTGTTGTTTGCCTTGCTGACCACTGCCTTGCACTGATGGCTCATATTCATGCAATGGTCGATCATTACCCCTAGGTCCCTTTCAGCCATGGTGCAAGTCTAGCTGTCACCACCAAGCCTGTATGTATGTTGAGGGTTGTTTGCTGCCAGATGGAGCACCTTACACTTGGAAGTGTTAAACTTCATCTGGCTCCAGTCTGCCCAACTCTTGAACCTGTCTAGGTCCACCTGTATCTGCAACCTATCTTCTGGCATGGCCATACTGCTCCATAACTTGGTGGCATCCATGAACTTGGCCAGCGGGCTTTTCACTCCCCCATCCTAATCATTGATAAAGATGTTGAAAAGCACTGGTCCAAGCATGGATCCCAGGGAACACCACTAGCCACTTCAGGACAACAGATCCGTTCATGAAAACTCTCTCTTTCACCAGTGACAGTTTGCTTTGGCAGACACACAGTAGCAGCATGGACTCAGTTTGCAGATACCTGATCCCAGTGCAGCTTCCCATTGGCTGGCAGCTGCATTTATGCAACAGCTAGACAGTAGGAGGAGGAGATCCAGCCCAATTCAGGGACTGAATCTCCAAATCAAATCAGGAGACCAATTAAAAGCTCTGAATCAATTCAAGGCATCCAAATCAATTCAGAAAAGCTTTGGAAAAGATTTGGCCACTTCAGAGATTTGGCCATAGACTAAACAGCAGCTGACACAGCTGCCTCCAGCTGGTAAGTCTGTTTGGGTTGGGACAGAATGGGGGCTATGCCCTGCTGCTGCTTGCCCAGTCAGCATGAAGGGGTGTGCGATGCAGGCACGGCTCGCTCTGGGTGGCAGCAAGGCATAGCCCCCACTCCCAGCACTACTGCACCCGTGCTGCAGTCACTTGCCAGCCAGTGTGGGGGTGCACAGGAGATGGGTGCAGTAGCACTTGGAGCGGGGCCTCTCCCCTGCCATCGCTTGTCAGCCAGCACAGGGAACTGTGGGGTGTGGGTGCAGCAGTGCTGGGAGTGGGGACTATGCCCTGCTGCCACTTGCTCCCTTCCACATGGAGTGAGCTGCACCCACATCCCAACCCCCACCCAGCTGGGCAAGTGGCAGCAGGGCAGAGCCCCCACTCCCAGCACTGCCGCACCCGCATCCCATGTCCTCCCTCCACACCCCCCAACCCCAACAGACTTGTCAGCTGCCTGTTTAGTCTATGGCTGAATCTCCAAAATGGCACCAAATCTTTCAGATCTGATTCAGTTGAACCAAATTGGGATGGTACTTCAACTCTCCAAATTCAATCACTATCCTCTGAGTCAGCTGAATCCAAATCTGAAGCGAATACTTGCCTCTTTGCGCAGGCCTACTGGGGAGCACAGGGGTTGGGGAAAGCAGCAGTGGCAGTCAAGGCACAGGTCCCAGCTGCCTGGCTCCATCATAGACATAGAGAAAGCCCCCAGTCATGCATGCGCCACTTAAGACACCCACCCCACACTGGACCAGAACTTGGTTGTTCTGGTCTGTGTATTGTAAAAGGTTTCACAGTTTCATAGTTTCTAGGGTCGGAAGGGACCTGAATAGATCATCTAGTTCGACCCCCTGCCATGGCAGGAAAGAGTACTGGGGTCAAATGACCCCAGCATGGTGTTCATCTAACCTCTTCTTAAAAACCCCCAGGGTAGGAGCCTGCACCACTTCTCTTGGAAGTTGGTTCCAGATCCTAGCCACCCTGACAGTGAAGTAGCGCCTCCTGATATCTAACTTAAACCCTCTGCCAGCTTGTGACCATTACTCCTGGTCACTCCTGGCCGTGCTCGGGGGAACAGGGACTCCCCCAGTGCCTGCT
>NW_017728920.1:8854478-8866136 GCF_001723895.1 Crocodylus porosus | reverse complement strand
GCGGCCCTCCAGCCAGCTGGCGACCCATTTGACTGTGTGGGTGTCGACACCACAGTCCCCCAGTTTCTTAATAAGAACGGGGTGAGAGACAGTGTCGAAAGCCTTCCGGAAGTCCAGGAAGATTATGTCCACTGCTACCCCTGCATCTAATGATCAGGTTGCCAGCCGGTTCTACTGCAACAGACTGAAATATCTTAGGCTCCTACATAACCACCCAAGAAACCTTCCATCCCTAACAATCATGAATATTCAACATAATATTGCCTCCTATGTCAGCAGGCTCTTATTTGAAAAGAAAAACGGGGGGGGGAAGGGGAGGCAAGAAAGGGAGTTTGGAGGCATGCAGGGGAAAAACTGAAGCTTTTGGACTTGAGAAATTTGGGTTTAGGGGATACACACATTAGCTTGACATTAAAATAACCATCAGGAAGAAAGTTAATATAGTGTGACATTAAAATTTGCATAATTAAATTTCAAGGTTAACACTCCATTGATATGAAAAGGGCAGTTTACACTTCTGAATATGATGGTTTCAATAAGTCTGTAACATCAAGCGTGTAGCAATGGATCCACTTCGCTTCCAACTAGCAGCTTTAAGTTTCAGCATTTTGTTTTGTTTGTGTGTTTGTTTAAGTGAAAGTCACTTTCTGCAACCCTGGACAAATTTCGGCTGCAAAATCATAGAATACATGCAGCTTATTCTTGCATTAAAAGCTGCAGCACAGGTCAACTTTACTGTAGTGAAGACACGACAGCACAGCCTTTGCTAGCAAATGCCATAGCCTGTATCACCAGTTTTCCACTGCTGCAGTTAAAAATGCAACAAGAGATATCTTACAATCTACTGCTCATTTCCTGCACAGAGACCATTTTTGTTTTGATGTTGTTTAACACAAATCTAAATACTTTGCTATTTGTCAAACTGGGAGAAACAAAAATGGTTTCAGTCAGCTCTGGGTCAGCCTGTGTTTGCTTGAGGTGTCATGGTGCCTCAAGGACCCTGTAGTTTGAATGTTCACCCCCCCCAACCCCATTCACCTTTTAGGACAGGATGCATCAAATTCTGAAATGCACAGTAGTCTCTCCCCTAGCTGAACTGACATGGTGCATCATAAGAGTCAAGTGGCTATAGTACATAATATCCCAAGAGTCTGAAATAGGGAAGATGAAACATTGGCCAGAACAACAAGGATTCTCCTCTGCTCTCACAAATCCTTCATGAGTTTTAACAGTCATCTGGACATTGGAGACAGGCAGAAGGGACTTGGTCTAGGATCCCCTTTTAATAACAGTACTCTCTTCTTACCTCCCAGGTTGCACTGTCATGATAAAATGTAATTTACATTCCTCAGTCAGAATCAAATTGATTCTCTTGATGGCATTTTAAACCCTCCTTAGATTTGATTTCTTTCTATGTGCTGTGATGCTGGCACACAGCTGAAGTAAGCTTTCACTGAATTTCTTATGAGGTGTTCTGCTGTTCCCTAAAAGGATGCCCTTTATGGTTAGGACTGAATGGTGCAGGTGACTCAGAGAACCTTGAGAAATGGTGATTTTTTGAACTAGATAATGTTATGCATTCTATAATTTTCTTCCCTGGTTACTGAAACATTCAGTTGGAAAGGGATAATTTTTTTACTCTCATACTTCATCTGACAGCCTGTAGTTCCTCACCTCTACTTGGAGAGCAGAAGCAGCACAATAAATAATTAAGGGTTACAGTTTCCCAGCTACCAAGACAGGAAATTGTTTCTTAAGATTGCATCTGTCAGAGTAGTAAGCCAGGGTTAATATCCTAATATATGAGGTTCCCAAAAGGCCACATTAATCCTCAGGAAGGTCTTCAGTCTCTCTTTCAGTTCCATTGGTTTCTGTACCAAACCACATGGCCAAAACACTCCAGCCCTATCTTCTGGTATCCTGGGTACGTCTACATGAGATGCTTTACTGAACAGTAGACCAATCTGCTGTGCAGTAAAGCATCACACTCTACATGTGCATGGCAATTAGGGCACAATAAACTACACTGCTGGATAGTTCCATCAGATACAAGTGGTATCCGGCAGCTTAAACACATGTGTAGATGGTGACATCAGGATTAGTTTACTCTGGCTCAAATTGAGCTGGAGTATATTCAGACACATTAATTGTGTAGATGTGACTCCCACACTTCAGAGATACAGGGAGAAAGGCACGAGTGCTACAGTGCAAATCCTTCCATCTATGTTTACTCCCACTATTTTTTTCTGAGGATTGGAAGAGAAAAAATCCAGAAATGCCCATCTGACTTCTGTTTCCTTTGAGCCGCTCAATGCTGTGAATTAAGCTGTAACATTGCAAGTGATGGTTGCAGGTTTGAGGTGAATGAGGAGTGTGCTACAAAGGTAACACAAGTCCTACACCTACACACACACACTAATTGCTTTCTAACTTCTCTCACATTGAACTCATGCAGAGCTTGGTTATTCAATGCCATGCTTTTCTACCTTAGTCGAGATAGGATGAGGGAAGCCAAGTCTAACACCATAGCAAGAACACCACAGTATCCATACAGTACAGCAATCACTACTAAAACCTTCACTTCTCCACACTTTTCTCGATCAGTGATGCCAAAGCAATGCCAATTGCTTGGAAACCCCTCAAGACAGTGAGAGAAAAACACTCAGAGTTGCAGTGAATGGACAGCTCTAGCTAAATCAAGAACAAAAGTTAAACATGTCTAGGCCAGACAAGACACAGTGCAACCAAACATATAGCAAAATTTCAATAGAAGTGAATGAAAAATTGGGGGTTTTTTTTGGTGTCCGTCTACCCTGATCCCTCACAGTTAGGCAAGGTACTATGCTTTTTTCCCTTTAAGTGGATTTTTTAACCAAGTCCAGTTATGCATCTATTTATTAAGTAGCCCCCCCACTTCAGACAGGGCTTAATTAATTGAAAAGTCAATGTCACAAGGACAACCTGCACTCGAGTGTCTTAGCAAGGAAGGATATGACACCTAAATATCTCAGTTTTGCCATCAGTCCTTTCAATTCTTTCCCTAACATCTGAACCTACTTGCCAATGATAACTCTTCCCCATGCAGCGCCAAGCTTCCTGCAATCATCTAGAATGTTTCTTTGAAGTTTCTCTCTCTGAGGTTCTCCTGCTTCTGCATCTGGATCACCTTTTCATCACAACCCCATCATGACTACAGTATCTTATGTTACCACCCTCTTTCCAGCACCTCCACTCTGAGATTTACAGTTCACTTGTCCAGGGACATGCAATTATAAAGCAAACAAACAAACAAATACTTTTTAAGGGTCTCTAAATACAACAGCTATGGACCCAAAACAATAAACCTACAGGTTTTTCCCTACTCCGGTCTCCTCACTGGTCTCCACTGTTGCCTGAGCTTAGGAGCCTAAGATTCTAGTCCAGCTCACAGCTTCTCTTCTGAGTCAAAAGCCTCTCTTCCACTCCACCCAGGCTACTCTGACCTTGATTTCACATTAAGATGGAATAAAATGAATACATTTAAAATTCACCATCTCACTTCCTTTTAATTTCATTTCATTTTGCACAGCTCTGTGTATCACTTTATCTTACATGTATAGCTTGGGAATTTGATTCTCTGCATTAGTAGAGGATACACTGCATGGCACAATGAGTTACAAGATGAGTTTTTGTTTTTCTACTACTAAAACAGAGTTTTCAGCCATTTTTCCAAGAACACATAATTCAAGGATACTATTCTGCTGAACAAATAGTAATTTTCATGAAGATCCTACAGAATCTCCTATTGAAATAACTGTTGAGAAATTTTATTTTAACCCCTCCTGGCTCAAATCCTATTATGATTTTGTATGCGAGAAAAGAAAACTTACACTCAAAGCTGACATGCTAGGCTTATCCTTAACTCCCTGTAACAGGGAACCCTAGCCCTGTTACTAAGAGACTGGTGGTCCTTTTAAATCCAGGACCTTCCAGTCACGGCCAGCTGGTCAAGTAGGGGTTAAGGCTCAAGCTCTGCCAGCCGGTCAGGTGACAGGAAGAGGAAGGCCAGGATCTTATAAATGGCAAGTGGAGAAGGCCACAGGGGCAGCAGAGAGGGGGACTCCCAGTGACTGTGGTGCTGCAGCTGCAGTCTCTGCTGGAAGAATACGCTACTTTGTAAGCCAGATGCATGAGAAGATAAAGTAAGCAGGCATGTTGCCAATCTTATTTCTTTATTATCCCTTTTCCATTCTATGGCTATAGAAGCTTATGTTTTGCATGGGATGTTAATACCTGGAGGATTGGGCTCAGGCTATTTGGGGAGGAGGAGGCCTCATTTGGGGACCCACTTTAATGAGTGGACCCCAGTGCCAGAGGGGGCGCAGTATTTGGAGGTGATGGACCCCAGCGCCAGGCGGGGCGCTGAAGCCCAAGTGAGTCTTTAAGAGCTAGAGCCTTGGAGTCAAGCCCTGATTAGTTGGTTTTTGTCTGACAGGTCTAGCTAGAGAGAGAAAGGGTAAGCCCACAGCAGCCAAGACCCCAACAAAGAGAGGAATCTATAAATACCATCTGCGAGGCTTGGGCTGCAGTGTAGGGGAGGAACGGAGCCGCAGATAATGCCCCCAGGCATTGGGGCAAGAAATAGGCAGCTTCATGCTTAATTAACAACTATTAATTAACATCAAGGCATGGCAGACGAAGGTGGGTGGTTGACCCAGAAACAGGCGGGTGCCCTGGGAAGCCCCCCTGTTACACTCCCTTTTCCTTGTTGCACCCACCCACTGCAGGATGAGGTGTGTTTACAATATACATGTACACATGAAAATATATCTTCAGACAGTTCATTTAGTTTTTTTAATTATCTACTCAGACTACATAATTACCTTTTGCCTTGTGTTTTCATATAAGGTGATGGTGATGCAGTATCTATCATTCCTTTAAGTCAGACCACAGTTGTTGGATTTGCCCAACTGGACCAAGAAGAACTTAAGCATTAAACAGCTGTATATATTTGGTGGTAATTCAGCTTATTAAAATCTGTGATCTACAGAGGACCGGACAGCAATAATGTTATGCTTATTTTTAAAAAAGGCTTGTGGGCAAAGTTGTGAATTAGACAACTGAGCTTCATGTCAGTACTAGAAAATTAGTTGAAATAATAATGAAAATTAGAATTTTAAGATATATGATGGGCTGGAGTTTAAAGGGGAACTAAGGAGACCTGAGAAAAAACAGTTTATGTCTTTCCCAACTATACAGTTGGTCCAATAAAAGATATCATCCAAAAACTCTTGCCTCTTGTATATTTCCTAAACCATCACAGGTACAACATGACTTTAACTCCACTGCCAGGGTACCGAGAATAGCCAGCTTCTGTTGATTTTTCTGACACTTCTGGACATTTTGTTTGATATCAAAAGACAAACCAGCACATCAGAAAAATCGTCCCTCTACAGTCCTCTGTACACTTAAAAAACATGGTGGATAAAAGAGAACTAGTTGTTGTAGTTTATTTGGTCTTAGAAAAACCTTTCACTAAGCCCCTAAATGAAAATCAGAAGGGAGTAATCATGGAGTGGGAGTGCAAGCACGCTCAGAGATTAGAAACGGGCTAATTTTGCATAATGAGATAAAAATTACTGAAATTTAAGACAAGCCCTGAATTTAAGAAGACCCCACAATAATTAGATTCTATACATGGAAAATTTATAAATTTGTTATAATTTTCCATGTATAGGTACTAATTATTGCAGGGTCATCTTTAATTCATCCCTCCCACTGCTGTAGGGGGCAGGCAGTGGGGAGGCAGATAGGTTTCTCCTGCTTGTCCCTGCCCCCTTGTCACCTCTGCCACTTGCTTGTCACCCCATGTAGCCTCAGGTCTCTGCTTCCCCCTCCACTCTGTGTCTCCCCCCAGCCTCCCACTTCTAGCCTGAAGCACTGAGCATGGCCCCAAACCAAGGCCTCGTAACAGCTGTGTGGGCTGCGTGCTGCAGCTATGGAGCCAGGATGGGGCTGTGCTCAGTGCCTGGGGTTGATAAGATGCGGCCCAATCCAGCCATCTTAGGGCATGGCCTCGCCCCAGCCCAGCCTCACAGGAGGAAGGGGGTCTAGCCTGGCCTTGACATAGCTGGGTGGGGGAGGGGGCTCTGACCCATCATATTGGGCTTAGGAATTTGCCAACGTGGGGGAGGGTGGCACTACTAATGGCCACTGCCCCCCTGCTGTCACATTTCCCAGCCTGGGACGAACCCTGCAGGCTAGATGCAATGACTTTGTATGCCTCATTTGGCCTGTGGGCCAGAGGTTGAGCACTTCTAACAGATGATAAGGAACTTCGGAAAGAAATAATAAACCCTGACGTTGCTAAATGCATGGTAAGTTACACTGTAAAGAATATACTGAAATATTTCTACATGTCCTAGACTAACTGAAACAACTCTGGAAAAAACCTGCACATAACTTGTTGAGATTTGCTTTGTTAACAAGCAAACAATATCAGAATAAAATAAAATATTATCAAAAGGCACAGCAATGCTGAAAGTGTTACAACACTGTTGTAGACAGTGACAGCATGCTCTCAACTGCTATATGGGTTTAGCCTCTAGAGAGAGAACAAAAATTAAAGGGGTACAGAGATAGGCATGGAAAGATTCTGCATAAGTAGAATTACGTAAATAGTGTAAATAGCGTAAAAGAGGCGATGAAGAAGAGGCACATACCAGAAAAATGAGTGATAAAGAGGAGTTAAGCAAGCTGGTTCATGTACTCATTCTCACAGTACATGGACAAAAGAAATTTCAGTGAAAAAGAGGGGCAAAAAAGTCTGTAATAGATTCAAGGAAAACCTGAAACTCACTGCCAACAAAACAGCGCTGAACTAAGAGTTTAAGGTTAAGAAAAGAGATAGAAATATATGTGGATAATGAAAATATCCACCGATACAGATGCAGTTCAGTAATTTCCACTGTGTGCAGATTATTTTATAAAATTGTCTCTCACTAGGTTTCTTCCATCTTTTTTCTGAAACATCTAGTACTGATTGGAACCTGGATGACAATACTGCTGTTCCTAAATTCAGTGTGAAGCCTACATCATGCTCTGCCATTAACTAGTTTCTCAACTGAGAAGTGAGCCAAGTTGTGGAAACTATGGGTGGCAGCAATGAATGTTATGGTCAGAAAAGCATGGAGATATTCAGCCTTGCATTAAACAAGCTGACTCAGATACCGGTAGCACTACAGCTGTGACAGCACTGGACTCAGGCTGAGCTAGTTTACTTCGCTTCTCCAGCTCCATGTAGCCACAGCAAGGCTGCTTATGAGTCCCAAACTCAGTTAAAGCTGGCATGGGCATCCGTACATATCTCTATCACACAGAACTACCTAGAGAGCTCATGGATCTGGGGTTGGGGGTGAGGGAGAGTGCCAGGTATGAGAGTGTGTGATAAATGATAGGGCTTTGTGAAATTTCACCACCAGTTTTGTTTAGACCTGTTTCAAGGTTGAAACAGCAAAATCAAAATGAAACAGATATGGTCGAAACAGCCTCAAAACAAAATGAGGCAAGTCAAAAAGTTTTGGCGTTTCAACGCTATTTCGACCTTTTGCCCATAGGCTATAATGGGGAAGGAGGAAACAGCCTATAACATTATTTCTGGCTAGATCTGGATAAAACTTGCAGAAATGGCAGCCCCTTCTGAGGGCATAAAGGTTCAGGGGGTTCAGAGAAACTGCACCCCAAAGTCTTAAGAGCCAAACTTGTGTCATGTGTATATGTTAAGCCACAGCAGGGTCAAAACTACAGGAATGCTAGCCCCTACTGAGGCCACAGAGCCTGCTGCGCTTCAAGGAGATAGGTGCAGGGGGTTGGGAGAAACCACACCCCAAAATCCTGAAAGCAAAACTCATGTTACGTGTATGTGTTAAGCCACAGCAGGATCAAAACTGCAGGCATGCTAGTCCCTGCTGAGGCCACGAAGCCTGCCAGCTGTCGAGAAGATGGGTGCAGGAGTTCTGGGGCCCTGCACTTCTAGCTGCTGACAGACAAAACTCGTGACATGGGTGCTTGGGCAACTGTGTCTGTCTTAGTGTACAGGGGAGGGGAAACTACTGCAGGCCTGGCTGCTAGGTCCTGCTGCGGCCACAAAGCCTGCCAGCTGTCAAGGAGATCAATGCCGGAGGGCTCTGGGGCCTTGCACCCCTAGCTGCTGACAGGCAAAACTCGTGACATGGATGCTTATGCAACTGCTGCCTCTCATTAGGCAGCAGGACTGAAAATCCCCCATCACCTGCCACCACAGACCTGGGGGTAATAACTGACCACAATATGAACATGAGCTGGCAGTGCGATGCTGTACCCAGCAGGGCCAACAATACACTGGCATGCATCAATTGATGCATCTCCAACAAAACCATTGCAAAGAAGTGATTCTCCTGCTCGACTCGGCTCTTCTCAGCACTGGTGAGACCACAGCTGGAGTACTGCGTCCAGTTCTGGGCTCTGCATCTTAACAAGGACATGGTAAACTTGAGAGAGTTCAGAGAAGGACTAACCATATGATCAGAGACTTGCATGGCAAGCCATATGAGAAAAGGCTGAGGGACCTGGGACTCTTCAGCCTGAAAACGAGAAGGCTGAGAGGGGACTTGATAGCAGCTTACCACTACATCTGAGGCTCAGTGAACAGCTGTTCACCACAGCACCCTCGGGGAAAGCTAGGAGTAATGGACACCCTAGTTGTGAAGTAGTTTTTCGTAATGTTGAGCCTGAAGCTATCTTCCAGGAGTTTGTGACCATTACTCCTGGTATCCCCAAGGGTGCCCTGCTGGACGGGGCCCCCAGCTGCCAGGGCAATGAAGCCAGGGACCCAGGTCTGCAGCTCCTTGCCCCTGCAGCAGCACCCGAGCCCTGGCTGCTGCCTGCAGGAGGCAGCGGATGCTGCAGCAGTGGAGTGCAGCACCTGGCTCCCCATTCCCTGCAGACTGCACAGCTGGAGTGGAGCCTGTGGGGGGGAGGCAGGTGCAGGCTTCCTGCTGCGGCTTGGGTTGGGGAGGAGCAGCCCTCCACCACTGTATGCACTCCTGGGGCGGGGGGCAGAGGGGTCATGGGCCCCCCAGATCTGTGCATGGGGTGGGGGCAGGAATGAGCTGCCCACTGTGAGCTCAGGCTCCCTGCCCTGCTGCTGTTCCTTGGGGCCTCCACAGCCCAGCGGGCAGGACCCAGCATGGCAAGGCAGAGTGGGGCTGGGTAGGGAAGCTCCTTGCCACTGCAAGCTTCACACTGCCCTGGTGACACACCCCCTGCCCACCCCACAGCAGCAAGGGGCACAACCCATGCCACTGCCCCCACTGCTGCTGGATGAACAGGAGATGCCTCACAGAGTGACACAGGGCTTACAGTGGCAAGGAGCTTCTCTTCCTGGCCTTGCTTGCCCTGCCACACAGGGTCCCACCTGCTAAGCTGCAGAGACCCCAGGAGAGGGCAGCAGGATGAGGAGCCCAAGCCTGCAGCAGGCAGTTTGCACCAACCCCTACCCTGTGCACAGATCTGGGGAACACAGGTCCCCACTGCCCTCCTGGGAGCGCAGAGTGGCAGGAAGCCAGCCCCCTGCCCTCTGGCTGAGCTGCCCGCAGCCCTGTCCCGCTTCCCACCCATGCCCTGCAGCTGCACAGTCCAGCATTGGGCCCCATGCCCCACACAACGCCCAGCTGTGCAACAGCCTCAGTCCCAGCCCCAGCCCTCCCCAACTCCCTCCCTCTGGCAGCCTCCATCCCTGCTCCAACCTTCCCTGCCAGATTTACCTGCAGGGAGCTGCTCTCCAGGCTGCCTGGTGGCCATGTGCACATGTATATGCATATGCACATGGTGCCCCCTGTCTGACCGCCCTCCTCCCACTCCCCCCCAGCCCTTTGCAGAATGGAACTCTGCCAGCCTGCAGAGCTCTTTGCAAAAGTCTGCATGTTTCCCTATTAAAAAGGGAAATCCACACTTTTCTGTTTTTCTGTGGGAAACAGAAAACCCGGATCCCTGCTGATAACCATAACAAAGGCAGGAAGAGGATTCTGAAAAGTTACATCTTGATGCTGTGACTTCGGTCACTTTCAGAAATATAGTTTAAAACAAGACCTTTGTAACTGTAATCAACACTAGGGTTTCAGTACGGTACACAAACATCAGGCTGCATTCTTTCCTCTCATGATCATCATCAATAATATAGTACTAGAATAGAACTGTTAGCATTGCTGATTTGTATCTATATACAGGCTCTGTGACACAGTGGGCACATCTACACATGCCCCGCAAGGTGCAGTTATTACTCCGCCATCATTTAACACTTGCTTTTAGTGACATGCTACAGCGACATAGCTTTGGCATCACAATTTGTGCCTGCTGACGCTATGTTGCCATAGTGACATGCTACATCATTTACATCATTGTAGTGTGTCAATATGGTGATGTAGTGTCACATGCAGATACACCCAATGAGGTAAGAAAGCTGGCAGTAAATTAGCCAAGCAAGGTTCTTTGGGTGAATCTGATATCTTTTATTAGACCAACTTAAATAGTTGGAAAACAATTATTAAGCAAGCTTTTGGGTTCAAAAACCCTTTGTCAGGCTAAGGAAGTTTCAGCAGTTGGTGTGTGTTCTTCCTGGATGGAATGAAAAGTAAAGCAGCCAGAGGCTGGGCTGGTATGCATACAAGACAGGTAGTCAGTGAAAATGTAGACTGAGGAGTCAATGGGTGAGAAACAGGCTGGGGTGGGGGGTAGAGAGAGAGAAGGGGGATGAATAGTGAAGAGATACCTAGGGAGTCAGATGTCAGGCAGGTTATAATGTGTCATAAATCCAATGTCTATATTTAGTCCATGATTTTTAGTGTCCAGGAGGTTGATGAAGTGGAGTTCATAGGCTTGTCTCTGGGAAGTTTTTTGAAAATTCCCTTTGAGGATCAGGACTAAGAGACTGGAGAGAGAGTGGTTTTCTTGTGAGAAATGTGCCCCCACAGGTAATTGGGTATTGCTGTCTTTGATGGATTTCCGGTGTGCGTTCGTTCTGGTGCGCAGTTGTTGTTTGGTCTCCCCTACGTATTGTCCATCTGGGCATTTGGTGCATTGAATGAGATATATTACATTTCTGGAGGTGCAGTTGTAAGATCCAGGAATACTGATGGCTTTGTTGTGGGGTGTAGTAATTGTGTGTGGGGGGGGTGGAGACGTGTTGTCAGGTTTTGCATTTCTTGTCATGGCACGGTCTGGATCCTTTTGATGTGTTCTGGGCTTGAGGAAGTTTGCTTCTGGTGATGAGGTTAGCGAGGTTCGGTGCTTGTTTGAAGGCTAGGATGGGTGGCTCTGGGAAAATCTTTTTAAGAATAGGGTCTCTTTCTAATATGGGTTGCAATTTGAGGATTTTCCGTACAGGTTCAAGGGAGGGGTGATATGTCATAACCAGCGGTGTGCAATTTGTGGGGGTTTTTGTTCTGTACTGCAGCAGTTCTTCCCGTGGTATCCAGGTGGCTCTTTCAAACATGTGATCTATCTCTCTGGAGGAGCGTCCTTGTTGGGTGAAAGCCTTTTTAAGATTGGTGAGGCGGTAATCCCAGGTGCTTTCTTCAGTGCAAATTTGGTGGTATCTGAGGGCTTGCCTGTATATCACAGCTTTCTTGGTGTGTTTAGGGT
>NW_017728920.1:8847858-8854378 GCF_001723895.1 Crocodylus porosus | reverse complement strand
GGGGGGTAGAGAGAGAGAAGGGGGATGAATAGTGAAGAGATACCTAGGGAGTCAGATGTCAGGCAGGTTATAATGTGTCATAAATCCAATGTCTATATTTAGTCCATGATTTTTAGTGTCCAGGAGGTTGATGAAGTGGAGTTCATAGGCTTGTCTCTGGGAAGTTTTTTGAAAATTCCCTTTGAGGATCAGGACTAAGAGACTGGAGAGAGAGTGGTTTTCTTGTGAGAAATGTGCCCCCACAGGTAATTGGGTATTGCTGTCTTTGATGGATTTCCGGTGTGCGTTCGTTCTGGTGCGCAGTTGTTGTTTGGTCTCCCCTACGTATTGTCCATCTGGGCATTTGGTGCATTGAATGAGATATATTACATTTCTGGAGGTGCAGTTGTAAGATCCAGGAATACTGATGGCTTTGTTGTGGGGTGTAGTAATTGTGTGTGGGGGGGGTGGAGACGTGTTGTCAGGTTTTGCATTTCTTGTCATGGCACGGTCTGGATCCTTTTGATGTGTTCTGGGCTTGAGGAAGTTTGCTTCTGGTGATGAGGTTAGCGAGGTTCGGTGCTTGTTTGAAGGCTAGGATGGGTGGCTCTGGGAAAATCTTTTTAAGAATAGGGTCTCTTTCTAATATGGGTTGCAATTTGAGGATTTTCCGTACAGGTTCAAGGGAGGGGTGATATGTCATAACCAGCGGTGTGCAATTTGTGGGGGTTTTTGTTCTGTACTGCAGCAGTTCTTCCCGTGGTATCCAGGTGGCTCTTTCAAACATGTGATCTATCTCTCTGGAGGAGTGTCCTTGTTGGGTGAAAGCCTTTTTAAGATTGGTGAGGCGGTAATCCCAGGTGCTTTCTTCAGTGCAAATTTGGTGGTATCTGAGGGCTTGCCTGTATATCACAGCTTTCTTGGTGTGTTTAGGGTGATTGCTGGTTCTGTGCAGATATGTATGTTGGCCTGTGGGTTTCTTGTATAACGTGGTCTGTATTTTATCATTCTGAATACTGAATTTACCGGCAGTAAATTAGTACATATCTATCCTGATGTCATCAGCTTTTGGCTGATGGCAGCCAAAAGCTCCTTTCTGTAATGATCCCAACCTAATCTCCTAAAAAACCTAGGCTGACAACTGAACCTGAAATTCTATCTTAGCATCCAGTCAACAGCTTATAACTGTTGGAGCCATCCCATTGCTGGCATACTTAAAAGCCTGCTACTTTTCCTTCTTCCCCTGAGTTTCCTATCCGGTTTTGTGCAATCATGTATTTTGTCAGTGTAATAGCTTATCATTTAAAAAGCAACACCTGACAATATGAAGCATGGGAAAAATAATTTGCCCATCACCCGGTAGTGATGTTGACAATATTGCTGCAGGAGCAGCTGCTGGTTGTCACTGTTCTTCAAGATTGCACAAATCACACCAGTTTTGTTATCTCACAATACAAAATACGTGGCTAGGCATGCTGTGCTCACAGCTTCGTCAGGAATTCAGTGTGTCACAATTCATGCTTGATGACTGGCCTCTGGTATACCTTGCACCAAAGGAAAAAATGAAGTGTATTAAACCCTTGGGTTGAACTTAGATCAGGGCTAGGAATCTGCAGAGTGCCTATGGAGTATTTTATTAAACCAGCAGTTTCTTACATTAGCCCATGTGCACCCAAGTCTAACAAGAAGCCTCTTATGACACTGAACTGAAGTAATGGCTTTTTAGCCAGCCTGCCTGTCTAAGACCAGTGTAGAGATGATGGCTGCTTTGCTCCTAGGCCTGGTAAATGTCTCCTAGTGACCACTGGCAACCAGTGTAACAGTTGAAGATGCAGGCACAATCTGGCTCTAAGTGTTTTAGGTATCCCACAAGCAGCTTCTTGCTTTCAAAATCCTTTTAAAGAGAAAAATCTTTGAAGTAGCATAGGACTAATTCTGAAGACCCGTTGATATTCCGGCCCAGAGAGATGAAGTACTGCCTTGCCTCGCTGATGGAGGAACACTGCAGACTGTTCCTCTTCACTTTTTTCCTCTCTGGTGAGTATGTAACACTTTCTTTTCTATGTACATCAAAGGCTGCCACCAAATGCTACAGTGGTAATCCTCTGGAATTCCACAGCAGAAACAGCCCTGGGATTTCAACCGTAAACTACCTTTCCCTCTAAGCACCTCCATGGATTAGCTGCATTAATTATGAAGATTAAGGCTCTTATAAGCTGTTCTTTCTCCACTCTACCAAAGTCCCCTTGAACTTAAGTCTATCCACTGATCAGTATTATTGAAATGTCACAGTCTGAACACTATAGTCATTAGCATTCAAGAGGAACTTACAAGAATGATATTTATCTGACCCTAACTGAATCGCACATTTTCTCCCTTTGTTAAATTTTAAGACTAGGAAATGTGATATCAAGTTGCTCTTGTCAACTACCTTCTGAACCCAATGATACAGTTAAAACTGTAATTTGGTTTCTATTCTAGCCCATGTTTTCAATTTATAGTTTAAAATCTGCCTTGTTTCAGGTTGAATTTCTCATTCTTAGCTGTAACATGTTTGTGAAAGTTCAGATAAAAAATCAAGTCCGTTGGTTGGGATACCCAAAGGATAGGAAAAAGAGTGATGTTCATACATTTTAAGAAAAATGTTCCAACACCCTTTTGTTTTCCAATAACTCAAAAATAGGTCCATTTCAAAAGTTCAAATATGGTCCACACACAGTTCCATGAGGGAACTGGGAATGTATCTGGCAAAGTTTGAAATAAAAACTGTATTTGCAGGCATTTCAGTGTGATCAATATCCTTATAAAAGGTGAAATAAGTGTTTGGATAACAGTTAACCATTTGTGCCTGAAAGGTTACAATTAATTTTTTTTTTGCAAAAATCTAGTTAGTTTAATAAAAGATATCATCCCCACCACGAGTCTGGATTGCTTTTTCCTCTAGACCTGGATATCTACAACCTGGATACCTGACCTTTTGTAGTTTGACACTTCTGCACATTTTTAGTCTTCATAGAATAGGAGCTCACTGAGGCATTTTTAAATGCCTCCTTTCTAGCACATGTTGAGCCCATACCTGTAAATTTCACCTCACTTCCTGAATAGAGGGCCTGTACAGACAACTAAGGCTATAGAACAACAGCTGCTGCAGGGATCCTGCTAAAAGACCCCATTTCTCCTCTTTCCTTCCATTCTCCCTTCTGCTACAGGCATCTCTACTTATATCCACACAGTGGCATTGACCCCGAGGGTACCTACCAAATCTATGAGAGAAAAGATGGTCTGGTGGCGAAGGTACCACACAGACTTGGAGAGCAAAACTGTCTCAAAGAATCTCTCAAAGCCCAGCACAACAGTGCAACCTAGACATGGGGAGCAAAAGTAGGTTGAAACTGTTCTTTGCACCTTTTGGAAACAAGATTCCTTTGGAAGTTGGCAAGACTGTTCTAACTTAAGGAAGCCCTTGCCTTCTTGCTGCCTAAATTACAGATGTGTTGAATAGACCAGCATTCCCCCTTCTGCTTTATTCTGTCCCTACACAGGTGGCTGCTAGTAAGGGCAGCATAGGGCTTAATATTCTAGTTCTATATTAGCATTGGGAAAAGTCCCTTGGGGACCATTCAGTCCTTTTTTATGGAATTCAGGGCAGTGGAGCTATATATAGGGGTTATTAGGGAGCCAAAAGCCTAGTCTCTAGGTCTCCATTTAGCTCTGACATTTGGCTTCTGAGACCTTTAGCAGGGCAATGGATTTCCCAATGCTTTGTTTTGTCATTAATTAGAAATAGCATTTTCTTTCTTAACAGGGATGGTAGGAGGATACAATCATGAATATGGCCAAAGCACACAGAGCTAGTTAAATGGATGGTGCTGCAGAGATAGCCAGGTCAGTGTTTTGGCAGGGAGCTAAGTGAGATAGCTTTTACAGACTAGCAGACTCTGCTGTTTGTTTTTTCACAGCCTCGGGATTGGATAAATTCTTCTCCTTTTCAGGATAAGCCCAGTGCAAATTCAGTGCATCATTTCAGGTTGTTGTCAATCAGTAATGGCTCTCAGAGACAGACAGTTCTGCCTCACTAAGTCACTGAACGTGTCTCTTCGTGAATTCATTTTCTTATACTTTATTTTTCCTGGTACCTATCTGAAAACCTCCTTGTCTCCACTCCAGACAAGAAAAACCACTTACTACGTGCTCAGTAGAACATAACTGATAATTCTGAGGTTGATTACAAGTAAGAGTTTTTTTGCACAGATTGTATACTCTCTTCACTCTGTGTTCTGTAGTGTCCTCTTGAATAACACATTAGTGTAATGAGGGGAAGGGGGGATTGACAGGAGCACCATTGTCAGACACCAATCTGAGGGAGAGATGGAGGGTGCAAAAATAGCAGCAGCTGTGCTGCTGGACCTGCCAGCACCATGGCACTAGCAGCACAGTACAGCACAGCACAGGCAAAGATGCTGCCCCTTGCACCACTGCCATTTGGTCATCCCATTATGCCTCTAGTACCGCATTTCTGTTCTACCGTGGGTCACAGTATCCCATGTATGATATTCATGTGAGGTATAAAAGTAACTGTGTCGAGCCACTTTAGGGAGTTCTATTTATTTTATGTATTTGTTTATTTAGCATTGGATTGCTTCATATCCATTTGTCTGAAGGCTACAAGTATGTATAAGTGACCTGATGGCAGGGAAGACAAGTAGCACAATACCCAGAGCACTTACGAGAGGTAACAAAAGCTATATAACCATTTCAGTACATATAACATGTCAAAAGTCCATCAAGATGCAGGAAAAAAAATACTGCACTTCCCCTACCATTGACTTTTAGAAAAAATATTATAGTGAGAAATGCCTGGAGTGCCTGTGGAACACCCTTCTTACATGATCTTAGAACACACTAAGATTTGGTCTTATCAACATAGGTACTGGCTCCTTCTCCCCTCCACCCTCCCATCAATATCCCTTGCCCATATATCCTCATCACCAGAAGCCTGAGGACCCTTGAGGCACCCCTTAAGAAGGAAGCTCATTGGACCCAAATCTCTACTGCCTTGTATCCCAAGTTTTTAAACATTTGCAAAGAGTATAAAACACCACCACAAATAGAAACGCCTGACTTAGTAGAATTATATACCTTCTCTGCACAAGGTTCATGCTAGATAGAGCCAAATTCACAGTCTCTTTATTTGTTCTACACAATATACCACAGACTGACTGATCTCAGCTGTTTAGCCAGTGGTGGTCATGTATGAGTACTCTGTACACTGCTGTCCTATGTAGTACAGCACCACATTCGTGATCACTGTGCTCTAGCTTGTGGTAAATCATTAGTAGGTGCTTATTGCTTAATGAAAGAACACTGTATAAGCCCCATGCACTATTTCACTCCATATGAATTACAGTATAATGGAATAATGACTTTTAAAAGTGGCAAAAACAATCTTTTAAAAAAGACGGTTTTTTCTTGACTGGGAAAGCAAAGAGAAGAGCAAGTAGGTCACCTCCACCTTGAATTACGTGCAGCTGAGGTTAGTTGTGACCTTTAATAAGCTTTAAAAAAAAGAAGAAGAAAGAAAGAAAAAAAGTGTACTACCCTAAGGAGCTAAAAGATCAAACCCTGTCACAGGGAAAAAGTCCCACTCAATTATTAAAGCAGAACACTGACTCACAGCTAATTAGTAAATCTTCAGGATTCCCACTATGAATTAGCTTCTCCATGTGTTAACGCCATCTTGTAAGAAGGTAATTTGTACCCTCATCAGGGCTACTTTCCTTCAGAGTGACACCAGTAGCAAAGAGTAGGCTCATTGATCGTAGAATGGCCTGGGATTTTTAGATAAACCCAGGCCCTTCGTTTGGGCTTTGGCTGCTCAATGTTTGACAACCTGCAGCAGCTGTACTTGTCTCCTCCCAGCCTGGCTCCTTATTTCTACATACCTAGTTTTGGGAAGTTTTGGATTTTTTGGCTCCTGGCATTGCCTTGACCCTTGATATAGATCCTGCTTACTTGCTAGCACTTTGATTTAAGACTCTGATTTTGATGCTCTTAAGCAGCCCAAGCTCCTGGTCTAGATCAGAGGTTCCCAACCTCTCAGGCCGTGGCCCAGTACTGGGCTGCAAAGGGTTGGCTGCCAGTCTTCAGGAGGGCTGGCTGCTGGACTGGAAGTCCAGAAGTGATTGGCATAGCACGGAGAGGCAGCCAACCCTTTTTTATAGTCATGGTAGAGGTAATAACTTTTATTAGACCAACTAGATTTTTGCAAAAAAAATTATTTAATTGCAAACTTTTGGGCACAAGCACCCTTCTTCAGGCATAAGAGCAAAGACTGTAAAAGTTCTGGGTAGAAACTAAAGTTCATATTTCATAGGAGAGTTGAAGGTGTGGTAAAAATCTCCAGTTTCCAACTGTTCCAAACAGGAGTTTTTCATCACACCTCCAACTCTCCTACGAAATATGAGTTTTCATTTCTATCCAGAAGAGCTTTTACAAACTTTTCTCCCATGCCTGAAAAAGGGTGCTTGTGCCCAAAAGCTTG
>NW_017728920.1:8820236-8847663 GCF_001723895.1 Crocodylus porosus | reverse complement strand
ATAATTTTAACGGATAATATCAATGTTTATTTTCAAGCATTTATTTTGATTGTTATTGATTTAAATTAACAACATAAAAATCTTCCACACCCATGATGGCAAAAAAATAATAAGAGGCCAAGAAAACATCAACACTTATATCCTTTCTAATTGAAGTCTCTCTCCATGTAGCAGTCTGACCAGTAGGCTGCTTCGCCACAGTCTCTTCCCAATTCTCTGCAGCTGAGATGTCCTCAGTGTGACAGGGGCAAGCTTTCACGCTCAGTGCAAGCACCAGCCTGCCTCCTGTCTATGGCCAGCTGCCCACCTCACTCACCTGCCATGCCTTGATGTAATAATATTAGGATATTAATCAGGCGAGAGGCTGCCCATTTTGAACTCCGATGTTTAGGAAGTTATCCACAGCTCCATTCCACCTCTACACTTGCCACCCAAGCCTCACAGATAGCATCCCAGGTAGCTAAACTCAGCCACACCCTTCACCCATTACCTGCGATCCCTTCTCTGAAATCTTCAGCTCCCCCTTAGGCCCTGGACCCGTCTCAGGCCAGCTGGGATCCTGAGCCTCTTGCTCTCTGAGTATCCCTAATGGTGGGCCCCTGGCCCTTTTAATCCCTCCAGTCGGGTACCTCGGGTTAGGTGTAAGCTGCTTGCCTGCTCACAGGGTTCAGGGGTCCCACATTCCCAACTCAGATGCTTCGCAAAGCATGCCTGGCCCCATGGGATCCCTCACCCTAGCAGGCTCAGATTCTTCAGGAAGCTCACCTGGCCTTCCCTGCATTTTATAACCCACCCGAAGGTGGGGACTGAAGTTAAGGTGCCCCGACCCACCTTCCACCATGGTGGTGATCACTCCTGGTATTTACATGAGGACTGCCACGCCACCAGCAGCCCCACTAGACCTTCCTGCTAGGGTTGTGAGAAATTTTGGCAGCCATTTCATTTCAGAGGTGTTTCAGGCCATTTTGGTGCCCAAAACACTGAATCAGAACCAAAACGGAAGGCACAGAAACATCTCCAAAATGAAACAAGGCATCCAAAACATTTCAGAAATGTTTCATAAAATTTTAGTTTTAGAACTGGGCTTGCAGGGAAACAGCTGTAAGCTGCTGCCCTACCACGCAACCTGGCTCCACAGGGAGCAAAGATCTGCACTGGGGGTCTCCTCGCCGCCACTGCCTGCCCCATGTAGCCCTGGATCTCTGCTCCCTGTAGAGCCAGGTTGCACGGCAGGGACCAGCAGTGCCCTGCTGCGAGACCTGGCTCCGCAGAGAGCAGGGATCTGGAGCACTGCAGGGCAGGCAGTGGTGGTGAGGAGATCCCCCAGTGCAGATCTCTGCCCCCTGTGGAGCCAAGTCATGCAGAAGGGACCAGCAGTCTTGCTCACTGCTCTATGCTGCTTCCCTGTCCCACAACCCAGTGTTACAGGGATCAGAGATCTGCGCACAGAGGGCAGCAGCACTCTCCTTCCCCCAGATAAACCACCCACAGCCCTGTCCTGCTCCCTGCTAGGGCCCTGCTGCTCCCAGCCTCCAGCCCTGCCCCGCTGGGCAGTGGGGTTGTGCAAAGCTTGCCTTGTAGCCCATTCAAAACAGGTTCAGAAGAGATTCAGCAGAGATGAACCTCTGAAACAGATTCAGCCAAAACGAAACAGGACAATGATCTGAAATGAATCACTGTCCTCTAAAACAGCTGAATCTGAAACCAAATCAAAACACAGCCATTTTGCACAGCCCCATGTCCTGCCTTGGCAGGCTGCAGTTTTAGGTCATGCCCAGGATCAATGAGGCCTCCAAGCCATCCCCATAACCTCACCCTTACCTCCAAGGTATTCCTGGCAGAGCTCAGCAGAGAGGGGCTTCTCCCTTGCTAGCTGATCACAAACTACCCTCAGCTTAGGGAGGTGGGCCTTAAAATGGCCGCCCTCATCAGGCACCTGCCCCTCCCTGGCCCAGTCTTTAAAGTGGCAGCACTTCCAGCACTTCCCACCACTGTTTCACATGCCTTCCTCCAATACTGCAGGTTCCAGTCCAGTTCAAATACACTCACCTCCCCTCTGGACTTCAGGTAGGTGTTTAAGTAGCCTGTCATCTCCCTCCCACCTGCTTCTGGGCACCTGTGAACTAGCAGCTAATTGCTTAACTAACAAATTATTAGGCCACCTGCTGTTTTCCTGTTCAGAGAGACCAACCCTCTATACTCTGTCCTACAATTCCCTTCTGTTCTTTCCTTCTTCTCTTTTTGACTATTAATGATGGAAATATTTTTTGTTGGTCTATGAGTATGAAATGACATTGACATTTATCAATGTTTACCAATTAAACCAAATCTTGCTAAGCCTACTTACTCATCATACCCTGGAGGAATAATACAGGGGAAAGTAAGAGTACAAGAACACTTTTTCTTCTCATTACTTACTCAGTAATGTAGTCCTGTTCAATGAACAAACAGTTACTTGCCAAAGATAGGGCTATCAACAATGCAGCCAGTTCTCTCCTGTTGTTTCATCTTCAGATTCAACTATGCAAAGTCCAGTAATATTTCCTGATAACAATGAGGAAACAGGAATATTTTCTCCTAGCCTGCTGTAGATAATTGTTGTAATCTACATCTGTAGATTGAATCCCCCATCCAATTAGCCTCTTTTGGAGTTCCGATTCTATTGGCTTGTTCTAATTGGCATCCCTTGGACGATTCCTCTTTGTATTAGTTTCAACATTCAATACATTTTGTGTGGGCTGCTCACCTAGAAAGAGAATGCCAGAATAAGTCAGTCTACTTTGAAAAAGAGAGCTTTTCTTGAGAGTCAGAGGATTCAGTGAGATTGAGTCTACTACAAAGCCTAGTAAGTACCTACATAAATATTTGTAATAATGACTTCAAAATTAATGCTTAGTCAAAGGGACTGGAATGACAGCTCTTGGAATGAAGCCTCTATGAACAGGTTTATACTGCAGCAGTAACAAACTTTGGTCATGGCTACACCTTCTGCTACTTGAATGCTCCAAAACAGACATGCACGGAGGCCACTCCAAGGTCTCTCTTTGCAGCCAGTTGTGAAGTCTCAGTCTTTAGCCTACTTGAGAGCACCCACTAAGAATAGTCCTGGCACAGCCTCACGTGGGCATTTTTGAGTTTGTAAAATGCAAGTGGAAACAGGTTGTTTTGGGGCTGTGCAGGCTAAATCACTCTGCTGTAGTGATGTAGACACACTCACAATGTCTGATTTAATGCTCCATCTATTCTGCTATTCAGTCTACAACAGTAGCAACTACCAAATATTTTTCAGAGGATGCTAAAATAAGCTTCCATGATGGGCAAGTATGCAACAACATGTCTATCTGAGAGAGCCTTTCCTTCCAGGAAATTTTCAAGTGGCTTATATCCATCCAGAAGCACAAGAGTTAGATGTCATAACACTGCACCTTATTATCATTTCTCTGTTAGTTCATTCAGCTCTGACAGGCTTTACACTTTCTATTTTTCAATTAAAAAAATGTTTTTAACTCCTGTGGCAACAAAAATTATCTGAATTGATGCAGTGCTGACTGTAAACAAACAACAGTTCTTTGTTGCTGCTATAAATGCATTCAGGGCCCAATATAAAAATTTGATCAGATCATTTTGTGTGGACCTTTGTACCACTTTAATAATAATGGGAAAATGCTGGAATGTCCTAGTTTTTTCTTTAGAAATTCATTACTGACAGTTGCAAGACAGCACTTGTTTGCTTATGACATTTTCTTCCCCCAAGAAGGTCAGACAACTCAGTTCCCTGGATAATGTGTTTGATGTTGGTGTCCTGATTAATGCACTGCTAGAAAACAAACTGTAAAAATGGAAATGCAAACCTGTTAGAAACACTTCAGAAGAGGATCAAACAAATTCTATTTACCTTCCAGAAACATAATGTTCTGAACAACACTCAAAAATAAAACTGTAAGGTCTCAGAGGTCTTCTGTGTAAGACATTATCCTGCAAGTCTCACACAAGAGGTTGTGGGTCACAAATTATAATCTATGCTCTTACATTTCTATCAACCAGTTCCCCAACAAACATACAAAACCCAAAAATGCCACTCAAAACAACTCCCCCAAGTCCTACAAGGTCACATTTCCTAGGGTACTCAAGGAACTGGCCATAGAAATTGCAAAGTCATTGGTTATTATTTCTAAGAACTCATGGAAGTTATGAGATTTCCAATAACTATACTCAGATAGTTCCCATCTTTAAAAGAGGGAACAATGATACATTAGAGAATTACAGACATGTCAGTCTAACCTTGATACCCATAGAAATACTGGAGTGTATTATGAAGGAACCTGTTAGTCTCAGGAAATTTAGAACAAGATAAGGAGTGGGCATCTTGGATTTGTCAAGACCAAGTCATGCTCAGTCAACCTGACTTCCTTCTATGACAGGGTGATGGTCCTTGTGCAATGGCGGGGAAGCAGTAGATGTTATATATCTTGACTTTAGCAAGCCTTTAGAAACTATCTCCCATGACTTTTTTTTTTTTTTTTATAGGTAAGAAAAGGAAACTAATGTAAGGTGGTGCACAGCTGGTGGATCATTAATGGGTTTGTGTCTAACTGGGAAGAACTATCAATTGGGGCTGTCTAAGGTCTGCTAATGTTCAGTTTCTTCATCAAGGATTTGGAGAAGGGCACCAGATACACACTTTGTATATTTGTAGATGATTGTAGAAATCCCAGGTCCCAGGGATAGCTGTGGTACACCTTGGGGACCTGGCAGTTGCTGCCCCTCTGGTTCCTGCTCTCCCTGCTCACCAGCCATGCCTTTGAAGCTGTTTTAAATAAAAAGACTTGGGAGACTGCCCAAAAATTCCCAAGGAACACTGGACTAGCTCTTCTAGAAATCAGGGGCTAGGGAAAGACATTACACATAAACCGGTTTAAGTGACCAGAAACTTGTTTAAACCTGTAACAGAACAGATGTTCAGTGCACATAAACCAGTTTGAGAAACTACATTCAACCAGGTTTATTAAATTTAACTGGTTTGGCTCAAACCAGTTTATGCAATGTCTATCTCAGACCCCTTGCTGGTTTAAGATAAACCAGACACCCCCAGCATGCTCACTTGGCTGGGTGGGGCTCTATGCTCCACAGCAGGGCTAGTCCTTCCCTTCTGCTCCCTGGCTGCAGCTCCCCACCCCACACCTCCTGCTGAGCAGGAATTCCCCCCTCCCCTGTGCTTTGCTGAAGAGGTGTCTGTTTATTAGCTAGCAGACCACATGATTCTACCTGTTGATTCAGCATGGAACTGTAGTCATCAACAAGTAGCCATGTCCCTCTGTTGTTTTCTTAATTAGGTGATAAACATTGTTATCAATTCCCTACTGGGCTAATCGGGGTTCCTGCCCACATCTCCCTCAGCTCCATGCTCCAGAAGGAAGGGAGGGCTGCTCTATTGCCTCCCCCCCCCCAACTTCTAGCCTGAGCCACTGCAGGCATGTGCCTCCATTTCTGGGACATCTGTCTGATTACAAGACTGATTTAGCTTAGCCAGGTTAGACTAACCTGCAAAGAATGAATCAATTCAGGGTCAGGCTTTTTGATGTCTGTCCCTAGCCCTGATATCAGGCAGATCCCAGTAAGTCACTCAGCTCCAGTCCTCTTAGTGTAGATCTCCTTCTCTGGCAGCCTTCTGGGCCAGACTGCCTCCCTAGTTCTAGTCCTGGGTTTATATGCTACCCAAGCCCTGCCTCTTTTGGTCAGTACCTTCCCCACCACCCACAGGTGTTTCTACTTAGACTGACTGCCTTCCAGAACAGCTTATAGCTGCTAGGCTAGAAGCTTTTGCCATACCCCACCTATCCAAGCCTGGATGTGCCCCATGATACTACTGCATAGAAGCTAGCTCTGCAATAGATGCTCTGCAGCCCCAATCTGGCTCAGCCCTATTATACTACTGCAGAGCAGCTTACTTTGCAATAAGTGCTCACAACCTCTAAGATCCTGGCAGTCTGTCCTTCTCCTGTAACCCATAATGAGCAACCTAGGCCACCTGGGGCTCTCCCTACTGTTGATTTTCCCTTATAGTAATGAGGAGTCTCTGCCTCTCTGTTACAATGATACGAAGCTGGGTGAGGTAGTAGGCAGTTTGGAAGATAGATTAGTAATCAAAATTACTTTGAAAATCTTTTTGAATAAGAAATTCAATAACAAACTGAACAATCGAATGCAGAAATACAAATTGGGAAAATGATTAGTTCGACCACTATACTACAAAAGAGGATCACAAGCTAAATGCAAATCAGTGCACTATTTTTGCAAAAAAAAAAAATCAATAGCATGCTAGGATGTATGAAAAGGCACGCCAAAAGTTATTAACAGTGATTCTTTCAGTCCCTCCAGCACTGGTGTAGCCTTAACAGCAGTACAGTGCCCAATTCTGGGCACCAAATTTCAAGACATGGACAAGTTGGAAAGTATCCAGACAAGAGCAACAAAAACAATTAGAGATTTAGCCAGGCACAGACCTGGCTCAATGCCCACCTCCACCCATGCACCAGGAAGAGCCAGGGAGAGGACTGGGGGGGAGGGGCAGGGTATGGTGAAATTTAGGGTGGCAGCAACGCCCCCCGTAGCCTCCTCCCAGCACCACCACCGCCTGCCCTAAGCCCAGCCCCTGCCAAGAAGAGCCTGGTGTAGCCCTGGCTCCAGCCAGCAGCTGCAGCCTGTCCTTTCCACCTTGCACAGATCCGAGGGACGTATACCACCCCCCCATGCCCTCCCAGAGTACGCACAGCAGCAGGATCTGCCCCCTCAGTCCGTGCCTCCTGGATAAGCTGCAGCTCCATGTCTACTAGCTCCACTCCCTCCTATACTGTGGGGAGCATTGATCTGCCCCCCATGCCCATTCCCGCCCACCCTCTGCCCCTTCCACCACAACAGACTTACCAGCTGGATGCAGCTGTATCACAAATCAGATTGGAATTGGCCAATATGCCTCCTTAAAAATCAGCTATCAGTATCAGCCCCAAAACTCTCTATCGGTGCACCCCTACTTGTAAAGACTTGGAACTATTTAGTCTGAAGAAGAGAAGACTTGTGGGGGAGGGATTTGGTAACAATCTTCAAATTCATGAAGGATTATGAAGAAGATGGGGACAGATTAATCTCTGTAGCTACAAAGGACAGGATGAGAAGTTATGGTCTTAAACTTCAACAAAGTTGGATTATTAGAAAATCTAGCTATAAGGATGGTTAAGCACTGGAAAAGATTGCCTTGAAAGGCAGTGGAATCACCATTACTGGAAGTACAAGTGCAGGTTAGACAAACACTTGACTAGGATGGTTTAGATAGGTATGATCCTGCTGTGAGCATGGAATTGGACTTTTGAGGCCCCTTCCAGCCTTATTTTGCTATGATTAAAAATACCATGTAACAGTGATCGTATACAGGAAGCATCTTTCTTTGTGCATCACCAGCTGAATTCCTTTCACCAAATATGTACCATTTTAACTACACAGGCTCCATGTATGCCCGTGATTCCTGGTTCTGGTTTATGCAGGTGAGAACAGAATTATATCCCTTTATTTACTTTATTTGTTTAGACATATGAAAGAGCTTATTCTGCCTGCATAAACTAGTTACTCCACCCAAACTAGCTTTAGCAATCTGTTCTGATCACATTCTGTTCTGTGATCAGCTAGCAGGATACAAGGATTTATAAAAATCCTGTTTACAGTATTTCAAGGAGTAGGGGAGTAGAAGGAGATCATTAAATGTGCTCATGTGTCTGTGCCTCAAAACATAAGCAGAAAAAACAGTCACCAATAACTTGGCAGGCCAATGCCCATTTAAGAAAGGGAGAACATGTTAATTTGGCAATTTAATAATCACAATGTCCCGGGATGCACCGTAAGGACGAATACTTAACCAGCAGCTCGGAATGCAGCACACGAGGGGCAGAAGGCAAAGCCCGTGCAGCTCGTCAGCTGCCTGTTTATCCAGCTGCGGCCAGCCGGTGACATCAGCACCAAACGCTGGCCGGCGAAGATAAAAATGGTGGTGCACGCTGTGGAGCCAGCGGGGAATCAGGGAGCAGAGCTGTGGCTAACCCTGACAGCAGAGGCGTCCCAGGCTGTGGAACCTGGGGAGCAGGACCAGCTGGGACAAATGCAGGCAGGAAGAGGAGGATCACCTTGACGGCGCCTCAGATGGGACGACAAAGGGACGCCAGGAGCATCACTCGAAGGCAGTGGTGGAACAAGCCGGGGAGATGGAATGAACTGCAGGTGGAAGCACAGGGACAGTGGGACACCTGAAGAAGCCCGACCCAGGAAAGGAGGACTACGGGGAAACCCCAGAAGGATTGCTGTCAGGGTGGATATCACCGCCGGACCTGGAGGTGCCTTGGAGTAGGCAGGGAGCCAGACAATCTAAGGGATAAGGCACTCTGTGACCCTTAGAGCCAGGAGGTGTAGAAGGGAAGTTAAAGGGGCAGGGAGCCCAGGGATTGTGTTAGAGCATTTTCTTTTTTTTCTTCTTTGATTTGTCTTCCCGGGCTCCAAAGATATCAGAAGGAAGTGGGTCCTTAAGTTAGGTAGACAGTACCGGAGCCCCTGGGGTGGCCCTGTCTTAAGGGGTCCCAGGAGAAAGGCATTGGCCATTTGGACACCACTCCACAGGAGGCATGAGGCCAGGGTGTAGGGGTGGCAGATCCCCGTGAGTAACTGCCAGGAGAACTGCGAGTCAACGAGCACGCCCGGTGAACAACCCCGGACACTGAGGTCCAACAAATCGTGGCAAGCAAGCATGGGGTTGAAGACTCGGCTGGAAAAAAACAGCTCAGGCAGAGATATGAACCCGTGAGGCGCTTAACACCAATTACTCGAGCGAGAGCTGCACGAGAGTGGCTGGTCGAGGCCCAGCGGCTACACACAATCAGTCTGAATCAGATGTATTTTTAACTTCCAAGGATGGGGGAAGAGCCAGATAAATTTTCTGCCTTAAGCAGTATTGCAGTGCACTGAAGTGCCTGCTCCTAGAGGGAAGGACAGGTGCCGGTTGCTGGGGCAATGGCAGTTGGTCAGCTGACCGGAACGGGGCAGGGCCCAGCTTATATAAGCAGCCTAAGCTGAGGCCAAGCAGGCAGTTCCCCTCTGACAGTCGCGGAAGATGGAGCTCTGTGGGAGCAGGCTGAGGTGAGGAGCCTGATGGCCCAGGCAGCTTATGGGTGAGGATACCAGAGGAGCCCCTGGCAGGGATGGAAATGCTGATTAGCCAGAGGGCTTAGGGTTTACGTTTTAGCCAGGAGGCTTGAGTTTGAGTTGGGGCCAATTGGCTGATGGTTTTGTTTGTTGTTATACTGGAGGACTGGGTGAGGCTGTAGGGATTGGAGGAGGCCTCATGGGAGCTCCCCAGTAGCGTGGGGGTTCCTGGCACCGGAGAGGGTGCTGCGTTTTGGGGGTTGTATAGATCCCGGCCCCAGTGGGGCAGTGCGGGCAGCGGGATCGCGGAGACAGGCCCCAGTGTGGGCGGTGGGAACCATGGGGAAAAGGCCCAGGGCGGGCAGCAGCCGTGGGAGAAGCTAGGGAGTGCCCGTGAGGGTGCATAGGCGAATAGCCAAGGGGGCGCACAAGAATAGAAGCCCCGGAGAGGGCGTGAGCTCAGGGAGAAGCCCCGGAGAGGGCGAGCGTACAGAGGCGAGACTGGAAGACGTCTGCAAGGGCACGGGCTATAGAAACTGACTCAACAACGTCCGGTACATCTAAAAGACTTGGGGCGTGGTATAAGGGGTGGTAGGAGCCATGCATAGCCCATAGGGCTGGGTGCACCAAATCACTCTACACAGAACAGGGACCAGGATAAATAAGAGCACCGTGTCCAAGGGGACAAGAAGGCAGCCTCCCTTAGAATACAGATACCATCTAAGACGTGGTGGGCGAGAACGAGGGTGCTTGACAGACAACTTGGCACAGTAGGGGGCGCCAGGAGAGATCACGGCCACTCCTGGGTCCCTGCCCTGTGACAAGCAACAACACTGCTTGGATGGGAGACCTCCATATAGCTGCTGAAGGAAGAACAGGAGTTGAGTCAGTACTGATCAGTAAACATCAAAAGGGTAAATTTGCCATAGGGACTTCTTGGCCCTTGTAGAATTAACCTATGCAGATACCACTGGAAAATAAACAGTGCCATTTTTATGATAGCACTGGCAAGGCCATTTTATTTAATGCATTCAGAGGGGATGGGAAGCCCAACACTGAAAGTGAGAAAACAAAGTATTTTCTGTAAGAAACAGACCTTGTATGTTCCCAATATTTCTTTCAACTTAAAAGCATGCCAGGCCTTTGTGAAGGTGAAACCTGTCAAGCTGAGGCTTAAAATCTACAAACCTCTGCAAAGCATCATAGGGTTTAACCATGCATTATGCAGGTGCTGCTACACCTGACTGCCTAAATCAATGGCACAGCTTTAAATCTTCCTCTACTCTGCATTTTTTCTGAAACATCCACACCATGAAAGACCCTTCCAAGCATTTGAAAAGTCAAGTCAAGCCAAGCTAAGCCAAGCCAAGAGAATAAGGAAGAAAAAGCTAAGAATTCTTTTGTTTCTTTATTTATCCTTGAGGAAATTCAAGGGCTCCATGGCTTTTGGTCATAATTTTTTTCTACCAGCAGAATAGACTCATATCCTTGATGTACAAATGAAAAACCAATTGCATTTAACTGAATTCAGAAACAGGCTCATTTTCTACACTAAGCAAAGTGGTAGAGAAGACTTGCTCTTTTGCGTAATCTTAATACCTTATTGCAAAGTATCTCATTTCCTCCAGACAGTGCAACTCCAAGTCTACACTAGAAACTTTTACTGCTAATACTGTTGGCTGAGTCATGTGGTTTTTACTGATATTCTTATATTGGCAAAAGCCGTAATATAAAAACAATATAAGTATTAGAGTCCTTTTGCCAATACATCTTATTTTACTTGGGGAATTGGTATGACTTCTGACTTCACAAACTGTACAAATTGTGGTTAATATATTGTCCCCCCAAACAGCCTCTTTTAAACTATTGCTTTATTGTAACAGCAAGAATAAAAAAAGAGAACAAGATTTTTTTAAACATAATGTTTGTTTTACTACGAATCCTAAGCAGGCCAATCCGATCCTGGAAACACAACTGGTGGAGCAGTGTTTCATTTTAAATGGAGTGGTGTTTCATCTAAGATCTAAACCATCTCTAGTCCTTTCACAGAGCCTACCTCTTACTAAATCCTGCCTAAGTTCTTTCATTGTCTATGTTCTTTGAGTTTAGTTAAGCTGATTCCAATGGCTCAGAAGAGAAGAGGTGCACTTTGAAGTGGATTGTTCCTCTGCTTGTTATTGTCCTTGAAGCACATACCAGTAGATGTCACTAATGGAATCCATACTCTCCCCTGACCACATCTGGGTGCATTTCCTGACAAACCCTGCTAACATATTAACTCAATTTATGCATACAATAAAGATCACTTTTGTTCAGTCAAGAAACAGTGAAGCATAACGTCCCAAGTTCTTCAAGGAGGGTAATGATAAGATCATGCCGTTGTTTCTGGACTAATTGCTTCTGGACAATTTGCAGGTTCATTGCTATGACAGAATCTGTTTCCTGATGACGCTGACCTTGCAATACAGTAAAGGGTTATATCACTCATTTTACAGATGAGACAGAGCAGTGGCTGCACAGTGATTGAGTGGCAAAACAGGAGCAAAAATGCAGGGCTCCCTGACCTGTAATTAGATTTCATTCTTTTAGACTACACTACTTTCCCTATATGCAATGTTATGATTTAAGGTAATTTCTCCACTTAGAGGCCCAGTGCCAGGAAAGAAGGGGCAGCAGGAGAGCTGTATGGTAGCCCAGGAAAGGGTAGTATGTGATGTTGCAGGATGGGACAATAACTAATAGCATCACCAATGATGTAAGCTGCTTCACTTCAATCATTTTTAATGACAGCTCCTGTTGGAACTTGATTGTGCTTCCTCTGCGTACCAACCCTCTGTCATACTCAACAATGAGAGACAAGGTTTCAGATCATTCCAGTTCCAGAAAAATGGTTTCTTTTATCTGATAGAATTTGAAAGGAAAACATCTAATACAATCAGGTTCAAACCTGTATCTTTGTATTTTCTTTTTGTTTGATAATTTAAAATTTTGAAGAGGTAAAATCCAAGTGTTGATATAAAAGTTAGCCTCATATTTAGTGCAGTACTTTTGTCCTTTTGATCTCTTCTTGAAAGCAGCGTAGGAAGGAAAGGAGAAAGAGCCAAAGAACTTATGAGAGCCGACTAGAGGAATTAGTGTCTGACAGTTCCTTTCACCTCAGTGACAAATTGCTGGATATAGGCCTAACATAAGAAAACAGGCATGGAAAATTAATATAACCCTTATAAATATTCTTGATCTGCATTGAACATGTAGCCCTGGAAGGATATCTGGCACATTCAGGGCTAGATTGTGAGCCCCTTACTCAACTGATGAGCAACAACTGATGTTAAAAATGGATGTCCAGAGAACTTCAATGGAACTACTCTTTCCTGTGATTAATGCTCACCAGTGGGAAAAGGTCACAATCTGACCAAGCTAGCAGAAAACTTCAGGTTTAGGAGTTAAAACATGACAATACAAAAACCAGACTAATATGCCAAAGCAGAGTTGGCATTGTATTTCAATACATCAGGTTCTCTTTTTGAAACTATATCTGATACTGCCAAATGTATTACTAAGGCCATACACAGTTTTCTTTAAAATGAGCAGTCTCTGGCTTTAGTTACTTTAGTTATTATAACAAAGCAATTGTACACATATGGAAGCTCCTGATACCAATCTGTGTTTGCAATTTCTAAGGTGAGAAATATGAGGAATAACCCTAAAGGCATTCATGACTCTGTGCACCATTATCATTTTGAATCTGGCCAAACAAACAACCAGGGAAAAATTCTGCAACTATTTTTGCCTTTGTATAATTGGGGGAAGGAGAAAAAACAGGAATATATTCCTTCTTTCTCATTAAATAAATAAAAAAAACCAGACCATCTCCAATGAACCCTTTTCAAAACATGCTTCTAACAGCTCTTTGTGTAACAGCACAAGAATCTAATTTGCCAGCTGGCCGGCAAGCAACCTTAAAAATCTAATTCACATATAAGAACTATGCAATTTAAAATTCATCTTTCCTTCCCAAAGACCTTGTTCAGAGCCAAAGAGGGAAAGGATAATATGCACTCCACACATCCCTTGTTGAGGGAAGTCTCTGTAGAACTAATATAGCCATTAGCTTCCCCATTTTATTCCTCAACTAAGTCATATAGAAGCTGTCTATCTGACAAGGGAGGGATGGAGATGGCTTATTCCAGAGGCCATTAAAACTCTTTTTTAACTAAAAGGGCGTAGGGACAGAGCAAAGCCGCAGTTTCCCCTTCTAGTACCAAAAGAAAAATGTGAATCCTCCAAAATCCTGGTAAAGCCAAAAGTAAGGAAAAACATTAAGGCTGTATGTCATAGACCCCTTGGGAGACCTGTATGACAATGAGGGGTTGAATGTCCAGTTATCTTGGATAGCTTTGAAAAAAATCAGCCTAAAAATTTCAACAGCACAATTCTGGAAGAATGCTGGTTAGATAAAACAGGTTCTAGCAAGAAAAAAAAGGGGAAGAGGGAGTGAGTGAGTTGGTGGAAGTAAAGGGAAAAGCCACTGTGTAGAAAGGGGAAAACAGCCCGGCCAAAGAGGTAAGAGAAGTGCCAAAAAATAATACTGGCCAGCAGGAGAACCAGTCTGAAGAAAGAATTCTGCCCAGCCACTTGAAAGCACTGGAAATCAAACTCCAAAACATGTTGTACAGTATAATTCCCTAATGTTGATTTATTTTAAATGAATTTAATAGCTGGTTTAACCACTATTATAAGTAGGGATCCTGGTTTTCTCTGTTTAAATCACAAATTCTCTGATTTAAAAAAAAAAGTCACAAATCAGCGTTTTTCCACGTATATGTATCAGTTGAGCACAATATTTTAGTGATGTATTTCTAATTTAAAGCAGGGGTTCCCAACCCCCAGGCCATAGCCCGGTGCCAGGCTGCGAGGGGCTGGCTGCCAAACTGGAAGTGACTGTGGACCGGCAAACAGCAGACTAGAAGTGACTGGCATACTGCGAACTCACAGCCAGCCTTTTTTTATACTGAGTATGCCAGTCACTGCTGGTCTGCATTCTGCTGGTTCATGGTCCTCACCTAAAAAGGTGAAAGGTTGGGGTTTAAAGCAACCTGGAAACCTATCAGTGCCTCAGTCATTATAATAAAATAAATTATAAGTACCTGTAAATTCTGGCATTTGATTTGGGGGTTTTTTTAACCATGGAAAAATCAGAGCTCCCCCTACTCTCTTTGCTCACCAGAATGTGTGGTCCGGCTGCAGCTGTCGTCCCATCCCCCCCCCCCCCATTTTGTGGCACTGAGCAGCCCTGATATGCCAGTGCCCTACCCATCCACAGCACCCCCAGCCCTGCTGGTGCCCTTCACTCCAAACCCATGGCCCCCTCTGCACCCCCTGGTGAGGGAGCCCTGCCTGCCCAGCAGCAGCGAGGGGCAGAACTCTGTACTGCCAGCCTGTGTTGCTGGGTGCGAAGGGAGTAGGGCTGCATGGCAGCATGGGGCTTATGGTGGCAGTACCAAGGTTCCCCATCCCACTCTGCCCTGCCATGCTGGGTCCCGCCTGCTGGGCCACAGAGGCCCAGGGAGAGGGCAGAAGGGCAGGAGCCTAAACCCACAGCAGGCAGCCTGTCCCTGCTCTGTGCACAAATCTTGGGGCATGTGCCCCCTATGTCCCCCCTAGAGCGTGCACAGCCACCCTGCTGCCCCCAGATGACCCACTTGGGCCCCCACATGACTCACCTGGGGCTCTGTCCCACTCCCCACCTGGGCCCTGTGGCCAAGCATTCTGGCCCCAGGCCCCAAGCCCCATGCACAGCACGGGCTGAGCAGCAGCCCCAGCCCCAGCCCTGTCTGACTCCCTCCCTCCTTCCCTATGGGGGCCACAATCCCCTTTCCCTGACTAACCTGTGGGAGCTGCTCTCCACACTGCCTGGCAGCCAAGTGCAGGCACATGCAAATGGCACCCCCTGCCTGACCACCCTCCTCCTGATCCCCACAGCCCCTTGCAGGATGGAACTGCCTGCAAAGCAAAACTCACTGTTTCCCACGTTTTGCTCCTTAAAGTGAGAAAATCTGGGTGTTACCACATTTTTTCATAGCAAATGGAAAACCAAGATCCCTGATAATAAGTAAGATTTACCACTATTGTAAGTAAGACTAACTTTGAAAGCTTGTCATTTCCTTTGCTTGCAAAACCTTCTTAATTTGTGGCTGTAACTTTTTTTTTTTTTTGGCAATATAGGGGACACAGTAGGAAAAAATCTGAGAGCCAGTGCTACAAAGAATACGAAACTGGTAGATCAAATTTTCAGGTACTCTCTATTATCTGTTTAATGCTCATGGTCTTTAGTTTTCCATATTTGAAGGACTGCTGTGTACACATAACAAATGTGAAACAAAATATTATATTGATAATCCCGTTGCATTATCAGTAATATAGATTGTGATGAAAATCATGCCATTCCAGCCAGTTGAGCCATTCAGCTTTTAAAGGAGTCACATTTGAGTGGCAATGCTATGTTTGTATTTTCTTATGAGCCTCTCTTCAGGTAAACCAGATCTGTTTTAAAGCTTTCTTTTTCTTGTGCTGCTTACATCTAGAATACTTGCATTTAATTTAAACACAACGTAAGCAGGAACAGCTCTATTACTAATTTCAGTATGTAGCATGCTTGTTTTGTACATGTCCCACACTCCTTAGCATGTGGTATCACAGTTAGTTGATTTGGAGAAAATTATGATGAAATAAAATGAGAATTGTGACTTTTTTTTAAAACAGAGACAAACTGCTAGAATAGATTTCAACCTCCCTTAACAGAAACCAGAATGCTGCTTTGAACCCAAGAAACAAGATTACTGGTAAAGTAAGTGCTCTCCATGACATTTGAGTGCTTCATTGTTGTTTAATGTAAAGGCATTTGATCCTTATACACTCTCCTGCTGGAATCTGTTACCTGAAATCTCATTTTCTTCAAGGTTGATGGTCTCCAGAGTTTTCAAGGCAGTAAGTTGCTCAGGGAAGTGTCGAAACTTGTTTTTAGACAAGTTGATGGCTTTGAGATGTAACAGGGTTTTGATCTCTTCTGGCAGGCGATGCAGGTAATTCCCTTCCAGGTTAAGTTCTGCAATTTCGGGGGTGGGGAGTAAGGAAAAGGCAAAGAGACATCACAAAGTTAAAAAAATAACTGCAAAAAGCCCACCAGGGAAACCACAACAGCTCTGAGGTCATGTCTCCAGGGAGACGCTCAGAAAAGTCAAGATAAGTCAACTCCAGGTGTGACACCAATATACACAAATTACAAAATATTAAAATCCTCTCCCCTTGCAGATGTGTTCTTTAGGAATAAAGTAGCCTTAGATCACAATAGCTTTATCCTCAAGGTGCCTAAAATTCCTATTTCACAACATGAAAATATTTTTCACCCTTATCCTTCCTGCTGCTGAGAACAGGTGAAGTGGTAAAAAAAAAACAAACCAAACAACTTTGTAAGTTATTTAAAGTCATTTTATATTCTGGGTCATTTAAAAAGAAAAAAATTACAAAAAATTCAGGCAGCAATGCTTATAGTAAAGGTTGACCAACCCTTTCCATTATAAAACCCTGTTTTTAATTGCCTATATCTTGCAGAACAATCTGTTTTGTCCTAAATGTTCCACGGTTTGAATTTGTCAGAATTTTTTGAAAAATTTAAACAGAAATGAGCTACCTATTACTCAGAAGAATATTTTCTTTATCTTACTAGATACAGTCACACCTATTTTGATGAGACACTAATAGGAATGATGAAATATACTTTATGTAATAGATGACGGGATGTTTTATCACATCAGGTACCATGGGCGACTAGTGCCTCCTGAGTCTGGGGAGGCAGAGCACACTGGGGGCAGTGGGGGAGGAACTTTACCCCCCTGGGCTGCCCCTCCCTGTGCCAGCCTCCTCCTCCCCCCGCAAAAGCCCCATGCTTACCTTCCTCCCAGCAGCAGGAACCGCAACTCTGCTGGTGGATTGGAGCATGCTCTTTACAGGTAGGGAGGGGGACAGAAGGGCTGCATGGAGGAGGGAGGTGGGGCAATGCTTTGGTTGGCCAGAGTGCTCTCTGACACTGCAGGCTCTAGAGTGCTGGGTTGGGTACAGAAATAGTGCGGTCCCCAGCCATACAACCAGGCCGGTGGGAATCTGCTCCATGCCTGGCTCAGTCCCGAGTGGTGCTGAATTGGGGTGTATCAGTGGACTCCCCAGCACTTTCAGGGGCCAATCTCAGGGGGGGCATGTGCCCCCCCACGCCCTCCTTACTAGTCGCCTGTGTCAGGTACAAACATGACAATCTTTCAGGAACCCATAATTTCAGAAAAAGATGGAGCGAGACAGACAAATGTACAGACAGTCAAGATACAAACGTTGTCAGGATGGAGTATGATGAACCATACATATATTAATGTAGGAGCAAAGTGGGTGAAACTCATCAAAACAGGACAGCAAAAGTAAAAAGAGGTTTCACTGTTCTGGGGCAATAAGACACTTATGTAGGGAAGTTTGGGTCTAGATGGGCACTGACAGATACGCAGATCCCTGCTGTAACTCCCCCTCCCACCCCCACCCCCAGGCCCAACAGACATTTGTTGGTTATGGGGAGGGGGGCGCAGGGGGAGAGGTTGAGCTCCATTCTGGAGCCGATCCAGGAGGAACTGTATGTCTACAGCCTCTCCCCTCTAGCCCTACCTCTCCCCTTCCCAACTCCAGTGCTCTCTGATGGGAGGGGGAGAAGCAAGGGGAGGGAGCTCTGGTCTGGGGTTTGTCTAGCCTGGGCTGAGGGTAGGGGGGATGGTGGATTGGAGCCCCCAGCACAGGCTGAAAAAACTCCAGCTTGGAGCTGTCTCCCCTCCAATTCTGCAGATAGCACCAGAGGCAAGCCTTGGCTACATCAGCTCAGCCCCGTTCAGACATAATTTAATGAAAATACTCGGCTTTGGAGTGCCTTCATCTGAAACCCCATTACATAAGGGTTAATCTGTTGCACTGGGACACTTTTAAAGTGCTCTGGAGCTGTGCACTTCTGCCATGAGACAGCTGTAGAGCATTTTTAAGGGGTCAATTGCATGTTAAATGTCACTTCTCTTAGTGCCCAATATGATTAGTTTCTGGAACTTAGAAGGAAATGAGATAATGGGAAATCTAGAGGGATAAAACTGGGGCAGGCAATTATTTCAGCTAGAGGGCTGCTTAGCGAGTTTTGGTGAGCTCTCAAGGGCTGCAAGAGTAGCCCTGCCCCCTGACAGGTGCCCTGCCTGCGGTTGCCATCTTGGCACTGGAAACCCCGTCCCCGAACCCCTGACCTTTGCCACTGGAAGTCCCTCCCCTTGTCCTTTTGGGAAGGGGGTTTGCTATCTTAGAACCAGAAAAAAACTAAATCATATACTAAAAATCAAACATTTACAATAACATATTTTAATTTTATTTTTAAAAGATATTTTTGTCCTGATTTGTGTGTGTGTTTGCATCATGTATATAGAGGTGATTACATAATAGCTCAAAATGTATATTGTATATTAGAGAGGTGTGGAGGGCTGGGGGGTATGGGGCTTGTGGGGGAACTGTGGGTGTGTGTGGAGGATGGCATTTTGCTACAATAACCTCATCTGCTAAAGCCAGCCAGCATGAGACAGCTATAATCTCTCTCACTTATTCTGATCAAGTGCTTGCCACCGTAATTATACAGTCATTAATAAGTATTGTAACACTGTCATCTAATATATATAGTTGGTATTTTATTACAGTACTTTAAGACATTCACTTAATATAACCATACCACTCCTGTTACCCTTTGGATTCAATAAACAGATTTCAGCTAAATTAGTAACATGGGCAATCAGATTCCAACAAAGGATATGCTTTACAGAAGGAATCTGAAATCTGGAAGGGAGACCGTTCCAATGACAGGCATGTGCCTTTTACCATGAGTTAACATTCTCAGCTATCCATCTCACCCCCACAAGCTCAGTAGAGACTTTTCAGAATTTGGCAGCTGAATTTGATGAAGATACTATTTGCACTGAGTCTGCTGCATTACATAGAAGTGCCTAAGTACCACATGACTGCACACATGTCATCCCAACTGCCCAGGACTGCAGTGACTGAATGGACCTTATCTAAAATTGCTGTGTCCGTCTTTCAGGGGCTACTGCTATGCAGTTTATAAGAACTGAGAACAAAAGAGATCTCCCCTATACTGAAACAATGCAGAAGAGAAGGGTGAAATAATCTGACAAGATTACAGAAGGATGAGGAAAGAGCTGTATTCTCTGGAAATGAATTGCTTGTAATCATTTAATTAAAGAATGTGCAGACAACCTTAATTCTGGCATTTCTACCTTCAGACGGCTTGACTGAAACCTTATCTTCTTTGAACATGCAACATCCTCTTAAATACCTATATTATGCATATAAGACATAAGTGAGACAAGAAGATCTTTAATCCAACTGAAGTTGTTTTGCACTGCAGAGCAGCTATAAGCCACCTCAAAGGATTCTTTGACCAGTCTCTGAATCTGGGGAAATCTCAGAGCAACTTTAACACCAAACTTTGCTGTGCCCTCCACCCCGCCCCGCCATAGAGGATATGACCAAAGTTAAAGAGCATGGGTAAAAGAGCCATAGATGCCAAAATGCCCCATGGGCTACAAGGTGCCCAGTAGCCCCAATCTTAGGGTCAGTAAATGTGACTTAATGTGCAACCCACTCCTGAGCTGTTCTGTGTACACAAATGCCAGATTCCAGGGCGACTCATGATATAAAGAACCTTCTCCAAACCCTCAGTGGTGTGGCAGGGTGAGGATGGTAGAAGATGGTGTGCCTACCATTGGGGTGCATCTACACAAGACACACTAATTGTGCAGTAGCCTAATAACACTGTGTAGTAGCATGCTGGGCAAAACCTGTGTAATTATGCTACTGTGCTGTAGTATTAGGCTACTCTGCAGTTAGCATCTGTAGACACTTGCGTGCCAGTGGTACTGTGCAGTGGTGCCAGTTACTGCACATTGATTTAGTACTTGGTTATCCAAATACTAAAGTGAATACACTGTAACTATGGCACATTAACAAATGTGTAGATGCACCTGCAGTTTCTCAAACCCTGGTCCCCATAAGTAGAGCTATTTTAGCTGGTGTTGCATGTCTTCTTTTTAGATAGACAAACCAACCATACTATACTGCTATAAACCATGTGCTCAAAATGTGCCACAGTTACCCAGGTGATGGCAGGAGAACTTTGTAAAAATTGGCATCTCCTACGTGGAATTAAACTCATCATTAAGCTGCTATGTTGGAGGGCATTAAAACTGTGGGTAGAAAAGAAGCAAAATTAATGTCTGCTTTTATAGTTATCAGGATTCAGCTAGGGGACATTTCCAATAGTTTTCTAATTTTAAGAGCTTCATTCCTGCAGTGAAATCTTGGCTTTTTGACACACTACTTACAGAGGGGACTACTTTCATTTAGTATTCTTACTAATGAGAAACCCACTGAAGTCTCAGGAAGCTAATTTGATGGCAAGGACTGCTTGCTATGATGCGATGCTTCCAGCATTCATCATTAAGCAGTACTTTTAGAAATATTTAAAAGTTTAAGAAAGACATCAAGGCTTATCCTGAAGCAGATACCTGAATATTGTATTTGTATAGATAAAAACCTAAGTTTACTGAAGTCAGAGGGAGTTTTTCTGTTGACTTCAGCCCAAGATTTTATCATGCCTTAGTAAGTGCAGTATCCAATGCTAAAGAAGTGATCATAAAACAGATCAAAGACTGAAATTCAAGCAAAATGGAGTTACCATGCTGTGATCAGTGATTTTCTCCACTCCCAAAATTAGCGATTCATTCAGAAATCATGGCAATAGAGTTAAAAAACAAAACACCCTTTCTTCAGTTAGAGACTTCTGATTTTTATGGACCTGAAGAAGGGTACTTTGTACCCTTGCCTAACATCTCTTCCAACTATACAGTTGGTTCAGTAAAAGATTGCCAATAAAAGATTACCAAGACTTACAGCATGAGCCATTGCATTATTAGAATTAATTTTCTCAGTACATATGTGAGTCAGATAAACATGTTGGCTGAAAGGGACAGTTAGAGATGTCCATAAGAACATTTCTGACTGCTAATGAAATAAGCTAAAGCCTTCTGCCCTTCCCCAACCCGTGCAGTTCAACGTAAGTGTTTTATACAGACACCTATCCCTGAAGCATCCAAAGATATTCTACATAAAACAAATAGCAACAGTGACATCCTATTAAAAAAAAACCCAATGGCTTCAGGTTTTGTACAAAATGTCTGTTCATTTGTTTGCTTACACCTATCAGGTATTTTCCTGAAGAGTTAATCTGTCAAGAATAATGCACTTTCTGCAAGATTTTTGGAATGAGATTTTGGGTCTGCAATTGCTTTCATTCACAGTAGTTAATAACAAGAACAATGTTGCTTATGCTTTTGATTATGATTTTATAAAACATTCAGGCTAAAGAACCATAAGAAGGGATCTGCTTTCTGTCACCCAGGGACAAGTCACAAAGGAAAATTTTCTCTCAGTATGAAAACCACCCCCAGCGTGTTTATATGTATTCTGAATTACAGCTTTTAGAACTCTTATTGAGCTTCACTTCATGTATACTACCTTTTTCTAGACCTTATTTTGAAACATGAACCACAGTGTTAGTTATAGTGATTTGTGTTTTGTATAGAAAGATCTGATTAGAGCTTTATCCATAAGTTGAGAACGTACTGCAAGTAGTAGATGATAGATATAAGGGTAAATACTGTCCAAACACACACAAACTCATACTAGAATAGTTCACTCATCCATTGGGATGGATAGGACTTTACTATAAAGGACACCTGTTAACTTTGCAGAATACTTCTGTTTTGGAAGATGACTTGCATTCTTAAAAGGAAGGATGCAAAAAAGAAGCATGAAAAAGAGGTTGCCAGAACAAAGGGGACATTTGTCAATTTTATTTAAAAAACAAAACAAAAATAAAACAACCTTCTAGGTTAAAACCTTACTTTTTAATAGAAGTATTTCTTGTACAAGTCAAACTATTTCCTTCAGTCTTTACAAAAACCTTTAACATTAAGAAAATGTTCTATAAAGCTGTTGGCTTTTCCCATTGTTATGATTCCTGAAGGTTAGTAAGTTGAAGAGAAAAGAAGAGTTCAGAGAACCAGGTCAATTTATCCTTTTATTAGAAAAAATGTAGGTATCACATGACATCACCATAGTGGATGGTTACCTGGAACTAGTCTGCCAAGAGAGCATCTTCTAAAAACATCTCTGATCCTTGACCCTCTTAACTCCCCAGAAGGATTTTCCCCTGTGTGTAGAATGCATAACCTACTTAAGGGAACTGATCCGAGAAGCAGCTTCCTCAGAAGAAACTCGCTAAAAGATACTAATTCAGAAGGATCTGCAAAGTCAAAAATAGCTGCTGTATGGGGAAACAGAACAGGAAGAATAGAGAAGACAGACAAAACAACCCCTCTGACCTGAAAGAATTTTGGTGAATTAATCTCAGAAATCAGAGCTTTATAATCCTATATGGAGGCATAATTTGATAATATCAAAGCAGAAATAAAAGAAATTGCGGCAGGGTCACAGACTCAGTGACAAAGGTGGAGAGAAACCTGCAATTAGAAGTAAATCTGCATAATATAATTAAGATGGTTAAAATGAAAGAAAAGGAGTTTGCAGAGAAAATTGAAGAGTTAGAGAACTGCAGCAGAAGAAATAACATAAAAATAAGAGAACTCCCAGAAGCTGTGAAAAAGAGAAAGGGTTACAAACAACAACAGTCCATAAAAGAGGACTGAAAACCCTTGTCTGTAAAGTCTGCAAAACAACAGAGCTGTCCATAAAAACTAAGAAAATGAGAGTTTGATTGAAGAAGCTGGATGTGGAGGGACAGAGAAGAACTGAGCCATCCTGGGCATGTCTATACATGCAATTAATGCACCTGAATTTTCTGCAGAGAAAATTCAGGCTCATTAAAGCACTCCCTGGTGCATGTCTACCCGTGCACCCCCACTGGCAACAAACAGTCCTACAGGAGCAGCGCAGGCCAGGGCTGTTCCTGCCTTGCTCTGCTGCCCTGCAGCACCTGGGGAAGCTCGACTCCCTTGGAGCCAGGCCTGGGCTGGCAGGGGCACAGAGGCTTAGCCCCAAGCTCTGGAGGGTGTGGGGAAGCTGTCCTGGCTTAGCAGCCAGCTCCATCCCAGCCGGGGTTGGGGTGGATCAGGTTGGCTCCCAGCATGAGGAGGAGAGGGGGGAGCTGTCCCAGCTGGGCAGGCAGCTGCTTCCCAGCCACTTGGAGATCAGGGTCCATCCCAATCTCCACACGACTGGCAGGCAACATGCTGCTGAGCTGGGACAGGTCTCCCTGCCCCCTCCCCGTGGCCCTCTGCTGCCTAGACTGACCAGGAGCAATTTGTTCCCAGTCAGCGTCTACATGTGCAGTATGGTTCACTGTTTTTCTAGTACCTGTATTTACAGATACTAGAAAATGACTCAAACTAACATATTGTGCAGAATTGTTATAAAAGGTATGTCAGTAAAAAAGCTTGGTTGTCAGTAAAAAGTCTGCAGATTGTCAATAAAACTGGGTTGGCAACCCTGAAAAGGGAGGTCCAACAGAATACCTAAAGCAGGAATTCCTTTCTTTCCTCTAGCTAAAAACAAAAGCAACCATCCTTGTAAACAGAGCACATATTGCTTGCTACACTCTCCTAACTCAAACAAGCCAAGGGATATAGTACTACATTTGCATGGTTTTGAGAAAGAGCAGCAGATTTTGAAGGAGGCTAGAGAGAGATTTATAATCCTACTCTGGGAGGATATAAAATACAAGTTTTTCCATTTGTCCCCAGGCAAATTAAAGAAAAGGAAAGAACTGAGTGAAATTACAGCATCTCTCAGCACAAGATGCTACTGCACAGTCATTACTGCACATTTATTCAGTACTTTTATGAGCAAGTACTAAATAAATGCACAGTAACTGGAGTTACTGCGCAGTGGCATCAGCAAATGCCTTTTAAGTGAGGCAGTATCAGGCTACTGCACAGTTAGATGCACCCCCCAGAGATGTAAATATAAGATACAGATGGGATTCTCCTTTTAAACTTATCTTCATGCATCAAGAATAGCAGTACATTATAAAGGAGAAAAAAGACCTTAAAATCCTTGAGAAACTAAACTTAATGGAAAGAACCCTGAAATCTCGGCCTGAGACTGACAGAGAGTGAGAAGCAACACCATAATATTGAATGGTAAACTGTTATGGGCTGTAGAAAGAAGATACCAAAGTACAAACATAAGGGAAGGAGAAGTCACAAAACTAGAAATATGCAAGTGGATTTGCGTGGGACTCAATAATATTTAGAGTGAGATAAAAAGGAAAGATGGAAGAGATAATATCATGAGGAAAGAAAAAAGGCAAAAACAGTAATGATGAGAACTGAAATATTTAGGAAAATGGAAAAGTGAAGATAAATTCAAAGGCTAAAAAGCAAAGTATAAAGTGTGGAGGAGAGGTATAAATATAGCATGACATGGGGAAAAAACTGGAAGGTGGCTTGAAATATGGTGGCACAACTTCCTCTAGAAAACAGTACCTGAACTAATACAGGGAAGCCTTGTTAATTCAAAATGCAGTTGACCAAAATATACTGACTTTGAAATAAACTGATTTAAAATAAATGTACCCACAGTCATTTACATATTGACAAATTACTATGACCTACTTCATGCAGTAGCTCATGCAGATATTAAACAGGATGTTAACAGAAAAACTCAATGTTATAATTATTGCTTCAGTTAAAAAAACAAAAAAACCCCATCAATTGTGGGCTGCCTAGCTTCACCTGCCAGGAGAGGGTCCTGCAGTGCCTCTGGGGTGCTTGTGGGGTAAAGAATGTCTCTGATTACCCCAGACTTCCTGGCCCCAATGAAGGCAGCTGTTTTACCCCTCTGCCACAGGGAGAGTAGCAGGTTGCCTACCTGCCGCTGGGAGGATATCCGGCACCTCTCTCTGGTCTCCTGCAGTAGGGAGAACATCCAGTTCTTCCCTGGGAACTCTGGCAGGGGTGAGAACAGCTAGGCTCACTTCCAGTGTGCCCAGCTTACATTCCCCCTGCCTCTGCTTGTGGCATGCTTATGGCCTGGTGCCCTGGGGTTCCCGGCCAATTGGTTGCACACTTCCAGTTGTTGGAAGGCAGGCCAGCTCAGGTGCAGCCTGGCCACCTGGGCCACTGTGGGCATGTGAGTTGGGTCTGAGATTTATATTGGTATAGAATTTAATTATTAGAGGTTTGCCTTTAATTTGTTCCTCTTCTATTGCTACAGCAGGGGAAACAAATTTTGGGGGTCAGGTAGCTCTTAGCTCCTTGCTTCCCCCAAACTTTTTACCGCTTTTTACCAACAGCCCTTTCTCCCTCTCCTTACTGCCAGATCCTGCTGTCCCTGAGCACATAGAAGTGAGGAGCAAATTTAAAAACAATAACCTTGAAATTAAACATGGCTACAGCAATTTGCATGTAGTACCCATGCATCCAGAACTGATGCAGCTTACCTCTTTTGAAACTTCTCCAGTTTTAGCATAGGTACTCCATAAACACACTTTTGAGGAGCACTTTGATACCAACTTATATGTAGCATGCTTGATCTGAGCCTTCAAGAGGCTTGATATTAGTCCAGTGCCAAAGGCTTGTGATTTACCACATAGTTCATTGGGCTGGAGCCCACCAGAGTCAATAGCATTTTAAGTCATGATGACCCCACAACACTCAGCACTGCTCAGTATGTGAGTGTACTCCAGATACCCCCTGCCAAAGGATCTTTGTGCTAATTACCTCCCCCCTACCCCATGTCTGGAAGCAGGTGTTCTTGTCATGAGTCCTGGGAAGCTTGACAAATTTATATGCAGATAAGGTGCAGGGCAACCTGGTCCAGCTTCACGTCATAGAGGGCAGGACCACACAAATCTTATGTGACAGGTTGAGAGGGGATAACAGAGGGATTCTGGGTGAACATGAGCCGCCAATGTGAGGACACAGTCAGTAAGGCTACCCAGACCTTGTCATGCATTCACAGATGCATCACAAGCAGGTCCAAGGAGGAGATCCTCCCCCTCTATGTGACATTGGTCAGGCCGCAGTTGGAGTACTGCATCCAGTTCTGGGCGCCGCATTTTAGGAGGGATGTGGACAGCATTGAGAGGGTCCAGAGAAGGGTCACTCACATGGTCAGGGGGCAGCAGGGCAGGCCCTATGAGGAAAGGCTATGGGACCTGAACTTGTTCAGCCTCCATAAGAGAAGGCTGAGAGGGGATCTGGTGGCCATCTATAAACTTACCGGGGGGACCAATGGGAAATGGGAGAGGCCCTGTTCCCCCGAGTACTACTCGAAGTAACTAGGAATAACGGCCACAGGTTGATTGAGAGTAGGTTCAGGCTAGACATCAGGAGGCACTACTTCAACGTCAGGACAGCTAGGATCTGGAACCAGCTTCCAAGGGAAGTGGTGCTCGCTTCTACCCTGGGGTTCTTCAAAAGGAGGCTAGATAATCACCTAGCTAGGGTCATTTGATCCCAGCATTCTTTCCTGTTCATGGCAGGGGGTCGGACTCTATCTGCTCAGGTCCCTTCCAACCCTATCAACTATGAAACTGTTTGAGTCCCCGTTTGGTGATGCTCACCAGACATTTAAGGCTGGTGAAAAAACAGGAATCATTAAAAATGGAAAAGAAAGGCACAGCTCAGCTGTGGGAGTGAAGAGGAAGTAAAAATGTATGCAATGTAGTGGCTCACCATGACTTGAAAGAGCTGGCACTGAGTGGGACTGTGCTTAATGGGCACTACCATATATCTTGTTCAGATGGGCTGCACTAACCTACTATTGTGGTAGGTTCTCATCAGCAGCACTCAGCCAAGCCAAGCCAAGCCAAGCCAAGCCAAGTGTATTGATTGGGTAGAAGCCCAGTTTTACTGCTTTGATTGATGCCAGGAGCATGGGGGGTGCGGTGTGGGGCCAGTTACTGACAGAGCCTTGAGATGGAGAAGGAGAAGGGAGTTCTTGAAACCTAGAACAGCATCAGTGGTGGTTTAAGAGAGCGGAGTGGACATTATGGAAGACAAAAAAAACAAGAAATAAGGAGCAAATCAGGAAGCAGAAGCAAAAATCAAGAGTCGGATGAAGGATGCACAAAGGTAGTAGTAAAGAG
>NW_017728920.1:8803616-8818827 GCF_001723895.1 Crocodylus porosus | reverse complement strand
ACCCCCACCGTTAAGTCTCTTTCCCCTCAACTGCCTTGTACTCTAACCCAAAGCACTTCAGAGTGCCCTTCCTCTGACTCCTTGCTAATTGACGAGGATGTGTATTCCTCCTTAATATAGAGTGCCACGCCCCCACCTCTCCTTCACCCTCCTTGTGTTCCTCAACAGAAACTGAAAACAACTGTAGTTCTCATGTATTAAGGAGACAGGGGCTGCACACATTCTATTTATGCCCATACAAAACTGGCTGAAAATCAAACAATCCCCCACAAACTAATGAACTCTAATGCCAAAAGCTGTATTCTCTGTCCCTTGAGGAGGTGCATTAGTAAGTGTGTTGTTCCTTCTTGTAAGATACCTTCCATGCCTCAGGGCTTTTGCTGCCTCCTGATCAACTGCGATCCACTGCCTAGGCAGGGACATGCAGGCAGCAGATTGTGGCTCTGCCCCAGCTATGGACTATGCTGTCACTGCCACAAAATCCCAAGCTCCCCACCCAACTGTATACCCTGCCAGAGTTGCTGGGGCCAGTTCTCCATGGATATCTTGACTCCATGCTGTCACAGCCCCACCACTGCTGAGGTCTCCAGCTGCAGCAACGTGGGCAGGGGCTTCTGGGAAATGGAATTTGGCCATTGGCTGGATCCACCATTTTGCCCACCCTTGTTTTAGACTCATGGTACCCCTCAATAGACTTCATAGTTTCATAGTAGCTAGGGTCAGGAGGGATCCGATCAGATCATCTAGCCTGACCCTCTGCCACAGACAGGAATGAATTTCACAAGACCCCAGACAGGTGATCATCCAATCTCCTCTTGAATTTGCCCAAGGGAGGGGCGAAGACCACTTCCCTGGGAAGTTGGTTCCAGATTTTGGCCACCCTAACTGTAAAATATTGCCTTCTGATATCTAACCTAAACCTGTTCTCCATCATCTTATTACCATTGTTTATCGTCACCCCAGGTGGTGCTGGGAAGAATGGGGCTCTTCCTATTTGCTGATGATCTCCCCCGATGAATTTGTAGGCAGCCACCAGGTCCGCCCTTGGCCTCCTCTTGCCGAGGCTGAATAGGTTCAGGTTCCTCAGTCTCTCTTCACAGGGCCTGTCCTGCTGCCCTCTCACCAAGCAGGTGGCCCTCCTCTGAACTCTCTCCAGGCTGGCCACATCCTTTAACTCCGGCCTGACCAATGTCGCATAGAGGGGGAGTATCACCTCACTGGACCAGCTTGAGATGCATCTTTGGATGCATGACAAGGTATGGCTGGCCTTGCTGGCTGCAGTGTGGCATTGGCAGCTCATGTTCATCTTGAGTCAATGACTCCAAGATCTCTTTCCACCTCTGTGCTTTCAAGAAAGGAATTCCCCAGCCTGTATGTATGCTGTGGATTCCTTCTCCCAAGGTGCAGCATCCTGCATTTGTCTCCATTGAACCCCATCCTATTCTTGTCTGCCCACTTTTGTAGTCTAAATCTAGTTGCAGCCTCTCTCTCCCTTCAAGTGTGCCCACCTCGCCCCACATCTTAGTGTCATCAGCAAACTTGGACAACGTGCTTTCAACCCCCTTGTCCAAATCGCTGATGAAGATGTTAAACAGTGCAGGCCTGAGGACAGAGTCCTTGGGGACCCCACTGCTCACATCTCACCAGGTTGAGTACGACCCGTCCACTACTACTCTCTGGGTACACCTCATCAGCCAATTTTTTACCCATCCAACTGTGTAGGCATCAGTTGCCACAGTTGCTTAATTTATTGATGAGGATGGGGTGAGAGACAGTGTGAAAGGCCTTCTTAAAGTCCAGAAAGGCTACATCCACGGCGACACCATCATCCAAGGATTTAGTTACTTGATCATAAAAGGCAATCAGGTTGGTCAGGCAGGACCTGCCTTTAGTGACCCCATGCTGGTTGCCCCTAAGCATGATCTCCCCTGCTGGCCCCCACAGATGTGCTCCTTGATGATTCTCTCCAAGATCTTCCCGAGCACTGAGGTGAGGCTTACGGGCCTATAGTTACTTGGGTCCTCCTTCCTCCCTTTCTTAAAAATTGGGACCACATTAGCTAGTTTCCAATCCTTTGGCACCTGGCCAGATGACCACAAATCCTCATACAGCCGGGCCAAGGGCTCCGCGATAACCCCTGCCAGCTACCTCAACACCCTTGGGTGGAGGGCATCTGGACCTGCAGATTTAAAAATGTCTGGCCCTTCCAGAAGATCCCTAAATAAATCTTCGCTGACCAAAGGCCTGACAGAGCTATCCCCAAGATTGTCCCTACCTCTGGTAGGAGAAAACAGAGGCAAAGAAACCATTAAAAATATCAGCTTTCTCATCTGGTGTAGCCACAGGATTACCATTTGAGTCTTGCAGGGGCCTTCCATTGCCTGGTGCTCTCTTATTGTTCCCAATGTACTTGAAAAAGAACTTTTTGTTGTCCTTAATCACCTCTGTTAAGGCAAACTTAAGGCATCCCTGTTAGTTTTCACTTGTTTTTTGACTACAGAAAAATATTAGAGCAAATTTTCTGTTGCAAAGAACTCAGATCACAATAGGGCAGAATGACTACTATTTGAAATCACTGGGTTTATTTTCTAATTCATGATAATCCCACTAAACAGCAGTAACATTGTGTGGTAACCCTCAGCATGCTTGAAAGGATCTCAAAGCACAAGAGGGTATCATAGCATCCTGCTTGAGACTCATTGGCCTAGAGGATCTTCCTCTTCTGCTCAGGGTCACACTGATCACCAGACGAGATCAGAAAAGATCCTAGGTAAGACTGGCAGAGACTATGGAGGATTCTGCCCTCTTCTGCAGCACAGTGCATGGTTCTTGTCTCAAGATCTTCTGACCATATATCAACCAACTACCTCCCTGTCACTGCAATGATAGGGCATTGAGAGTGCCATTGTTCCCCTTGCTTTTCTACCTGTGGCATTTCATAGAGAGTTTTGGTGTTTCATGTTTTGTTCCTTGTTGTAGCTAAGGGTTCAAAGTGGCAATTTTGGGAAGTCCTTCTGTTAACAAGTGCCTGGAAAGGCACGGGGGTTATACTTAATGGCTCAGAAAGTCCAGGAATCTTATATTCCTACAGTTCCCCTATAGGTAATCTGGGCACTATTTTGTATGCACTAAGGCATGGTAGAGACATTAATGTGTTCTGAAAAGGGCAGGCTGAAGCCTATATATTTCCTGTTAGGTCAGGTAGAGGTTCATTTTTAAGTTCTAACCTGCCTGAGGCCTACATGTTGCTATTTACTCCATCCATCTTGGCAAGAATGAAGAGAACCAGATTAATATCTGTACTTCTTATACGGATGTATGTTAAAAAAAAGAAGCCAACAGCTTAATAACATTTGATAAGAAACACTCTCAATAAACCCAGCCCCTGAAGCTACTGTACATGCTGTGGATGTCTATGAGCCTATGGCTGCTGTAACTGAGACATGCCAGGTCTTACTATACCATTTCTGCAATTTGGGGACAGGGACCCCTCCTGGCAATTCACAAAGAAGACTAGAGTAATAGTGGCTTAAAGCAGGAATTCTACTGGATAGGTCCTATCATACAGCTATACTTTTTACCCACATCAGATGTACCATATTCTCTCACATACAAAACATCCTAGAATAATGCATACCTTGTTCCTGAAAGGCAGAATAATATATTTCCTTGTAGTCAGTAATCAAGTAGGCAGCTAAGAAGCAGGGTCTGCTCACTGTAAGAGTCAGGGACGGATTTTACTTTCACTTTTACCCATAACTTGCCAAGACGATTCTTACAGTATCTCTCACATATAGTGTGTGCTTCAATCTCCAGTAGCTGGTTTCTGTCTGTTTTTTGGGGTGGGGGAGGGGGGAAAGTGTGTGCTATATGAGAGAGATAATGGTACTTCATTAGCAATGAAATCCCCATATGGCCCTAGAAATTCCCTTTCTTGAGCTCTCTTGTACAATTCCACTACCACAGACCACAGTAGAAGATACACACTGCCAACCAAGAGCAAGACTACAGCCAAAGAAATATTTTGACTTATGATTTTCAACTGTGTCCAGACCGCCAATGAAAGTGGTTATTAATTGGAACAGGCTACTCAGAAGAGCTACAGAATCTCCATCCTTGGAAATTTTTAAGAGCAGGTTAAACAATTGACTAGGATGGTATAGCCACCTGGATCCTGCCTTGAGCAAGGGGCTGGATTAGATGACAGTTCCCTCCAGCCCTACTTTTTTATGATTTTAAAATCCTCTGGAATACATTTTTAAGCAAATCTTTGAAGCACGAAGAATAATTTTTACCATTGCATTATTGTAAAGTTATAGTAATTTGCAAGTTCTTTTTAAATTTGTAATCCCTGTCCACCTCCATTTAAGAACTGATGACTCATAAGAAAAAATGAGCAAATTCCATGAACAAATTCAGCCATGTATAGCTCTTGTATTTCTTTTTCCCTGTTTTTTTGATTCCTGTAAAATATAATTACTTACACAGCAGCCACTGTGACAGGAGAAAAAGTGGATTGTACTTCAAGTGTCGAAAGGCCAGTAAAAGCCAGATAACTTTATAGATAAAAATTCTGTTTCCATATGAATGCCTGAAAGTGACAAAGGAGAACTATAGACATTAGAGACAGAACCTTTCTTAACAACTTGAGTTTTCTACCTGACACTCAGCAGTTCTTTGAAAGCATTATATTAAGCCATGCCTGATGTTTCTTATATTCTCTTGTAATAAATTCCATAAATAACAGTATTTTAGGTCAACATAGGAGTGTACTAATAACAAGCTCAGCCTGGAATCTAAAAAAAACCCAAACAACTTACCAGTTTCCTTTCTGTTCTGTAGAATATCACCAAATATAAAGGTCCTGGAGTATGCTTGACATTGCTCAAAGCAAAACTGAATATAGCTTGCTATTTGTAGATCAGCAGTATTAGGTATACTGGGTAGTCCTGAGAGACGTTGAGTACCTCCAATAGGAGCAGATGTTTGACACTGCTGAGAAACTGGCCTTTAACGGGAATGCATTTTCAACACAGGGGAACCAGATATATGCAGAACACCAATGTTTCCTTTTAGCAATCTCTGTACAACACCAGGTCATCTTTTGCTAAACTCTTCCTAAATTACACCTGTAACCAAGTACATGGCTTAGGGGTGGAAGCCCATCTGTGGGTGGTTAATAAGTAATAGCCTACCTGCTCAGGGGCACACAGTCAGCTGAGAGGGATGATTGCCTGGCCCCAGAGAAAGTTAAAAGCTCCCAGGGAGGTAGCTGAGGAAGAGAGGGAACTGAGGAGGCAGCAGAGAGCCGGAGTTGCCCTCTCCAGATCTGAGGAAGGACCACAAATTTTGAGATAACCCTTTGTTGTTTGTATGTTTGTTTATTTTATTGATCTTGATTCCTGTGGGGCTAAGTTTGCCCTGAGAAAATAAAAGCTGAATGACAACCCACTACAGTATGTTAGTACAATTCACATAGAAAAAAAAAGATATTATGCTTCACTTATCACTCCAGTCAGCATCTAACTTTACTGTCCTGAGTGATAACAGTAAAATAATCATGTCACTTCACCCTGTTTAGAAGCTGGTGGCTAGACTGACACCTGTACCCTGGAGACCAACCATAAGCTCTGATTATACCTGGCTGACACCTCAGATTCAGCTCCAGTTATGGCACTCCTACCAGACTATTTTTATTCATAGACTTTTAAGAGGACGCTTCTTACAGAAAGTAAGCTAGGTTTAGGTAGGTAGTTGAAGAATGCAGCACCTGGATTTGACTGCCCACACATACTGGTGACACATGACACTCGTGTGTCAATACAGTTCTGCTCTATTCTAGGAATGACAGTGTTAATTCTACGTATTATTAAGGGGACGCATTTCTATGCAGTGTGAAAGAATATGTTTCTCTATTAGACTTATAATAAATGCTGCTCAAATAGATAAGTCTTACAGTGCTTTCAGAAGATGTCCAGGCTTGTGCTTTGCAAGGCTACAAAGGGGAGGGAGTTCCAGATCTGAAAGCTGTTGGGTGCTGGTGTAGATTCTGGAGCACTGGAGTTATATGCTTTGGCAACCCACTCATATCAAAAGGCAGGTTACCACATTCTGCACCAGCTGCAACTTCCAGACGGTTTACAAGGGCAACACTACGTAGAGCACATTACAGTAGTCTAGCCTTCAGGTTACAAAGACATGGATGATGGTGGCCAGATCAGAGCCTGAAAGAAAGGACTGCAAATGGATCTGGTAAAAGTCACTTGTAGCCACTGCTACCACTTGGAGATTCAGGTGCAGCAGAAGATCCAGAAGCACTGCAGACTATGAACTTAAATGATAACATGGGAATTAATCCCATTAATGATAGCTAGTTACCCACCCTCCTCCAGGTCCAGTTGTCTGCCCACCACTGTCACCTCTGTCTTCTCTGGTTTCAGCTTTAGTTAATTCTCCCACATCCAGTCCCTGACTCATTGGGAAAAGACTGCCTATGTGTGGTCAGGGTCAAAAGAGAAAGAGAGGTAGAGTTGGGTGTCATCAACATACTGATGGCACCTCACTCCAAATCTCCACATGATCTCACCCAGAGGCCCTATACACATATTAAGCAGGAGGGGCAACAAAATGGAGCCCTCAAGGATCCCACAGGAAAGGTCCCAAGAGGTGACGGGCAATTGCCTATTGCCACCCTCTGACACCACCCTGCTAGGAAAAAAACCCAATTACAAATGGGCCTGTGAATACATGCATCAAAAACAATCTATCAGCACTTCATGGTCTCTTGTATCACATACCACTGAAAGATCTAGTAAGTTCAGCAGGGCAGAATTTCCCCTGTTGATCTCCAAGTGAAGACTGCTGACCTAGGCCACAATTGCATTTTCTGTGCTATATCCAGGACGAAAACTAGATTGACAAGGGTCCAGGAATATGATGGGATCCAGATGCATTAGAACTGTCTGAGGACCAACCATCAGTGTCCTTCCCTAAAAAGAGGAGGTTGAAGACAAAGTAATAACTACCTGGGAAGTCAGCATCAAGTAATGGTTTCTTGAGCATGAGACAGACAATTGCAGACTTATGAACACCCAGTATCCTGCCACCCAAAATGAAGCATTGATACCCCTGCCAGCAGTGGTCCCACTCCCCTCCAGCAGGCTTTTATCAGCCAGGACAGGCAGGGGACCAGTTCATAACTGCCTGCCTGCACAAACACTCTCACACAAACACACTGTTTTCATCAGTGAGCAAGTTATTTCAACAGCAATTGAAAGCAATCCGTATAAACAGGACAAGACCAAACTTCTTCAAACTCAAACTCTGACTGCAGAAAAAGTGGCAGTCTGAAGCCATATTAAATAAAGGTCATTTTATCTGCAAAGTAGGTAGCAAACTGGTCACAGACGATGTAGAAGACACTATTTCCAGAATAAGGCAAGATAGATTAACCTGGCCACTCATCAGTCAGAACAGTTCTGCCAGGCAGCACTTTTCCAGATGCATAAGCAGTGAAGAAGAAAAGCTTCTTCAGTGCTGTTACTGACACACCACTGTCCTTTAAGAAAGATCTGTGCTGCAGTCAGTTGCCTTTAATACAGGTCAAGAGTTATCTGGACTTCCCTGCTTCAGGTGTCTCAGCTCCCTTATATACCACGAAGACCTGTGCTGCTGCCATGATGGGAGCAGGCACCTAGCTACCACCGTTTCTACAGCCAAGGTCAGTGTGCTATTTCACAAACTGACCAGGCCATCAGCAGAGTAGCTGTCCATGTCAGTACGAATATCCTCCAGAGTTTTGGAATCCCACTGGCTCCATGAGTCTATGGGGGTGGACCAGCCTAGCTGGTCTACCACCCCTATCAGGACATTGGAGGACAGGGATCTACAACTCTAGAAGGTAGTGATCCAACCGTAAGACAATGATCCTATTTACCCTCAAGTTTGCCATATGTGGCTGTACAAATATATTTTCATGTGACATAAAATTCAGAAGATATTTTGACCTAGACCCCCGTGTGAACAAAATGTTAATGTTTTCCTCTGTCTGTGGGTAAGGTTGCATCTCAGGTCTGACAGAGTTGCATCTCTTACAAATCTGATGAAGAGTCCTAAATTCCATATCCCAGTTCAACTTCAAGGATCTGCTGATTAGGAAAATGTCTCTTCTATTTCAGTGAGATTACCTGTGGCAATGAATAATTTCCCTGGCTATTTAATATATGCAGAAATAACAAGGAAGTGTACAGCATAAGGATGGGTGGGATCTTTCATAGTAGGAGGTGTCTTTCCTTTAAATGTTTGTGCACTTTGATGGCTCACTAATGGGTTGTATTGAATCAGAGACATACAAAAATGGAGCTGTTGCAGGAAAAGAAAAATGAGCAGGTGTATTCTTTCAGAAGGGATACACTGCAAAGCAGCTTCAACTGTCTCTTACAAAATACATTTTTGTAAGGATAAAAAACAAAGGATCAGATCCTCAGGTTGGCTGAGGTGTATCTGGGCACATCCAGAGATAGAGGACAGGTAGTTTTCTAACACCTTTTCATCCCCTTTAATCCTGGAGGAGGTCAGAACAGTTTGGTCCTGCATGTCTTCTTCTTCAGCAGTCTCTTGCAGACAAGGATGATTGTTTTGCACGACTGTCTTATGCCTACCTGAGATTGACAGACTCCACTGCAACTTGGACATGTGTTTCCATGTGGGGTGGGTGGCACTTGTTCTGTGACATGCTGTTTCTGCCATTTCTGCTTTTCCATCTCCTGTTGTTGTCATGAGGTTTCAAAGTACTGAGATCCCTGAAGCAGACTCTTCCTCCATTTGGAACAGTCCTGGGCACTGAAGTTGATATCAATGTTGTAATTTTTTAAAGCTGGACTTGAGGATGTCCCTGAAGCATTTTCTTTGCCCTCCTGAGCGTACCTTAGCTGAAATGGGAAAATAAAACTTGCATCAGAAAACTGGAGTTGGACATCTGGATGACACAGCCAGCCCAACAAAATTGATATTGAACGATCATCACTTCAGTACTCATAGTGTTCACTTACAGGAGGATGCTAACTTTGGTGCATCTGTCTTCCCACTTAATTCAGAGGATCTTCTGCCGACAGTGCTGGAGGTACTTCTCCAACAGCTTTAGATGTCTCCTGTATGTTGTCTATGTCTCAGCTCCATAAAGCAAGGTGGGGATCATGATTGCTTGATAAACCATGGGCTTGGTTTCAGATCTGATGTCGTGATCTTTGAACACCCATTTCTTCAGGCATCCAAAGGCTGCACTTGCACATTTGAGGTGATGTTGGATTTCTTCGGTGTCAGCCTTCTGTGAGAGATGGTTGCCAATGCATGGAAAATATTCAACATTCTCCAGTCTCACCATGGATCTGGGTTACCACTGCTGAGGACCGTTTATTAGGAGCTTGTTGGCATAGTCTTCTGAATGTTAAGCGTCAGACCCATTTTCTCGTATGCCTTTTCTCAGTCAGCAATTGTGTGAAGGTCTGCTTAACATCCATTCAGTAGTTTAAGCTCCACTTCAGCTGGAAGCTTGTTGGTAGTCAAATGTAGCACTGTGGCAAGGAATATTGAGAACAGTGTTGGAGCCATGACACAGCCTGGCATAAGTCCTAAGTTAACCTCAAATAGATCTGTGATAGATCAATTACTGAGAAGCACCACTGGCATACCATCATAGAGCAGGCAGAGAATGGTGACAAATTTTGGTGGGCATCCATCCACAACACTTCTCAGCTGACAGAGTCTAAAGCTTTTGTAAGGTCAAAGAAGGCCATGTAGAAAGGCTTATATTATTCCTGGCATTTCTTCTGCAGCTGGTGAACTGTGAAGGTCATGTCAGTTGTGCCTCTTGATGCCCTAAACCAGGGGTGGGCAATTATTTCAGGTAGAGGCCTGCTTACCGAGTTTTGGCAAGCTGTCAAGGGCCTCATGGATAGCCCCACCCCTTGATAGGTACCTTTCCCTGTCACCATCTTGTGAGTGGAAGTTCTGCCCCTAACCTCTGGCCTTTGCCACCATAAGTCCTTCCTTTTGCCCCCAAAAATACTCCCTTCAGCAAGGGGCTTTGCTATCTCAGAATCAGAAAAATAACAAATTATATTCTAAAAAGCAAACACTTATAACATTCATTAATTTGATTTCAAAAATATTTTTGTCCTGATTTACATGTGTTTGTATAGTATACAGAGGTGATTGCACAATAGCTACAAATAAAGTCTTATGCTTGTATATTGTGTGGAGGTGAGGGCCATGGTGGGTGGGTATAGGTTTGTGGGGGGTTGTGGCTGAGTGGGTATGTGGGGAAGGGTGTCTGTGGGGTGGATAGGTGTAGGTATGGGGTGAGGAATCATGTGGGTGTGTGTGGTTATGTGGGGTGTGGGTGGGTATGGGGTTTGTGGAGGGCTGTGTGGGGGGAGGGTGGCTGGGGTGTGTGAGAGGGTATGGGTGCATATGTATGGTGGGGTGTGCATGTGAGACTCACCCTATAAACAGCCCCCCCCGTTCCTCTCATTCCTGGTCCCAGAGTACCAGCGCGTGCCCCGTGCTCCGGCAATGCAGCTGGGAGCCACATGGTGTTGGATGCAGATGGCAGCAGGCAGCAAAGCAGGGAAATGGCAGCTACAGGCAGCATTCTTATCTGAGTTTCTGTCTCGGGTGGAGGGAGGTGGGAATAGCCCCACAGACCCAGGCCAGAAGCCTCTGGTAGGCAGAGGTTTCTGGTTGGTGGCTGGGCGGGCCTTCCTACTAAGCTGCTTACTCCTGCTCCTGGCTTCCCTTGAGTCCTATGCCCCCTGGCTCCTGTCATCTTTGACAAGCAGCCAGGAGGTTTTAAATATTAACTTTCTACATTTTTTACGGGCCCTGTGGGCCGCACAGAATGGCCTTGCAGGCTGCATCAGGCCTGCGGGCTGTATTTTGCCCACTTTTACCCTAAACCCACACTGAGATTCTGGGAGGAGCTCTTCAGCAAGAGGAAGGAGACAGTGCAGGAGGGTTCTTGCAATGATCTTTCCCGTGGTAAACAGCAAGGCAATCCCTCTGTAGTTTCCAGAGTCAGACTTGTCTCCTTTCTTCCTTGTCTCCTGCATGTACAGAAGTTGTTTATATTATGGGGTTGCTGCTGCCACATCTCTGCCAGCACAAGGTTGGCTCACAGGCCCCTACTGGAGATGTTGCATATGGCAGCAGAAAGGTTTTTTCCTCATTGCTTACCTATTCCACATCTCCAAATAACAGAAACTCTGCTGACAGAACCCTCTTTGGTCAGCATAAATGCATCTGGATGAGTGTTCAGGGTTGTTGAAAGCAGAACTGTAGATAGAGTTTGCAATCTTTTCAAACATCACCTGTATCAACCTGTAATGGCTCCCCAGAGCTATTATACAGATCAAGGAGGATGGGGGATTCAAAGCAGTTTCTGAAATTTCCAAAACTGCCTCCCACACCATTCCCTCATGGGAAAATATACAACTATCTACTAAAGGCATTCTCAAGTTGTTTTTGTGCCTACAGGGTAGTATAGATTCAATGGCCAAGGTAACTAAGAAGACTGGCTCTAACTGTGACTCTGTACCTACCTGTAAGTTTCCACAGAAAATATTCCAGTGTATTTAATCTATTTTTAATGCATGCTCCTCTCCTGAAAATTACTATTGTGCCCATCTCCATGGGTTTCTTAATTCTCTGTCTGCTGTAAACAATTTCTGAGAATGTATTTATGAGTAATGTATTCTTGGCCTTTCACACATTTTTATGACAAACAAGCTATTATTTTGCAAGCAATAACCATAATAAGCATTCTTTCTGTGGCTTCAGTCCCATAAATGTATATGTATACTATAGCTAAATGCTAGTTTTCTAATCTCACATACGCCAAACTACCCTGATGTATAAACAAGGTCACAGAACAAAAATATTATGACCTCTTTCTACTTATGAAAGGATCTTTAAATTACTTCCAAAGGTCTGGTTCTATACTCAGGCTAATTAGCCTGCATACAGCACCATACTAACAAGACTGAACTGCTTCTGGCTCTGGAGCTAGTAAATTTTGTGCTAGTTCCAGTTACTTCTACACAACACTGCCTAATGTGACTCAGTATGACCTCAGCCATTCCAAGGTCACAACAAACCAATCAGAGATGAGAGGAAAGAGTTTATCTTTGCACTGCCAATCAGGGAAGAGGAGATTAGGTTATCAGAGACTAAGCTGCTGCCTCTCCCCACCCTGATGCAGAAAAGGATAATCTTGATAGTGGCTCTAGTTTCCATCAAGGATGCAAGGACTCCAACAGGTCAATGACATCCTGCAATCCCTTTTCCTGTTAGATCCAGGTAGAATAGAGAATTAGGCGTAAGGACACCCAGGACCTCCCAATCCAGAGGCTGAACAGTGCTAAAGGGGTAGCCGCACCAGACCTAACACCTATTACCAAATGCATATCTCCTGGTTTACGTCCTACCTCATCCTGGGGTTACTTTGTTTCTGCTTAGGCTGATACCATGGCCTCTTATCTCTCAGGACCTATAAGATAGTTTCTTGTCCTTGGAAACATCCTTTCCCCCACTGGGAGTTGCCCAGTGCTACTTGAGGCCCAATTCATGAGCTTCATCTTCTTCAGCTCTCCATGCTCACCAAACCATTCTGCCCACTTCACAGCCCTTATTTCCCCATAAAAAGACAAAGCCAGAAGTCTCAAAGCCAGAAGTCTTATAAAGGGCTTTACACCAGGACTACCATGGTTCTAGCCTTTGTACTTTCAATGCTTTGTGCTTCATAGCACAAGTACCTATGAATTCCTGTAAGAATGGTTAATGTTTTGTTGATGTTCATTTTTGTCATAGATGATCATTCCAATTCTAAAATATATCTGTGTACAGACTCATGAGGTTACCAGCATAACCATCAAATGTAATGTCTGGAATAACGTAAGACTGAATGGAAACGTCTTTAGGCCTAATTAAGTGCATGGCAGCACCTCTTTGTTGCTGCACTTAAATATTTTGACATTGTTTATAAAAATCAACTCCACCTGGTGGGTCTTAGTCATTACCGAGACCATATGCTATGAGGAACATGTAAATAAGTAGCAATTAATCTGGGGATGAACAGAAGCGGGGATCACAAGAGATTTAGAGGAGGTTACTGCTTTTGCATCCCATGGGACTCTAAGAATACACGTTTCTATTAACATTTAGAAAAATGTGCATGCAACTCTTAGACTATAGTTTAGTGTGTACTAGCCGATAGTCCAGGGACAACTGGCACATCACATAGTGCTAACTATACTCCTTGGTCTTACTTACTAATTCATATTAAAAGAATGGTATGCCTTTAAATAACGTTATTTTTCCTATGAGATGAGAGAGAGAGAGGATGGTCCATAAAATCATGAATAGGAGAAAGAACACCTACAAAAGAACAGTTTTTTAGGATGCAGTCCCCATCAAGAGTAAGTTCTAGGACATCTCTTCCATCCTATTTAAAATTCCAAAAAAGTCTCTTTTCAACAGGTGATGTTATCCCTCAGAGTCTACTTCAAAACCATGTCCAAATTTTGCCCATAAGAAATTCCAGGGGAAGATTTACAAGGCTTTCTTCTTAGTTAGAGTTGCAAAATTTCCAGAAATGTTGAAGACATGGGGGAAAAAACCCCAAAAACATTTCCTCATTTCCCCCCCCAATGGAATTTTTGGGGAAAATATATGCAATACTTATTTTTTTAGCATGCTTTGCAGATCTAAATTCCCTTTGCTACTTTAAGAACATAACATGTATTATGTAGAACTTGATTTGCTCATAAAATTATCATGTTTGGTATATTTCTTAAATTTAAAAGTACAGTTTATTCAGACAATAATTACAAATTTACTAATTGAATGCACTTTAAAATGTTTTTATTTTTTGTTACAAATGGAGCTACAAGCTGCTGAATTCTTTTAGTTTTTGCCAGTTTATGAGAAGCAGGCAAAAATTAAATTGAAAATAGAAGAAACCATCAACATTATAGTAAAACAAAGAAAGTTATTATGTATTCTGGATTTAGTCTCCTCCACTGTGCCAAGCAGATACAGAAAGCACTCATTTTTAGAAAAAAGAGCTGAGAAAAAACAAAGGGAAAAAACCCCCAAGACTCATTGAATACAAATTTTGCTACATGAAACTTGTCTGATCAGTCTCATTTTCTGAGCTATCACTATCAGCAGTTTTTGCTTCCTCTGATCCTTCATTTTTATCCTTTTCATGGACTTCTGAAAACTGAAGGTTTGCCTGGATTGAGATAAGCTTCTCTACTCTTTCATATGTTAGTTTATTTCTTGATTTGGTGTATTTCAAAATACAGACCACTTTCTCTCACATGCTGCAGAAGATGGAGGAAGCTGAAGCTGGCGAGAAGCAAGAGGAGTCAGAGGCTGTGTCATGCAAAGGCCTTGCCACCATGTTGTAGAAGGGATATTCTTGGCAGAGCCCCAGACTGCATTCCTGGACCAACTACCTGAAGATGTTCTGTATTCCGCAACATTTGAAAGCACCTTTCCAACATCAAGTCCTATGTGTGTTGCTTGCTTGTAATCCAGTCAAATACAGTAGCGCTGCTATCATCACTAACATTTCTACCTTTGAATCTTCGATCCAAGAGACTTGCAGCAGCATGAACTGATTGGCAACAAAATTCTTCCCATCTGTTAATAAAGTCTTTCACTTTTCTTTCTTCTGTACTTATAAGCAGAGATGCACTTAGATTCTCAAAAACAGTTAATTTTATCTAGGCCATTTAGTAAGGAATGTCTGACAAAAGTGCACTGTCTGATTCAGATGCAGTGATTGCTGAAGAAATTGGCTTTAGAATCTTCACAGAGTTCTGCAGCTGAACCCAGAAGACGTCCCCATCAAGTACAGTGTTCCTCACACTTCTGGATACTTTAAGATCCCCGATTATTACTGTTTCTTGAACAGCTTCCTTGTATTTTAGTAAACTTTCAAATGAGATCACCACTCCACCCCATCTAGTTTTATTACAGAGTTTGAGTGTCACTATTTTATTCTTTGCATTCTTTTCTTCCTGCTTCTTCTTAAAGATTGCTGCTATAATACAAGTAGCTTTTACATGTTTTATTTCTTGTTTTGCTCTTCTATAGATCTTATGCAGAGTCTCCAACTTCATGACATCATTAAGAAGCAAGTTTAGCC
>NW_017728920.1:8801359-8803516 GCF_001723895.1 Crocodylus porosus | reverse complement strand
CTTGTTTCTAATCTCTACAGGAACAAACAGATGTTGCTACCAGCATTGACTCCCAGTCCTTTGGGGTCTAGTCAGGAGGACAGGAGCAGATCCACCAAGCTCTAGATCAAAAGGCATCAATAGAGGAAGTCCACAAGCAAAGAAGGCACTGAATCCTTCTTCCTTCTCTTGTGAAAGCGGCAGTATCCCCTGAGGGCAGAAATGCATCTTGCTCTTGCATTTGAGAGTTGCATTGTACTGCTTGTCCTTGGTGTACAGGAATTGTAATGATCTGATACTGTAGATAGTCTTACATAAAAGTCTTCCTATTACATGGTTATTAGAAAACATTTTGGAGGAATAAAGGGTAGCAATATATGAACACCTTGTCTTAAACATTTTATTCATCATTCTAAAAGAAAGTATTTCATAAGATGTTTTGACAGGGACAAGCTTTCATGCCTAGCGCAAGCACCGCCCTGCCTCCTGTCTATGGGCCAGCCGCTCACGTCACTCGCCTGCTATGCCTTGATGCAATAGTATTGATGTATTAACTAGGCGAGACTGCCCATTTTGAACCCCAATGCTTAGGGGAGTATCCGCAGCTCCGTTCCACCCCTACACTGTGGCCCAAGTCTCTCAGTTGGCATCCCAGGCAGCTAACTCAGCCGTACCTGTCACCCATTAGCTATGATCCCTTCTCTGGGACTCAGCTCCCCCTTGGGCCCTGGCCCCATCTCAAGACCCCCAGCTTCTTTGCTATGTGGGTGTCCCTTGTGGTAGGTTCCTGGCCCTTTTGACCCCTCTCTGGGTCCTGACCCTAGCATGGGCCAGTCGGGTACCTCAGGTCAGGTCTAAGTGCATGCCGGTGTACAGGGTTCGGGGGTCTCCCATTCCCAGCTCAGGTGCTTCACAAAGTTTGCCTTGCCCTGCGGGCTCAAAAAGCTTACCTGGCCTTCCCTGCATTATATAACACACCCAAAGGTTGGGGCTGAGGTTAAGATGCCCTGACCCACCTTCTACTGGGGAGGTGATCACTCCTGGTATTTACATGCCATGCCACCAGAAGCCCCACCAGGCCTTCCTGCCCCAGCAGGGTGCAGTTGTAGGTCATGCCCAGGACCAATGAGGCCTCCAATCCACCCCCATAGCCTCACCCTTACCTCCAAGATGTTCCTGGCAGAACTCAGCAGAAAGGTGTTTCTTTTCTGCTGGCTGATCACAAACTGCCCTTGAGCCTTAAAATGGCCACCCTCATCAGGCACCTGCCACGCCCTGGCCCAGCCCTTAAATTGGTAGGCAGTACGAGTGCCCTGCCACAAAGGTTTTTTAAATTTTTTAAGGGGAAAAAAAAAAGCCCTTGGAAAAAACCTTCCCCCACTCCTGAAAGTTTCTGGGGGTTTTTCCCTGGGCCTTCACATCTGTACTCTTAGTATATTTTTAAATTCCTATGTATTAGGAAGTGCAGCATTTTGGAGAATATGTGCCCTTCCTCCCTACCAATCCTCACTTGTAAACTCTTTTGGAGTGACTCATTTCAAGATTTACTAATTAAAAAATGTCCTCCCTCAGACGAAAAGTCATCTCCATGCCTATTATGGGGGAAAGAATAATCTGATTCTCCCCTCACCCCAAAATCATGGTTTAGGTTTGATACCTCTGCTCACAGCCTGGACAAATGTTTATTTCAGGAATAGCCCCACTTTTCCAATGGCACCACTCCTGAAGGAGGTAACACAGGTATCAGAGCCCAGATATCTGTTAATAACTAAAAGCTCTTTCCTAGGTGGTGCTGGTAGCATTTCATTTCATATTGGAGTCTATATGAGTTAAGCACCTGAAAGGAGACACTCAGTGCCCTGCAGAACCAAGCTGTTGCTCTTTACCTGACAGCACTTTCTCAACTTGAGGACTGATCAGATGTGCAATGAGAACTGCCTGTCTTTTTTTTCCTTTCAAAAACTCAACAAAGCAAGTAAAGAAATTCTGCATTATTTGACAGAAAGAGCTTGGCTCTTCTTTCCCCACCTCCACTATTGATGCTGTTTAAGAGTTCTTCTACAGCAGGAATAAATATCTCCATTTCCTCAAAGGTGAACGAAATCATTCTTTTCACCATAGATTCATAGATGCTAGGGTCGGAAGGGACCTCAATAGATCATCGAGTCCGACCCCCTG
>NW_017728920.1:8797853-8800734 GCF_001723895.1 Crocodylus porosus | reverse complement strand
TTCGTTGAGATTACAGAAGTCTGCATTAGTTAGATTAATTGTTTCACGTGTTTGATGTTAAGTCAAAAGATGTGTCTGCCCTGACACAGAAGCTGGAGGGGATACAATCAAAGTATCTCGTTAATGTGCCCATAGATTTTTCACTTTGTTGCCAAACAGGCTGCTGCTGACAGAAACTGCCTGACTTCACAGGAGGTTGAATCATGAGATGATGAAAAACTGATTTCACTCCCTGCCACCTTAGAAAGTTTTTATCTGTTTTTTGCAGGCTGAGTTCCTCAGGAAGTGAGAAACTCAGGTCTCCACTGGAGATTCCTTATCACTGCTCCATATGCAATCTCTATTCCTTCTACTCTCTGCCTGCTTGAGTTGCTCTTGAGATGGAGGGTATGGATATTAACTTGCAGTGTGGGAAATTTGCAGCACCATGAAACTGTGGCAGGAAGGGGAACAGAGAGACATCCCAGCCCCCTGGCTAAAAAGCTACAAAGCTACCTCAACAGTGAGCTCTCTAGGCAGGGTGCAAAAGTAGAGTGCTTCTGGACTGCCCTTTCACCCTCAGGGAAGCCCAATCACTGACAGTCTGCCCTCTCCCCTGCCAGGGAAGGGGGCAGGCCATCAGTGATCAGTTGGCAGCTACTGAAAAGCAGCAGCCATCAAGGACAGACCCCTGCCCTGTAATGATGGCAGGGCTGAGGAGTACTGCTCTCCATCCTGCCACTCCCAGCAGTGCTGCTCCCAGAGCCCCAGCTCTTGTCAGGACTCGGCAGTGGCAGAGCGAGGTCCCAAACTCTTGCAGTGACAGAATTCCCAAAGCTGCTCCACGGCTGGTTGGCAGAGTAGCCAGGCAGCAGGAGAGGATGAGGAGGGAGTTAAAGCCCGGGTGAGTAATCTACGCTGTGCTTTGAACTGAGGCTCCCCAGTGTTGTTCAAAGTGTGGTGGGAAATGATGTCATTGTTTGAACAGTCCCAGAATGAGCCAAGACTGTTCACATGGCCGTGGCTCCCTGGCAGCTCTGGCTACTGGGTGGGCTATCAGAGAACCAGGCACTCTCCTTTCCTCCCCTGCTTGGAGGGTCTAGGGAGAGCAGAGTACGGTGGGATACCAAGGGACCTGGGACCCTCCATCTTGCTGCATGTAACTGAACAGCCACGAGAAAACAGCAAAGCTGTTGTTTCAAAAGCAAGCAGTTTGTAGCTAAATTACTAGGGTTTTTTTTCCTGTTACAAACTGCTTGAATGCCTCTCTGTTAATTTTTTATGCTAAGAAAAAGGCAGTTTTCCTGGCACAAATGTTAGGGCCTGTCCTGCAACTGTACTTCCTTTAAAGGTGAAAAGTGGTTTCTGCTCTCAAAATATGAAGATCTTTTTTGCCACCTAATTTGAAAGCAAAACACTCTGTCCACAGAGGAACACTGGCATTTCACTGTCTGTTTCAACAGGTGCTTTCATGGTGTCCCCAGTCCATGGACAAGCCATGTTTAACAAGTGCTCCCCCCCCACCGCCTTTGGGCCAGAGCTTAGCAATAGCATCTGGCCACCATTCTGCACCCCTTACTGTTGGTCCACTTTCCAGGAACAACTCCAAGCTATGATGGCCACTGTTTTCTGATACCAACAATACTTTCACTGCCTGAAGTCTTTAATTTTTGATATGTTACCATCTAAAAACAACCAGGTATTATTATAAACATGGATTAAAACTTACAGCTTTATTTAGCAGGTATGATTACATTCTGTACAATTATACAAAAATAAAACACATTTTGAAATGTGGAAATTAAACCAAATCACTTTGACTTATGGCTTGAGTTAACCCATGCCCTCCTCTTGTTGCATTAGGGTGCAGTCAATGTATCGCTTACCATAATAAACAAATTTGTTTTTCCTGTCTTTGATTCGAGTTAGCCCTGCAGAGGCAACACAACTACCAATAAGAGACAGTGAGATGCACTTTGTTGCTTGTTGTGCATTGTCAACTGACCTGTTTATTGAGTTCCAATTGGCAACACTTGTGCTAACAGGGTGACAGCTACACGTGGTGCTGGTGTCACTGAGGGCAGAATTTGACCATGCGGTGCAGAACTGCTACAGTGAGTGCAATTTTTCTCAGAGCTGTTTTTGTTCATGATGATGCATGAGAGGACCCACACTGACTCAGCACAGAAAGGTTGCAGAGTTAGCCAAGACAATACTTGTAATTGTAAAGTGCACCTATCTGATATTCCAATTATTCAGAGAAAACAGTCTCATGGAACATGAGATTTTTATATAATTTTTTTTCAGAGAAAAACTACACTTGATAGGATCATCCCTCTGCCTCCTTGCTTAAACTGCCTAATGTCTCAAAACTCAATCCTACTACATATACAGTACAGCATTTAATTAATACATATACAAGGCAAATTGGAATGCACACAGGAGCTGAGACAATCACTCTTTCACTGGTGTCTTTTTTATGGGAGCCTGGTGGGCTCCTGAAAACGTCTCCCATGTTTTCTTGTAGCTCTTGTAGTTTGGTGCTAGTTCTTGACTGACCGTTCAGAATGGACGATAGCATATTTTTTGTGTCACCCCTATATGAAGAGAGGGAAGTCTCATCACTGATGCTCCACACAGACAGGACAGTCTCAGTCATTTTAATTGTCTGGGGAATTGATAATTGCTAGATGGAAAAGGACTGAAAAAGTATTGCAATGTAAATTATGAGAAAGTAGCTGGCAGAGTTCTTTATAAAACTAATACAAGGTGGATAGATAACTGGCTCAACAGCTGCAAGTAAAGGGTAATTATTAATGAGTCCATGTCAGAATGGCAGGAGGTTTCAAGTGGAGTCCCACATGGGTCTGTCCTGGACCCAGTGCTGTTCAACATGTTTATT
>NW_017728920.1:8773506-8797753 GCF_001723895.1 Crocodylus porosus | reverse complement strand
CAATGACCTCAGCTAATTCCCTCAGCACTCTGGGGTGGTGATCATCTGGACCAGCTGATTTAAATACATCCAGTCCCTCCAGAAGTTTCCTGACTAGATCCTCCCTGACCCATGGCCTAGCTGTGCCTCCCCTGGGGCCTGAGGGGGGCCGATTCAGTCCCTGCTCAGGAAAATGGAGGCAAAGAAGTCATTAAATAGGTTAGCTTTGTCGTCTGGTGTGACAACCAAATCTCCTAGTGTGTTTGCAGGGGCCCCACGTTACCCGATACCTCCTTTTTGCCCCCTATGTATTTAAAAAAGGACTTCTTGTTGTCCTTGATCCGGGAAGCTAGTTCTAGTTCCATCTCTGCCTTGGCCTTCCTGACTGCCCCCCTGCATCGCCGAGCAACCGCAGTATAGTCCTTCCTGGTGATGGCCCCTCCCTTCCATTGGGTGTACGCCTCCCTTTTAGCTAGGAGACATTCCCAGATGCTTTTGTTGAGCCATGGGGGCTTTTGTGCCCTCCTGCTCCCTTTGATCCGTGTTGGAATTATCTCCCTTTGGGCTTAGAGGATCATCTCCTTAAGGAGCAACCATACTTCTTGGACACCTGGCTCCCCTCCCCTCTGGGACCTCAGTGCTTCCCCGACTATTCTCCTTAGCTCATTGAAATCCGCCCTCCTGAAATCTAGGGCTACTGCATTGCTGCAGGCCTTTGCCACCTTGCGCTGGATGGTGAATTCCAGCAAGCAACGATCACTGTTGCCCAGGTGGTCGAGCACCCACAGCCCCCTCACCAGGTCAGCACTCATGGCCAGCACCAGGTCCAACAAGGCATCTCCCCTGGCGGGGCTATGCACTTCCTGGGTTAGATATATATTACTTCGCTGGGCTTCACTAATCTATACTGGAGAGGATGCGGCCAAAGCCACCTGGCACACAGACATGTGGCATTGTAGTGTGAATTTTTGCTTTATTTATTATGTTTAAATGATAATAGTATTGAATTAATAAACCTCTAGAATTGTATGAACAACTAAAACTCACATTTTGTGCTTGTTCCCTCCTTGACATGAGTAGATGAACTTTGTATGCCCTGTGTACGTGTCTGTGAGAGAGGGTGAATGGTGAAAGAATGGTAATTATTTGCATGAAAACAGAAGAAGACTTAACTGATTGTATAAGCACCAATGTATAAGTTACCAGACAGTAAACTAATTAAGCTAATTAACGGATGGCTGAAGAACTCGTCTGGAATCGAGTTCTAAGAAGATAGTGAGAAGAAGGAATTCTGCATATCTTGCCTGCCATCTGAACTACACAATACTTTAAGGTCATAATGCTTCAATGCAAAAATACCAACTACACAATGACTGGAATAACCTCATCGAAGATACACTAGAATGCTCTAAAGACTGAGCATGGAAAAACCCCAATGCCGAAAAAGACTTGAAATCCCTATAAAAGTAGGTTGCAGACAAGACAAGATGAGGAATCCACTCTCTGCAACCTCATGGAGCACAGGCATGCATGTCTGTATACCCCCGCTCATATCCTCAATAAGCTTGGACCTGGCCATTCAGTGCTAATATTAAATAACATCTGCTGGTAACTATAATATCTTACTGGAGTGGTTTTGCCTGTATGTCTGTCTATGTCTGTTTGTATGTATGCTTGTGTATGTCTGTTTGTATAAGTGGTGTGTCCAAGCTTATATATCTGCGTCATATAACCAATAAACATGGCATTTTGCCGTATCCCCTTTTTAAGGTCTCACTCTTAATTTGAGCTACTGGCAATTTTAAGTAACAGCACAGAATCATCCAACTCCCCCCTGAGTGGAAAAGGGGGCAGTGACAGCGAGAAAGAGGAAGAGACAAGTGGAAGTGAAGACAGCGACAGTAGCAGCAAGTCCTTGTGAGGCCCAACCTGAAGAGGTTTTTGGGAGGAGGCCAATCTGACACCCTGAAGGGGGCGCTAGTTTCATGGAACCCGGAGATGGTGAGGTGATGACCTAATGCATCTGCTGCAGTTTGCTGATATCTTTAAAAAAAAAAAGGAGGGAGCCGCCCTAGTCTGACCAAGTTTTTGGAAAGTCCCGGGCCTAGCGAAGTGCAAAGGTAGTAATTTGAATTTAGAAAATAACAGCTTTCAAAATGAGATAACAGCTTGGCTTTAATCCCAGAAAAGGCAGTGAGGCTAAAAGTGAACCCCCCTTCTGGGGGAGATAACCGATAGGAGGAAAGGTATATAGTTTCATAGTTTCTAGGGTCGGAAGGGACCTGAGCAGATCATCAAGTCCGACCCCCCGCCATGACAGGAAAGAGTACTGGGGTCAAACAACCCCAGCAAGGTGTTCCATAGAAAGTGGAAAAGGTCAGGTCCCGGGTGGAACTGCTTTGGGGAGGACAAGGCTGAGGACCCAAAAAAGGAGGTAGTCTCACCACCCTGGATGCAGGGTGGGGTTCCCAAGACTTATCAGGTAATAACTTGGGGTAGGGTGTGGAGTGCCTTTTCTCCAGCCTAATGCACTTGCAGCTCTGAAGCTTATTATAGTATTATCTGTGTGTGTTGATTTTTTTCCTTTGCAATAAAAAGTGACATTTGGGTTTTACCTGGCATGTGACTTGTGGGTTACTCACTTACCCCTGTTGGAAAGGGAGGGAGGCCCTACAAGTGGTGGAGAATGTAGGAGTGAGAGACCCCTCCTCAGAATGGCCTGGCCAGCTGTGTCAGAGGAGCGGTAAACATGTTCACACACCGGGGAAAAACCATGAGTCTCTCCGAACTTAGTAAGAGAGCACATCCATGGTCCCCCTCTGGAGTAAGGGACCTCAAGTCCCTTGCCGCAGTGGAGGGAATTTTCGTCCAGTGGCAGGCAGGCAGAAAACAAGGGAAGATGGCATTGCTACAAGGCGCCATCTCTTTGTTGTGGGAAATGGTGGGGATCTTGTTGCCCTTAGAGGATCCAAAGTCAGAGGAGGGTCGAGAGGTAGCAGCAACCGATCTGGTTGGGGATCAGAGCAACCAACCCACCCCCTCCTCTTTGGGAACAGAATCGCTTTGGAAAGAGAAGAAACTTGGGGAGAAGGATAAAGACTGTCGTGCAGTTGCAGCTATCCCCTCAGCTCCCCCTGCTGAAGAGCCCGATACTCCGACCGGGCTCTACCCCGATTTGAAGAACCTGCACCTAGACTAGGGGGCCCTAGGGAGGGGAGGCAAGGGACACCCCCTCCCTCACTTTTGATTAAGCGAGTCCCCGGGGATTTTAGGGGGTACCTATTTGCACAAATTACAATCCAAGGGGGGCAGGTGGCCGGGTGGTTCCTTATGGACATCGAGGCAGAGGTTATGATTTTCCAATGGGAGCATCCCCCCGGGGGGGGTGCGCCACGTGGTACTAAAAGGGGTAGGGGGTGCAATCTGGGGAAGAGAAATTGAAGCACTAGTGAGGTTAGGAAGGTGAGAGGTCTCCACAGTAGTGACTGTTACTCGCCATCCGCTATGGATATTGGGAACCAATGTCCTAAGTCACTGTATTATAGATGGCCCTCATCAGAGGGTGATGGCTGTTGAAAAGGTGGACCCCATGCCCAAAACTGGGCCTTGGGTCCAACTGGAATGGGATGTGGGAAATATGAAAAAGTTGAGATGGAGAAGGAAGTAAAACCATGTTTTGTGTGCCCCTACCCCTTGATGCCTAAAGCCAAACAGGGAGCAAGTGAAATGCTTCAGGGACTTTTGCAGGCCGGGTTGGTGGAGCCCACTATCTTCCAGTGGAACACCCACTTATGGCCCGTGTGTAAGGCTAGTGGAAAATGGAGAATGGTGATAGATTATTGAGAAGTGAATAAAGGAACAAAGGAATTAAGCCCAGTAGTTAGCACCCTGCCCGAAATGTGGGACGCGACCCAAAAAGCAAGCGCCTCCCATTTCACAGTAACTGACATTTCAAATTGTTTCTGGGTGATTCCCATATGGGAGGGTGATCGGGATATTTTTGCTTTCATGTTCAAGGGAAAACAGTACCAGCTATTGCGCCTACCCCAAGGTTGGCACAGTTCGCTGATTTTAGCACATCAAAAGGTGCGAGAGGCACTTGAGTCACAGCCACAAGTTCAAAGCTATGTGGATGATATACTGATCTGGTCAAACACTCCTGAAGAGTGTGCAGCTATTTCTCACAGGGTACTGCAGACTTTGGGAGCAGCTGGGTTCTGAGTGGGTCCAAAGAAGGTTCAAGGAGTACAACGCTTGGTAAGATACCTGGGGATGCAACTAGATGCCCAGGGTTTGGGAAACCTGGAGCAAACTAAGGAGGTGTTAGCTTAACTCCCCCCACCCTGCTCTCAGAAGGAGCTACAGTCCCAATTGGGATTGATGGGATAGTGCCAGGTGGTGGTCCCCAATTTCGCAGCCTTGGCTCACCCGCTGTATCAAGCACTGAAGGTCAAAGGTGAGCAGTGGGAGTGGGGGGAGGAAGAAGAGGGACTTCGTTAGGAAATGCTGCAGGCCATATTAGAGAGCCCTTCTCTGTTCCCTCCAGACCCCAGCACTCCTAAGTATTTGGAGGTGGGAGTCCGGGGGGACACCATCAGTGCGGTGCTATACCAGTGAAGCCGACAAGGATGGGAGAAGTGGGAGTTGTTGGGGGCCTGGAGTCGAGTGCTATCCAATGTAGAGACTCACTACGAACCACTGCAGAAAGAAATGTTGGCAGTGGTCTTTGGGTTAGAGATGGGAGAGAGATTGGTGGGAGATGTCCCCTTACGGATTCGAGCATGGCCTGGGATTTTAACTGCCTTAAAGAAGGGCCCACCTGTGGGATCTCCGCACCAAACACAGTGGCTGAAGTGGAGTTTGCAATTGGCAGGGTACTCACATTGGGAGGTGGGGAGCATGCTGGGGAAGCCAGTACTCCCATGATTGGAGACCCCTGCAGAGGGGAAGACTATAAGCCCCATAACACGTGCTGACAGCTTCAACCTGGCCAACCCCTATGCCCTGTTTACTGATGGGGCAGCTGATGGACCAGTAGCAACTTGGACCTGGTACTGCCCTTTCTCAGAGGAACATGGGAAAGGGGACATCAGGGGGAGCTCCCAGCTAGCTGAATTGAAAGCAGTAGAAGAAGCAATTGGCAATGGGATCAAACAGGGGCGGAAGGAAGTGAGGGTGTATTCCAATAGTTTGGCTAGTGAATGGATCCCTTATTGGGAAAAGGTCGGGTGGCATTTAAAGGGTAGGCCAGTTTGGGGAATGGAAATTTGGCAGCGTATTTGGGAAATGACAGATCAAATCAAAGTGGCCGTCCAGCATGTGGCCAGACATCAGAAGAATGATTCACCAGAGGCGTGTGCAAAAGCCTGGGTGGACTCCTTAACTCCCCCTTCCAGCATTAGCTCTCTGGAGGAGGCTCGGGCAGCACACACATTCGTCCATGAAGGGGAAAAAGGGATGCAGAGAAGGCTCTGGCAAGAGGGAAAGAGTGTTACTGAGTCAGAGGTGTGGCAGGCCACAGAGGAATGCCTGGCCTGCAGTACCCACCGACAGTCCCCATATCCTGGGAAAGGGCAAGTGGATGTTCAGGTATTAGAGCCAGGGGAGAAGGACTAGAGGCTGGAGGTCTAAAAGACCCTCCAGAGTTTAAAGAACAAGAAGACTCCTTGGTCGGATGGGCTCGCCAAGGAGTATTACGTGGCCTTCTGGGACCTGGTGGGTTCCAACCTGTTAAAGCTCTTTCAAGAGCAACTGCAGTAGGGTTGCCTGGGGTCAAAGATGGACTGGGGCCTCATAACCCTCTTGTACAAGAACAGTCCAAGGGAAGAGTTGAAGAACTGGAGGCCTATTACCCTCCTGAACTTTGACTATAAGCTGCTGGCCAAAGTTTTGGCCAAGCAATTTAAATCCATCCTAGGTTCCATCATCCATGAGGACCAATTGTGCGTGGTGCTAAGATGTCAGATCCACAGAGTCCTGTTGCAAATAAGGGATGTGCTCCATCTGGTACAGAAGAGAGGGCAGAAGGTCGCTGTGTTAAACCTGAACCTGGAAAGAATATCACACCAGTTTCTCTTCAAGATGCTGAGGCAAATTCATAGAGTCATAGACTCTAAGGCCAGAAGGGACCTTGGAAGATCACCAGGTCCAGCACCCTGCACCAAGCAGCAAAGATAACTGGGGGTCATGCAACCCCAGCAAGGTGACCATCTAGTCTCCTGTTGAAGATTTCCAGGGTAGGTGATTGCACCACCTCTGGAGGTAGCTTATTCCAGACACCCTGACTGTGAAGTTTTTCCTAATGTTGAGCCCGAATTGGTCTTCCAGGAGTTTATGGCCATTACTCCTAGTTTTCCCCAGTGGTGCCCTGGTGAACAGTTGTTCACTGAGCCCTTGATATACTCCCCTAGTATAGTGGTAAGCTGCTACCAGGTCCCCTCAGCCTTTTTTTTCTTCAAGCTAAAGAGTCCCAGATTCCTCAGCTTTTCTCGTATGGCTTGCCATGTAAGACTCTGATCATATGTGTGGCTCTTCTTTGGACTCTCTCAAGCTTGTCCATGTCCTTGTTACAGTGTGGTGCCCAGAACTGGACACAGTACTCCAGCTGCAGTCTCACCAGTGCTGAGTACAGCAGAAGAGTCACCTCCTTGGTTTTGCTGGAGATTCATCCATTGATGCATACCAGAGTGTTAATTTGCCCTACTGGCTACAGCATTGCATTGCAGGCTCATATTCATACTGTGGTCTATTATTACCAGCAAGTCCCTTTCATCTGTGGTGCTAGTCAGTTTGGTGTTGCCAAGCCTGTAGGTGTGCTGGGGGTTGCTCATCCCAAAGTGGAGCACTTTACATTGCTCGATGTTGAACTTCATCAGATTCTGATCCACCCAACTTGCTAGCCTGTTTAGATCCGCCTGTATCTGTAGCCCATCTTCAAGCATGAGCACACTTCCCCATAGCTGGGTGTATTCTGAGAACTTGGCGAGTGAGCTCTTCACCCCCACATCCAAATCAACAATAAAGATATTGAAAAGTGCTAGACCAAGCACCAACCCCCATGAGACACTGCTGTCCTCTTCTTGCCAACATGACACAGATCCATTCACTACGACTCTCTGGGACCTATCCTGCAGCCAGTTTCTCACCCACCTGTCTTGGTGTTAAGCCCACAATCCTTCAACTTTCTCACAAGGACGCTGTGGGATACTAGATCAAAAGCCTTTTGAAAGTCAAGGTATACAATGTCAACGTGCTGTCTCGTGTCCAGGTGGTGAGTTACCTGGTCATAGAAGGAGATGAGGTTGGTAAGGCAAGTCCTGCCTGTGATGAAGCCATGCTGGCTGTCATTCAGAATCTTACCTTCTGCAAGCTTATTGCAGATAGACTCCTTGATAAACTTTTCTAGGATTTTCCCTAGGATGGAAGTTAAGCTGGTTGGCCTATAGTTACCTGGGTCTTCCTACCTGCCCTTCTTGTGGGTGGGCACAACATTGGCCCTTTTCCAGTCCTCAGGGACTTCTCCAGAGCACCACAAGTTGTGGAAAAGTTTTGCCAGGGGTTCCACAATGACTTCAGCCAGCTCCTTCAGCACTCTTGGATGAAGATCATTTGGTCCCGCTGATTTGTACATGGGCATCTTTCCAGCCTTCATCAGCTGGATAAGGATGCTGTACATGGATGTGAGCAGTGAGGTGCTGGTCAATGGGTTCCTGAGCATGCAGATCATGATAGCATCGTTCCATCAGGGCTGCCTGCTCTCCCTGATCCATTTCATCTGCACCACTAAACCCCTGGCCCAGTGCAGGACTCCATGATGAGCAGAGTCCAGATCTCTGGTGGAAGCAAGGAAGAGACCAGGGTCCTGGCCTATATGGTTGACCTGAAGCATGTCACCCACAGAATTCAGAGAGCCATGTGTGTCTTCTTCTGGGAATCAAGAGGAGAGAAGCTTGCAAGGGAGACCCTGTACAAAAAGAAATAAACTGGGGGCAAGGGGATACCAGACTTCTTCCTGTTCCTGCGAGCAAGGTACATGAGCCAGATCTGTAAGCTGGCAACCAGTGCACAGACCAAAACATCCTGTCTCATCAGGTATTTTGCAGGTTGCCTCCTGAGACTATGGCAGGTGTATGCACCAACCAGTGGGAGACTGTGGACCCCTGGTTCTACAGCATCCTGAATGAGTTCCTGAGTGAGTACAGGCTACAGAATAAAGGCCCAATGAATATGTCAAACCATAGGAGGATACAGAAGGCAGTCAGAGCCAAAGACATGCTATCAACAGTGGAGCTGCTCCCTGATGATGACTGCCAGGCCGTCTGGGAGTGGATCTCCCACAAGGACTTACAAAAGTAACACACAGACCTGAACTAGCTAATAGCATGCTGCACACTCCCAGCAATGGCGTGTAGACACAGAGAAGGACAAGGGTCTTGACCCAACTGCCCCAGGGAAATCTGCCAAGGCACAACAGAGACCATTGGCCACCTCCTATGGCTCTGCTCATACGCCAAGGGTGTGTGGAAAAAGGCAAACCAGCTCCGCAAAGAGGTGAGAGAGGTCAGGCTAATGACGAGGGAGGTGGTGCTGTACAGACACCTTACTAAACATCAGGGGACCCCGAAAACCTGCTTCAACCAGTTCATGTCCTGAGTCAGGAGCGCCCTATGGAAGTCCAGGAAACTCCTGATATACAGACACATGAACCTCAAGGAAACAGACTGTTAAAATGTTTATGATTGAACTCCAGTTCTACTACCAGAACCCAGTGGGAGAGGACAGAGAAGATGCAGCCAACTCCACCTGGAAAAGGGACACTTGGCACATGCTCTTCAAAGACCTAGACTCTAGAGGGGAAGTGGACAAGGATAGTGAAGAGGACAAGATAACCGGACCTGGAGACTGTGAAGATGACAGCAGCAGAGTCAGCGGCAATGGAAGCAACAGCAACAGTGACAGCAACAGCAATGATGACAGTGAATGAACTGAGAAAGTCCTAGCCCCAATTCTGGGGTTTACAAAGAGACAGTGTGACTGGGTTAAGGAAAGAACTATGGATGGGTACACAGGGGTGTAGGTCTGTTTATTGTAACAGGTGCACAGGCTTTAAATGTGGTTTAAGGTGTGTGAAGAAAACATTTTGCTAGATGATTTTATATATTTTCCCCCCAAAAAATGCTCGTGGTAGGTTCCCATCAGCATGTTTGCCAAATATGGGCCATATATTTTATAGTTATGCTCAGTGTTAGCTGCATTCAATCAATTTCAGAGTTGATAAGTAAGCACAAGCTGCTTTTGGAAGCAGTTTAATGATAAACAATACACTTAATGACGTTTCCTTGTATATGAATGTAAGATGAGGGATTGATAAGGGGAAAAAAAACTAACTGATGTTGCATTTGAGCAAATATGGTATTCTACCAAACAAACAAGGGGCTGAATATGACTAATGTAGCAAATGCAATGCAAAGACCTAGAAAGGTATCAGAACATACATCAAAACTTGCCTTATAGGCCTTTACTGTTGGGAAGCAGATAGCTGAGGAATTCAGTTCTAGAAAGCAGGAAACCCCCACACCCGTATCATGGGGTGCATCTACACAAGACACTGTAAGTATAGTAGACTAATTCACATTAGTGCATTGTGGCAAAAGCCATGCTAATACGTTAACACTCAGTACAATTAGTCTGCTGCATAGTAGCGCTGGTTATGTCACATTAAGTTAGCATCTGTTATTACAGATACTAAACTTAATGCACTATAATTACAACACATTAATGCACATGTAGACATGCCCAATGTGAAGCAACTACCATATTTGTTTGTCTCTTACTGTGATGTTTCTCTCAATAGGGAGGAAGGCGAATAATGAGGGAGTTTAGAAGTTGGTTTAAACCAACCCCCATTGCCAAACTTGGGAATCACCAGGAGGAAAGCTAACATCGGTGCAGTGGTCTATGCACTACTCCAGTCTTATTTCTGATAACTTAAATGAGACTCAAGTGATTTATAAGACTTGTGCTAGCTCTGTGAGCAGGAATTAATTTATCCCTGTCTTCTTCAAATTTGGAACAGATATCCACCCTATGACTGTGATTTTACTTCTTGCCCATGAGAGATTAGGCTGATATATTGTTTGGAAATGTAGATGAATATTGGAGTGGTTCTACAAGGCCTCATCTCTCAGTGAAGTCAACAGTAGTCTCTCCTTTCATTTCAGGGGCTTGAAATATTTGTTTTCTTTTGCATCCAAGATGAGGATAGCACCTGCCCTGTGCAAAAAAAAGAGTACAAAGTTCGGCTATCTTTCCCTCCCTAACATGATAATTGATGAATTAAGGCAGGGGGCTGTAATACAACAAAACAAACAGACAATTCTTCAGAATAGGGGCAGTCTTTCTTGTGTTACTGTGTACTGCGTAGCACAATGCAGCCCTAACCCAAGATCAGCTCTTATGTAAGTACTGCTACAATAAGAGAGTTTAGAATTTAAGATAATTTAGTTTTCTGGAGGAGAAGGAAGTGGCTTCAAAAGGTAAATTAGCTGGCTTTTGGGAGAAACAAAAATAATTAAATTATAATAGAATCAATTCTATCATTTTCCTTATAGCATGGCTTTAGTTAGAAGCTATTAAAAATAAGCCAGCACCTGTTTCAGCTTTCTCCAGCTTTCCAGATGAATTGAAGCTTTTCTCTTTTCATTTGTCCTGAAGTGTGTTTATTCAGAATGGTAAAAAGGACAGAAAAGAACAAAAAAGAATCCCTTACTTGTGTAGCTTTCATACACATGCAAAAAAAAATAGCAACAATAACCAGAGGTGCCCCTGAATTTTCCTCCAATTGGGAAAGAAAAACACCCCTATTTAATCAGTGCCTGTGGTTATTAGCTTCATGAATTTGGCAATTATGCCTATTTTCTTAATTGTTGTTATTTTTTTTAAGAAGGTGCTTTGTTTTTGTCTTAGCTGAATCACAGCCATTCACCACTTATGAGATACATGTTACTTTCAGGGCTGGGCACAAACATTTTGAAGCTTCTCATGTTCTCATTATTTGTAAGAGATGGAATTGTGGAAATGAGGCAGTGAGACCAGTTTAGCAAGGTAACTGCTTTTTTCTTATTGATTTTTAAAAACTGAAAAGCCCAACAGGGAGTCTTTTTCTAGAAGGGTAAGCACAACAGGAATCTGCAGCATTTACTAACAAGAAAACTGATTTGATGCAAGACTGAGAACTTCCTTGGCCTCATCCCTGGAAAGAATATAGGTATACACAGACTGCAACATAAGGGTAAGCATAGTATGGGTTTACTGTACGTGTGCTGTAAAGATAAGTTATTTAAGCTATATCTAACAGTCCTCTCCTTATTACCTAGGTCATAACTGAATTATATAAAACAAACAAGCAAAAACACCTTTTTTCTGTAGTCTTCTCAGGCAGAATGGAAATATTATGAAAAATAATGCATGTCTTGGGCAGATTCAAGGCCACATCTGACATTAGCACAAGGCAATTGAACATAAATATACTGATATTTTACAGCAGGAATTGGCAACCTAGGACCCATAGGCCACAGTTGGGTTTCAAAGGTCTGCATTCTACTAAGGGCACGCTGTACTGCAGCCATTTAAATCTCATCTAGGTTTTGCTAATAGTGCATTAATTGCCTCTAGATCAGGGGTGGGCAAAATACAGCCTGCCAGCTGGAGCTGGCCTGATAGGCCGTTCAGGCCCCTATAAAAAAATTAGAAAATTAATATTTATCTGTTCTTGGTTCTGGTCAAAGATGACAGGAACCAGGGGCAGTAGGACCCAGGCAAGTCTGGCCCCACCCCACCCCGGCTGGAAGCACCAGTACCGGCTTCTGGCTTGGGACCGTGTGGCTCCTCAGCTGTACCAGTATGGGAAAGTCAGGTAACGGGGGCGGGGGGGGGCAGGCAGCAGCAGCAAACGCTGCCCAGAGTAACAAGAAGGGGGGCCACTTTCCTTCATGCCAAGCAGCTGCTGCTGCCATGGTGCAGCCCTGATGGCGAGCCCCAAGCTGGTGCAGGGCCCAGGATGGCAGTGGGGGCGGGTTACAAGCTGGTGCTGAATGTGGGGGGGCAAGAAGCGGCCCCACCCCATGGCCGACGCCCTGCACTGCAGCAGCTCACAGCTTGCACGGGGCTGCGTGTCTGCCCAGGACAGCCCTGCATGGGCTGTGAGCTGCTGCAGCACAGGATGCCAGCCACAAGGCAGGGGAGGGGCCGCTTTTCCCGTGCACTCAGCACCAGCTTGTTCCCTGCTGGCGAGCGCAGGGTCAGGGCTGTGTGCTGCCCCCTGCCTGTACCGCGGGGCTGAGGAGGGCACTGAGAGTGAGAGTGGGCACAGGAGCCAGTGGGAGCGTGGGGCCCACACTGGTGTCCTGGGACCAGCGCCAACAGGGCCCAGAGCAGGGCAGCAGGAGTACAGCGTCGCAACTCGCAAGGGCTCTACGGAGCCTGGCCAGCTCCCCCCTCTCCCTGCTGGTGCAGCCCAGCCAGGTTCCACAGAACCCTGCCAGCCAGCCCTACTCTGGGCTCTGCCAGCACTGGCCCTGGGACATTGGTCCCAAGATGGTGAACAGGGGGCGGGACCTATCAAGGGGTGGGGCTACCCATGCAGCCCTCAACAGCTTGCTGAAACTGGGTAAGCAGCCTTATGCCCAAAATAATTCCCCGCCCCTGCTCTAGACCCTCCAGCCAAATGCTAAAGCCTTTGTGAAGGACTGCTCTTCCTCACTGCAACCTCTGCTCAGCAACCCTGGAATGGCTGGCAGGGAACAATGACTCACAACACCAGCTAGGTTGGAAGCTTCAGCTCACACAAGTAAAAGATTGCCATCCCCTGTCTTACAGAATGTGGCACTAATGCAGTACCTACCAATTTTAATAAAATGTGGCTAGAATCATTTCAACAGGGCACCAAAATAATTTTGAAAGTGGATAATAATTGACATATAGCTACTTTTTCAACCCCCATCACCAGAACTTTTGAGTGCTTCCCAAAAACTAGTAGTAATCTCTCTCTTACTTCTACCTCTATCAGTAGGAGAAATACGTTATACGGTTTTTCTAGCTTTGTTTATACTGTCCCACTCATAGGAAGCTGGGCAGTGTTCTCAATGCCTTGCTTCAACAGGCCAGGAGGGTATTTACTGTTCAAAGAATGACAACAAGAAGAAACAGAGAGAATCCCAAGTAAGTAGTCACCCTTGGTTGAAAGGAAGAAGGAAAATTGAGAGTGGCAGGGAGAGATGTCTACAGTTTCATGGTCCAATGACAACAAATCAGTGGTGTTCTTCTCCCTCCATCCCAAGAGCAGAAGGCTTAGATATTGTAGCCAAGATGTCCAGGAAATATATAAAAGGCAAGGTTTTTTTGACAATATCTTTTATTGGGCCATATATAGCTGGAAGAGATGTTAGATAAGCTTTCAGGCAAAGTGAGGAAGGGCACGTTGTGCCCAAAAGCTTGTCTAAAATCTCTTCTGAACTGTACAGTTGGTTCAATAAAAATGTAACTGAAAAAAGCAAACCCTTGGCAAGAGTTGATGATATTCAGCATCTTGAAGAACAGTTAGGGATTACTTAGAGAAACTAGATACTTTCCAGCAGTCAGTAGGACCAGAAAAACTGCACCCCAGGGTACTGAAGGAATTGGCTGAGGTAATTCCAGAGCCATTGGCTTATATCCCTTTGAGAACTCATGGAGGCCTGGTGATGTTCTGGATGATTGAAAAAGGGCAAATGGAGTGCCCCTTTTTAAGAAAGGGAAAAACAAGGATCCAGGGAGGTCAGTCTTACCTTGATACCTGGGAAGATCATGAAGCAGGGTTCTGGATGGGGAAAAAAACTATGGATATGATATACTATGATTTTAGCATTTTTTTTACACCATCTCCCATGATATTCTCATTCACAAAATAAGGAAATACAGACTAAATGGAAGTACTGCAAGATGGACTCATAATTGGCTACATCATCATGCTCAATGAGTACTCTTATCAATGGCTCAATGTCTAGCTGGGACAAGTATCAAGAAGGGTTCGCAGGGAGTCTGTCCTGGATCTTGTATGGTTTAATTCTGCCTTGAGCAGGGGGTTGAATCCTTTGAACAGGGGGCTGGACTAAATGACCAAGTGAGGTCACTTCTAGCCCTACTTTCTATGATCCTATGAATATCTTCATTAATGAGTTGGATGACTGGATTGAGTACACAATTAGAAACGTGCTGATGATGCCAAGTTCAATGGAGTTGCAGACAATCTGGAAGATAGGACTAGAATCCAGAATGACAAGGATAGACTGGAGAAATGGTCTGCATTCAAACAGATGAAATTCAACAAAGACAAATGCACTTCTCCACTTAGGATGGAATAATTGCAGGCGTAAATACAGACTAAGGAATGACTGGTTAGGCCATCGTATTGCAGAGGAGGACCTGAGAGTCACAGTGGATAAGGAACTGAATATGAGTCAGCACTCTGCTCTTGTTGCAAAAAAAGCAAATAGCATCCTGGGTTGTATTAAAAAGGAGTGTCACTTGCAAGTCAAGGGAGCTGAATCTTTCTGTTCAGCACTGGTAAGGCCTTACCTAGAATACCATGTCTAATTTGGGGCTCCACCTTCAAAAAAAGATGTGGGCAGTATGACGGGCCAGCAGGGGTTGCTCCTGCATTGAGCCACCTGCCTCACTGCATCTGACCACCTTCCAGGCTCCAAGTGCCTCCCTGGGGGTGCCTCACACCTGGCTGACCCCCTTCCTGAAGCACACCTGTAAGCCTGGGCTTAACGCCGCCATCACCCAGGATCTGGATTGAACTTGGCCCTGTGGCCCCTGGGAAACACAGGCCTAGTAGTCCTTGAGGGGTATTCGACCCACTGCAAGAATTTGGGGTGCTTCCCTCAGTCTGAAGCACAAAGAGTGGTCTCCCTTAGTCAGAACCAAGGGGACCCCAAGACATAATCTAGACCCTCTCCTAATAAGTCTCCCGTGCTAGGTACAGAGGAGAACTTTATTGGTTACAAGGGGTAGGTTTGGAATAAGGTACAAGGTAGAGCAATATCAGAGAAATACCTTAGAGCAAACAGTGGCATGGTATCCTTTGATCACACATCTGAGTTAGTGCAAGTTATATATTTAGTGAGATCTCAAATAGTTTACTCACCAAAGTATCATCCAGAGGCAGGTGGAGATTCCCTCCGCAGGCAAGCAGTTCATTGCATATGAGTTTCAAGAGAGAGAGTGAGTTTCAGATGGTCCAGCTTCTCTGAGAGTTCTCATCATGGCTGCTGCCCCCGCCTCCTGGGCAGTCCTCAACTTATATGGCCTTTATGACCTCATTTACCTGATCCAGTGAAGGCCAGCAACTATTGGCTACCAGCCACCCAATTTGAAATGCATCATTGGCTCCCAGGTAGACTAGCAGGGTCTCTAGTCCCCTCCCAGTCATGATGACATTGCTTAGAACAATAGGGAGTTTAAGCCCCCACCCACATGTGTGAGGCCAGGCATCTAGGCAGGGGGAGCAGATTTCCCCTTCCCTCTGGAATGTATCCAGCTCAGGTCACAACTCAGGTTTACCTGAAGCTGATAGGGCCAGGGTGTTTGCCCTCTGCAGTGACCACGGTAACCAAATTGTCAGATTAGGCATCCCCTTGATAGCAGAGTTTGAGGAGAGACAGAGAAGGCATTCTGCCACAGGCAGCCTAGAAAGAGATCATTAGGGAATGACAAAAATTATTAGAGGCATGACTTATGAGGAAAGGCTGAGAAAACTAGGGTTATTTAGTCTGGAGAAGAAAAGGCAGAAGGAGATTCGATAATTGTCTTCAAACACCTGAAGGGCAATTACAGAGAGAAGTGAAATAGCCTTTTTCTCTGTGGCTGTAGCGGACTGGACTAGGAACAATGGTCTCAAACTGCAGCAGAGAAAATTTAGGCTGGAGTTTAGAGAGCATTTTCTGGCTATAAGGGTAATCAAAGGTGGAACAGGTTACCTAGAGAAGATGTGGAATCTCCATCCTTGCAAATTGTTAAGATCACATTAAACACTTGAGTGTTTAATCCCTACAATTTAGTCAGGGATGATCCTGCTTTGAGCAGTGAGCTGGACTAGATCACCATATAAGGTCTCTTTCAGCCCTATATTCCTACAATCCTATGAATACTTACCCGTATGCAAGTATTTTTCTTTCTTAACCTTAAATGTACACATTCTGTCCTACTTGGGCTGCTGCTCCAATGAAGTACCCCAAGGATTTTTTCTCCTTGATAAGTCAACGTAACACCCATTACTGCTAAATCCTTGAGGGTGAGAACTTTTCATTTCTTTGACTATTTATACCAATTTCAGGTGTCTTTGTGTTGTATGGGAGATCTTTTTAGTGAGGTAACTAAGGTGCCTGCTCCTATAAGAGCAGAAACTGCCTAGGGAGAGAGTCCTAAAAGCCAGACAGAAGCCCATAGGTGCAGTTTACTACGGCAACAGGCTAATGAGTAAATTAGCCTGCACCTGCACCCGGTCAGCTGACCAGAAGAGGCAGGGCCCTGGGCAAATATAAACCCCAGGGCTGGGAGCAGAGTTTGAGTTCTCTGTCAGCAGCCAGGGGGGAAGGAGCTCTTGGAGAAGAAGCTCACCAGAGAGGCTTGGCTGCCTGTTCTACTCTGGGTAGGATTAAGGGGTTCCAGGAACTCACCAGAGACCCTGGCTTCTAAGGCACTTGGTGCTGGGAGAAGTTTTATGTTTTAATGGGACAGAGCACACCCAGAACCGCTTATGTTATGTTATAGCCCAGGGGCTCAGATTTTAGTTGCTGTTTGACCGGTGGATTGGTTTGAGACTACTAGGGAAGGAGGAGGCCTCACTGGGGGGCTCACGGCAGTGTGGGGACCCCAGTGCCAAAGAAGGGCGCAGCAATGAGGGGGTGAGCAGACCCCAGCGCAGACAGAACTGTGGAGAGCCTGGCACCAGTGTGGGGTGCAGAGACAGGGCTACAGAGAGCCCAGTGAGGGCAAAGGGCCAAGCTATAGCAAGGCCTAGGAGAGACAACGTCAATACCATCTGCAAGGCTGGGGGCATGGTAAAGGGGTGGTTTTGGAGCCACGCATCTGGCCCATAATGCTGGGGGTGTTCTGTGAGTCACCCATTTTGAACTGGGATGCCAAAAGGTGTCTAAGAACCCACAAGGTTCAGCGGGGTCCAGCAAGACCGTGTCCAGAATACAAACTCAAGGGCAGACTCCCAGTTTACTAAAATAACCAGCAAGACATGGCAGGCAGGAAAGAGGGTGCCTGTTGGGCAAGATTGGTATTGTCAAGGTGCCCTAGGGGTATCATGGCCATCCCTGGGGACCCCATCCCGTGACACTCATTTTTTTAGTTACTTTGAAACTGAAGCCATGAACCTGCCGCCTTTTTCAGAGAATGACTTAAGCAACAGTAGAGGTGGTCAATAATATACAGTCTTGCATTAAAGCAGCGGCCCTGTCTATTATTATGGAGTGATAGTGGGGGGAGGTTAAGAGAGATGGACCTATCTGCTGGATAATTATTTGAAGGAATAAAATCTCTCTCTTTTTGGTGCTCTCTTTCTCCAGGGCACTGATAAAGCCAAGGCACATGCAGGAGTGTGTGGCATAAATAAAGCCTCTTTTCACTATAACTAAAGAGCAATTGTTGGCAAGGGTTTACAAGTTTCTACTGCTTTTCTTTTATAATGTTATTAGTTCCGACAAGTAAATTCATCTTTCTCGTTCAATATTAATTAAATGTTATACCTTCTCTGAAAAATGAGAACTTTAATAAGTGGATTGAAGGACTGTTTAGTTTTACTGAATCACCTCAATCCTCAGATGAAATGTTGTAATATGAGATTTTCTATAGCAAGGTAAGTCATGACAAAAAAAAAGTCTATCTCCATATGTCCTATAACAACAGTATGCTGAGGGGCTTTCTTTTTCTTGTGCCACAGTCTGAAGAACATGGATTCCTCCAAAGTGCACTGAAAACAGGCAACTTCATTCTGTTTGCTAATGATCATCTTGCAGAAAAAAATACCACAATTCCTTAATTACACAGTTCAAAAATATATCAGAGTTCACCAATACATTATGAAAGAGGGAGGAAGGGAGGGAGGGAAGTTTGGGTGTGTAGACAGGAGGACATAATGTATGTTTAGGCAAATTTGAAAGTGAAATGCAGATTTAATAAAGCAGGGAGAAAAAGGAGGGCTATTCCAGATGGCAGTAGCTGCATTATCCAATTCACTGCTGATCTCCTTCCTATCCCATTGCACTGGGAAGGGAGAAGCATCACAAAGCAGGTTAGTGCATGTTCATAAAATGCAATGCAATCCAATCCCAAAATGGATTGGGGAAACAGTATGGTTGACTGAGAAATAGGGTGATGTTAGACTTTAGGATGGAATAATGCTATCAGGATGGAAACTGCAGCAACCGAGAAAAGATGAATCAGAAATGGAGAGCTGGAAGGATACTTCATGACCGTGGATAGTCATAAGACACCCAAAAGCATGAGTTAATGGAGGGCCTGTGTTGAGATTAAGGCAAAGGAAGAAGACTGTGATTAAGCATGCTTCCCTTGCTCAGAAAAGAGACACTGTCAAATAGCTACTCCCATTGGAAAGCCCATAGTGGTGAGATCCCTAAAAAGAAGTTAACACTTCTGAAATGAGTCAAACTGAACCAAATTGAAGACCACCAACTCAGACTGAGAGCTCACACAGGGATTAAATGCATGAATTGCATTACACAACTTTAGTTTATTTGGATTAATTTGTCTGAGTGCCCCACATAAACAAGCTCTTAGAATCTATTATACAAGTATGTACAACTTCACTGCCATTGAAAGAGTTAAATTAATTGAACATACTTTATGATTGTTGTATTTTTGCCTCTTTTCCTATATCTATTATTGCAATTAACATTCATTTTCACAAGAGGCAGACAATAATTCAAATAGCTCAGGATTTCACATGACCAGATCAGCAGTTGTGCAAGGGGAAGCTGGGGAAGAAAGCAAGAAAAAGCAAGCAAGATCCCAATGAAGCCTGTCAGTAATGAGGTGGCACTACACTTAAGCTTTAAATTCCATTATCTGCATTTTACTATTAAAGATGTGCAAGGTAAATTAAACAGCACTCTGAGCTGAGCACCTAGAGGTTTAGAACACCAAGTCCTTGCCACTTTTACAACTTAATGTTAAGCTGACCTATGAGCTCAAACTTCTAGTCCCACAGTTAAACTGTGTGGGGCAGTCATCAGCTGACCTGAAGCAGCACAAGCCACCATGGATGGAGCTCACTTCGTGCTTATCTCCTTGGACTGGATGGCACCTATTAAACATAACTCTGTACTGCCTGTGGCAGGGTCCTGTGCAAGAGAAACCAGAAGCGGCGGTACCTAGGAACAGCCCTGGCTTCTTCACCGCTGCACACAGAGGGAAAGCACGTATATTTGTGTACTTCAGCACACGGTTAGCCTATTCATCAATGCTGAAGGCACAGGGCTATGAACTGATGAGATTACAGGACTTCCTACATTAGTGAGCACCTCACTGAAATTCAGTGAAGCTTATCCAAGTGAGGGTGACTGGGTCATGGGTTTCAAAGTATTCCCTGATTAAATTTCATGAGGGGTCTTGCTAAACAAGTACAACATGGAGAGACAATGGAGTCTTAATAAGCAGGGAAAGGATGCTGCACAGGACAGCCTCCAGCACATAATATATTCCATCTCACCTCAGCCAGGAGGAAAAAGCTCAAAGCAGCAAACAACGTGAGCTAAATCAACAACACACTTTGAAAGCTTCCTTCTTGGCCTTTACGTTATGGTATCTTTAACACTACCTCAGTCCATTACATGAGTAAAATTCCCTCCTCATACACAGTTTTCCACTCAAAACCTTTTACTACACTGCAGGAAACAAAGTTCCTAAATAGAGTTTCAGAGATACCAGCTTAAAGCGGCCTCTAGAAATTTCCTCTAGCCTCAGCTGTTTACATTTAATCACAGCTGTTTACTGGCATTTCTCAGGGCTGCCGTATGAATCTCTCTCCAGTGTTCTTGTAGAAGGAAAACCTGAAGCAGAAACTAATGTCCATTAAGTCTCAAAGCGACATTAATAACAGCAGCACAGAGAAAAAGTATGATAATTGTTAAATATTTATGCAGCAGAATTTTAACAAATGGACATTTCATTGACATTTTTCAGCACTTTTGAAGTTGGGTCTTTTACCTGAATACAGTCAGTGAAATTAAAAGCCTGAGCTCCATTGGGAATACAGCAATTAAGAACACGTCTCCATTTTCCTTTCCCTTCATTGCACTTCTTGCTACTCCTTTTGTTTCCGTCTTCATACCCACTTGGTCAGTGCGAACTTCAGCATCTCTCCCTCTGAAATATGCTTACAATTGACTGGAGACTGTGCCCCATCTTCTTAATAATGATAAAAAATGCAGACACAGAATGCTGTAAACCCACAGAATTAGATGGGTGGGAAACTGGCTGCAGGGTCAGACACAGAGTACTAATAGATGGATCCGTCTCAACCTGGCAGAAGGTAGCCAGTGGGGTCCCCCAGGGTTTAGTACTTGTACTGATGCTTTCTAACATCTACATAAATGATCTGGCTGTGGGGGTGAAAAGCACACTAGAAGAGTTTGCAGATGACACTAAGCTTTGGGGAAGTGTGGACACACCTCACGGCAGGCTGAATATCCAGAAGGACCTAGGCCAATTAGTTGGATGGGCGGACCAGAACCAGATACTGTTCAACACTGAGAAGTGTAAAGTGCTCCACCTGGGGAGGAAAAATCCGTAACAAACTTACAGGGTCAGTGGTACTACGCTAGTCCGACCATAAAATGAATACCAGGCACCAGTGTGATTCTACATTTAGCAAAGCAAACAACACCCTAGCATGCATCAACCGATGCATCTCAAGCAAAACTAAGGAAGTTATTCTGCCGCTCTGCTAGATATTGGTGAGGCTACAGCTGGAGTACTGCATCCAGTTCTGGGTGCCACACTTCAAGAAAGGTGTGAAGAAGCTTGAGTGAGTCCAGAGAAGAGCCATTTATATGATTAGAGGCCTGAAAAGCAAGCCATACAAGGAAAGGTATGGGACTGTTCAGCCTAGAAAAGAGAAGACTTCGGGGGGATTTGGTGACAGCTTACAAATATATCAGGGGAGAGCATCAGGGGCTAGGCGAACAACTATTCACCAGGTGCCCCAGGGGAAAACCAGAAGCAACCCCTAGAATATTTCAGACTGATTGTAAGGAAAAATTTCTTCATGGTTTGCGTGACCAGACTCTGGAATAGATTCCCGGTGGGTGTGGTGCAGGCACCTACCCTGGAGATCTTCAAAAGGAGACTAGATGCACACCTTGATGAGGTTATTTGACCCTACCAGTCTTTTCTGCCTAGAATAGGAGGGGCTGCACCTGATGCTCTCGCAACGTCCCTTCCAACCCTAAACTTGTGCGAGTCTATGAATGCACATAATGGAACAGGGGAATAGATTTAACATCCCTCTGATCTAAATGTCCCAGCTGCTATGAGGCCAATTGTTTCATGCTATAAAGAAATATTTTCTTTCCATAGCATTAGTGGTTATATTCTAATGACCTGCCCAAGACATTAAGGAGCTTTAACACTTGGTATAAAGAAGCCATGTGTGAAGAACTATGTACAAGTGCTAGATGGAGGAAGCTAATTAGTAAAGAACATTTTTCAAAGGAATACTCACTCTGGATTCTGAAACATCACATCATCCTTTGCTTCTTGCTCTTCCATATTCTATATTTAATTGTATCCAGATGCCTTTCCCTTCTTTTAAACTTGCATATCAACCCTTTTTGCAAACACAGTCCTCATTAAAGAGTAGTGTGCATAATTATGTCCCTAGCACTAAGCAGACAGTTACTTAGTACAAAGGTCCCTGCCTGCCTACCATGAAACCTATGCCTGTCAAGAATCAAAGGAAACTGCCTCTTTCAGAGACAGGTGAATCTGTGGTTCACCTATCAGAACAAAGTTACTTATAATTGAGGCAATCAACTGACAACTAAGGGCCAAAGTCAACTCTCAGCTAAACCAATAAAAACATCACTGGAGTTGCTCTGGATTTACAAAAATATAATTAGCTCTGAATTCGGAAAATAAATCCACTTGGGTCAGAACACATCCAAAGCATCCAAAACTTTTGTTTTATGTTCATTGCCCTTTGAAATTCTTCCGATTCTCTTATTGTAAGCTGCCCTGAGCCTTTGTTGGGAAGGGCAGTATATGAAATGCATAAATAAATAAATAAAATAACTATTTTATCAATATCAGTAGTACTATCCAGAGTATGCCATTACATCATACCAGCCCTCTTTGTTTGTTTGGCAAAAATCAGTCTTCAGATTCATGTCTTGCATCATATCCAGAAGTTCCATTATGGCACTGGATCAGAAATAACGGTAAACCTCTTCCTATTTTGCACCTGCTCTGTCTATCAAAAATAAAACATCTGCCAAAAAATAGAATCATACATTTGCCAATCATTAGGGAGAAGTAATTACAGGTTTCCCTCACCAACCACGTTTTTACTAACCATGGTTTTGAGTATCCACGCTTCAGAGAAGGGGGGGGGGGGCAAATACAGTTGGAAAATACCCCCCACAGCTCCCCTGGCCCTGCTCATGCCTCTCACTCCCCACCCACAGCCCTGCTGGTGCCCTTACCCTCCACCCACAGCCCCTGCTCCCCCCAGCCCTGCCAGTTTTGCCAACCGCGGTTTTGCCAACCACGGGAGTTTTCAGGAATCTAACCCCTGCGGTTGGAGGAAAAACCTTTATGGACCAGTTTGGAGGGGTGGGAAGGTTGCTTGTTTTTGGAGACCTCTTCTGGGCAACCAGCCAAATTCAGTCTCATAAAAAGGGAAAGGAACAGGGATACTTTTTTCCTAAGTTTAAATATAAAGGAAACAATTTTTTTTAAAAGATGAAAGCATAACACCCTGAAAGCTCTGTTGGATTTCTACAGCAACTCTGGGCTTGGCTGCTAGGAATACCGGCAGCAGCACAGGGGAGCAGGACTCAGTTCCTCTAACTGATGACAAAGAGATGAATTTATATTTGGAAGGGGCAAAGGGCAGGGCAAACCAACTGTGATGCCAGCACTGTCTTGTGACCAGCTTGTGTTTGGAGCATCATGGATAAAGGAGAATAGTAAGATCTATGATAGAGCATTGGGACTGGGAAGAGTTGGGGTGTGAATCTGAACACTCTCCGAGTTCAGGCATAACTGGATGTGGATAACTGGTCCAGTTTCATCTAAAGCAGAAGGCTTCAATCCATACAGCACTCCACCTGGGACCCAAGAGACAGTCTGTTGTTACTAAGGCAAGCACACAGCAAACTTCAGCCCTACCAGAAGCCTTTTCTCCTTTCAACCTTGTGCACAAGCTGGCTAGCAGGAGACACTCTCTCACTTCACTACACTCCAGCCCAAGAAAGTTTTAATTCCGTCTGACCTGGGACTTTTCATTCCACGACCTCTATATCAGACAGTTTTTCCAGTGGGTGTTACTGACAGCCGATCAGATCTTTACTCTGAGTTTGGGTCTATGACTACCTTTCAGAAAGACAGCTTCCAGATCAGACAATATAGTCTGGATCCCAACCAAAGAGTTTGACTTGGCGAGACCTAGAATGAAAATTGATAGGATGGACAGAATTTTCCTCCTCTCAGTTCTTTACTGTCAGACATTCCTTTTTAGTGGGATATGGAAAGCAGTATGTCAGACATAGGATTTCATAGACATTAAGGCTGAAAGGGACCTCGGAAGATCATCAAGTCCAACCCCCTGCCGCAGGGGCAGGAGAGGTGGCAGAGTCAGTTTTTCTGGGAATGAAAAGGAACTTTAGGGTTATGGGGCAACCTTCTCTGTAAAATCCATCCATCAAACTCCAGAGTGTAAGAGGTCCTCTCTCCAATGTTTAAGAAAGTGTGGATAGAAGACGCCATAGTAGTCTTATGGGCCTCCTTATAAAATGTGTGAGACCCTTTCTGCCCACAGCATAGCCGTTCCTTTCATGGAGTGAATGACAATGAGAGCTGTTGTACTAGAGGCTTTGAATACTTTGGCTCTATTCACCTTCATGTCTCTATTGTTTTGCTCACAGATTCATAGATGTAGGGTCAGAGGGGACCTGAGCAGATCATCAAGTCTGACCCC
>NW_017728920.1:8745824-8771121 GCF_001723895.1 Crocodylus porosus | reverse complement strand
GCCTGGTAAGAAGCTGCGAAGACCAGAACTGCTTTCTTGCCCATGTTGCTGAGAAAACCACTATTACAGCTAATAAGTACTGGACTTGATTATAGCTTGTTTTGTCTGTGTTGCAATAAGCCTACCTGTCATTTTCCTGTAAGAACTTATTATTTAATTAGTAAAGCCCTTCTGTTAACTATCAATGGAATTGTCATGTCAGTCTTTCTAAGCACTAAGCATCCCATTTTCTGTGCAACAGAATTCCATCCTATTCACATTCGCCCACCCCTGTAACCTGTCCAGGTTCAGTTGTAACCCGTCCCACCCTTCTAGCATGCCCACCTCGCCCCAAATCTTGGTGTCATCAGCAAATTTGAACAGGGTGCTTTTCACCCCCTTGTCCAAGTTGCTGATAAAGAAATTTAAACCTATCAGCCCAAGGACCGAGCCCTGAGAGACTCCACTGCCCACCACCCTCCAGGTCGAATATGACCCATCCACCACTACTCTCTGGGTGTGTGGCCCCCTAGCCAATTTGTAACCTATCTGACTGTGTAGGCATCAATGCCACAGTCACCTAGCTTTTTGATGAGAATGGGGTGGGAGACAGTGTCAAAGGCCTTCCTGAAGTCCAGAAAGATTACATCCACCACAACACCTGCGTCCAATGATTTTTATGACCTGATCGTAGAAGGCAACTGGGTTGGTCTGACAGGACCTGCCCTTAGTGAACCCATGCTGGCTGCCCTTGAGCATCCTCTCCCCTGCTGGTCCCTCTCAGATGTGCTCCTGGATAATCTTCTCAAAGAGCTTCCCCAGGACCAAAGTAACACTAATGGATCTACAGTTGCCTGAGTCCTCCCTCCTCCCTCTTCTGAAAATGGGGATCACATTGGCCTTCTTCCAGTCTTCTAGCACCTGAGTAGAGCACCATGAGTGCTCGTAAAGCTGTGCTAGGGGCCCTGCAATGACCCCTGCCAATTCCCTCAGCACCCTAGGGTAAAGAGCGTCTGGACCTGAACACATCCAGCCCCTCCAGAAGTTCCCTAACTCAGTCCTCCCTTGCCCTAGGCCTGGCGCAGTCACTCTTGAGTCCGACCTGAATCTCAGTGGGGGATAAGTCCTGGTCCCTGCTCAGAAATATGTTGGCAAAGAATTTGTTAAAAAGGTCTGTTTTTTTTCATCTGATGCAACCACCAGATTGCCAAGTGTATCCTGCAGGGGCCCCATGTTGCCTGGTGCCTTCTTTTTACTCTCTATTATTTAAAAAAGGACTTTTTGTTGTCCTTGATCCTTGTTGCTAGCCCTAGTTCTGTCTCCGCTTTGGCCTTCCTAACAGCCTCCCTACAGCCTCTTGCTATGGAGGTATAATCCTCTTTAGTGATAGCCCCCTGCTTCCATTGGATGTATGCCTCCTTTTTGGCTTTCAGATGTTCCTGAATGCCTTTGGTCAGCCAAGGGGCCTTTGAGCACTCTTGCCCCCTTTGACTCATGTCGGGACTCTCACCCCTTGGGCTTAGAGATCGTCTCCTTAAGGAACGACCACTTGTCTTGGACACCTAGCTGTCCTGTTCTCCGGGACCTCAGTGCCTCTCCTACCAATCTCCTTAACTCATTTAAGTTGACCCTCCTAAAGTTGAGGGCTACTGCCTTGCTGCAGGACCTTGACACCTTGCGCTGGATGGTAAATTCCAGTAAGCAATAGTTGCTATCACTTCTTATTCATCTCATTCATCTTACTCTTGCATTTTTGGAGTTAACCAAAAGGACAGTATTACCCCTCCCTGCTACATGAGGACCTTGGGGAGGGAAGCTTTGTTAGTGTTCAAAACGACTCTGTTGTAGGGGAAATGGGAGAGGGGAAGAGGGAGGGAGATGTAACTGAGGTTTCAACAATAGCACACCATACTCCAAAACCCCTTGCAAAGAGTTAACGTGTAGGCAAGCCACTTTCAGATAAAAGAAGAGACCTATTAATTAAAAAGGTGTTTTATCACGATTCACAGTCCACAGATCCAGATCATGACAGGTATCTGTACACTGCCAGAGAACTGGGAAGAGTGGTGATCTCGAGCACTTTTAGGCAGCAGTGATGAGGGATTTTATGGCTTTCTTGCAGTGAAACCTGCCTGAATTTGATAACTGATCCATAAAAAAAGGAGTTGGCTTTGTTTCCTATTTTAAGGTCAACTCATAATTGCACTACCACCTGAATACCCTTTTGCTTCAGCTGACTTTACACTGACATGGATGCTTTGTGAAGCACTGTTACAATAACAGTGTAACACCCTTAGCTAACCCTCAAGTGAACCACGGATATTATCTGTGAACGTCCCCTGTGATAGTAGGAGGGCATCTGTCACCTTCTGAGAATACGTGGCCATCATCCCGTCCTCCCAGCTTCCCAGATAATGCATCAGGCAGCACTGGCCACTGGTTCAGTACAGGTTGCTGTTGCACCATGCTACATGTGCAAGTGTCAGAGTTTGAGAGAAATTTCCAGTTACATTTAACTCGAGTCTGAGAACCAAGGCTTGAGGGATAATGTGAAGATTATAATAATCATGAGAGCACAGTCCTTCATCACAACCTTCTTTACCATCTTTATTTTCAGGGGCCGGGAAGGGGCACAAAGGAGGCCTTTTACTTGGCTTGAGATAAATGGATGACAACCCCTACTTCTGAGCATCTCTTCCTCATACAGTACCTGCTTTTGGTTTTCCAGCGAGAGGTACATGCAAAAATGATTATCAAGAAGCTTCTGTCATCTCACTGCAGAACACCAAAACATCAAAATTTGTGAACTGAATTATATGAGCCATTTTTCTGAAAGCCTCAAAATTTCTTCTCCTCCTTATGAGACATGGAAGTCAGACTCACTCATGAGAGTTTCCAACCTGGTACTATGCATTTATGAGCTTCCTACAAGCATCCTTTGCCAGTCCCCAGAAAAGACAAAAGGGCTTTTGGAGGGGAAAGAGTCCTCAACCAAGAACACTGAAAGGACTGTGTATGCCATCACATATTCTGCGTATTTCACTAAGACATGGCATGTTGTTGGGCCGCTGCAGGCTAAAGAGAAGAGGTAAATTCATTTCCAAATGAAAAGGTCTTGAATCATTTCACCCCCTGCTTCCCACTGTGACTTGCTCAGCCACCTCAGTATAGTGCTTTTCTTCTACACCAGCTCAGAGCAGAGTTCCTACCGCCAGCTGCTGTCATTACTGGGGAGGGTAGGAAGAGACATGCTGTCCTTCAACCCCTCCTCAGAAAGACAATGTTTTCTGAGCTTAGCAAGGCTGAGAAAAAGATGACACAAAGAAACAGTTGTTAAAAAGAAAGACCCTTTGCTGTAAAAAACAGACATGCAACTTGCCACTTGGAGGGAGAACATTTTGCAGAGTTCTTCTCTAAGGCTGCTTGCTACTAAGCCCAGACTCAGAGCAAGGATGTGATCTACCTCTCAATACTGTGAAGCCTGGAACACTTTGCTGTAAAGACTGTCCGATATGGAGGGGACCGCAAATTAAACTGTAATATTGAGTTCCTTTAGCTTCAGATAAACAAGGGACGCAGGTGACAGGTCAGCACTAAGTCTTTATCTGTTTTATGTAGTATGGTCCTGTGACTACAGATGAATTTTATGAACCTTCTTTGAAAATTGAGTTCCTCATACAAAATAACGTTACGCCTGTCTGATTTCCCTTTCTTCTGTACGTGCCCCTGTGTCCTCTATTGAAAAGCTGCTTTGTTATTTCCTACCTACAGCAACTTTCCTCAGCAAGTCCCAACAACTCCCAGTGCCCACAACCCAGTACATTACAGAAATTAAGGGTAAAGAATATTTTCACCTTGTGTGTGGCTGGAACTCTCCAATGGCAACCACCCTGTTCCATTAAACCCCTAATTGCCTTCATTCTAAAACCAATTAGCCCCACACTTGAACTGCAAACTGAAAAAAGGGGAAAGGGTAAAACAGTGCTCTTAGACATTGAGACAGATGCCATGTGTATTTAAAGCTATCATTAGAATGAATGTCTAAGACATGTGGTTTAGGTGAGAAAGTTGCAATGATTTATACTGCTCTTAAGATTATTAAACAGAAAGCCAAGACTGACAATTTGTGCACCACAAGACAACAGATAACTGACAAAATGGCTCAAGTTCTGGTTACTCCATTTTGTTTTTCTAGATCTTTTTATGCATGCATGTCCTGATTCAGTAAAGCAGTTGAGCGTATACTTACTTGCATTGCTGAATTGGGGCCATCTCCATCTTATGAAGTACGAGCTGTACATTGTTGGTTACTTATGTTGCATTACAGACACCCATGACTAAAAGTTTTCACGTGGATATAATTGGAAAGACTGGCTAATAGGATTTGAGAATGAAAATGCATCTTTTCAGGTAGTGTTTCCCACGTGCTTAGAGGTTACTGGACAGAGGAGATTTGAAGAGAAGTGTCTCTACTGCCATTGTGTATTTTTATATATATATTATTCACACAATATTTTTACCTGTGTGAATCTAGAAAAAAAGTCCTTTTCCAGAAATGCAAAAAAAACTTGGATTTTTTTTCTCTGACCAGTATTGGAAGATCATTTTTACATCATCCATACCTGGTGACCAGTGCTGCTTTGTTTAATTTTCAGTTAGTAAAGGAAATGTAACCACACACACAATATTCAGAAGGAAGAAAGGAAAAAAGGGACAGCAGTGGGCACCCATGTAGAGTAAGAGTCCCATTACATAACTGAATCATCATCAAGGGCAAAGAGCTGTGAAATAAAACTTGAAATTGGGGCAGCTGAGATTGGGCTGGCTGAGAAAGACAGAGGCTGAGATAGAGGCATGGAATATATCTAGGTTATTGATGCTATAACCGGGGCATCTTATTCATAGTCATCTGAGCGGCTAGATGATAACAAAGTCAAAACTGGCATCAGTGAAAAGGTATGCATACCCAGATTGGCACAGAACTTACTGCCAAAACATGCAAAGAATCAGCCATCTAACTGTGTCACCAAGTTAGTGTCCTCTGCTCATGACTTTGCTGTATTCGGGTACAAACCATATTTAGCATCAACCAGGGCATGAGCTGGCTACATACCACTTTAAAAGTTGTTGTGTAAATGAACAAGGGGTTGAGATTGCAAAGAGATAACTGAGCCTAACATCAAAGAGAAGAGAGACCATGGTGTGGCCTGTAGAAAGGATAGGTTAAACAGATGTCAGAGGAGCAAATGTTGACACCCCCCCCCCCAAAAAAAATATCCTGCATCAGAGACATTCAATCTGCAAAGGAAAGTCAATTTGCAGAGGAAAGACAGCTGGCAGAAAGTGGCTTTGAGACACATCGGAAGGAGAATGCAGTCTCTGCAGGTAGGAGACAACCTTCATCATGGTCTGATCCAAAGAGCATATACCTTTGATTTCTATGGGCTTTGGATCAGGCCCCTTATCAGCACGTTGCAAGAAACTCAGATCTAGTTTTCAGGTATAAGTGGCATAGCCTCTAAAGGCAGCTTTCCTTTGTTTTTCACAGCATAATGAAAAAAAGAGCGATGAAATGATCCATGCTCTCAAGAACAGGAAAGCACGTTTTGAATACAGAGTTTCTTGCTGCTAAAAGAAGCGTAGGTTATACGAGAATCGCATTAAGAGAAAAATATTTTTGCTACAGTTCTGCTGTGTTGTCATGGATATGTTGCCCTAAACGTTAAATATCACATCAAAAAAGGATATGAATTTAAGCAGACTAACGAAAGCTAGGCATGTTCAGGTTGCAAATTTCTGTAGCTCTGTCAGCAAACCCCATTTCTGATCTAACATACCCTACTTTCACAAGCCTGTGGCAGTGGATTGTTGCCCCAGCACTTCAGTTCTGATGTACAGTACAGTATCTATAGTATTGTATTGTGCTACAGCATCTGTGTTTAAGACTCGACTTTAATTTCACCTACACTAGTGTATATTAGGAGTCACTCCACTCAAGTCAGAGTGTAAAACGACTTTAAATGAATTGGAATTCAGCCCACAGAATTGTGTCTGATGAGGGGGACAGCTGGAGGTCAAATTCTTTTCAGAAAGAACAGTTTTCAAAACACAGCACGGAGAACAGCATGATAAGAAATACTGTGTTCTTCCTCTGCCAGTTTGGAACAGTGTATCCCATTACTTAAGTGCACCAACCACAAAACCAGCTGTGGGCACCTGTGTCAAAAACAGTCACAAGATGACCCCAATCTCCCTCTTTACATGGTTACTTCAGGGACTCACTCCTACCTCGTAGCTGGTTGAAAGTGATGATAAACTTGCCAGTCAGAGACTTCAGTTCGTTATTGGCCAGAGTTATGAGATGTATCCCTTCCGTGACGTTCCTCATGACTTTGTAAATGCCAATTGGAAAGGTCATCAACTTGCAGTCAGCCAAATCTGCAGCAAAACAGCAAGTCAAAAAAGGGCATGTGAACTTTGCAGAGGAAAGTATCTATGCACAGAATGCACCCAGTTACTACCAGAATATTTACATTTTGTTCTGTCCATGGGGATTAGAGGAGAGTGAAGGAGAAAAGCAGCAACTATAACAAACCACCCAGGTTATAACTTATAATATATTTACAGAGAGACAAATATTCCTTCCAGGAACATAAGTGCAGAGAAAACTCTCTAGGGTTAGACAATAACCCGAATGGTTAACTAGAGATACAGCATATGAAAGAATCAGTTTTCACTTCGTGGATATAAGTTTTCCTTGCTTCTAATTTTTCACTACAAAAACAGCAATACATCAACCTAGGACCATTTTTTCAATCCTGCTGCAATGACTCATGCCCTTTTACAGTGGCGTAATAGCGGGGCCCTTAAGAACTCCACAGTTACTTCCCATGCTTCCCAGGAGGGTGGGCACAGAGCCAGCCTCGTAAAGTACTTTGTGGCTACTGCGCAAGGGTACAAATGGACAGCAAGGAACCAGGATTCAGGCCCAGGGTGGAGAAAGACAGTAGGTTCTTGGGAGACATAGGGAGTATACACAAGCTATGATAGAGCTGTCTGGTTTGTACAATCAAATACTAATCTTTTGCTGAAAGAGCTTGGTGGTCTACAATGAAGCATTTGCCACTTTACCTTAAGGCAGACAAAACAGAAAAGGGGCTAGTGCTGAGAGATTGTAGCCCTTAACATGACTACTATTGTAAGGGCAAGACTCACTGCCCTCAGAGGCCAGGTGGATACACTGCACCTTGTTCTATCAGAAGGATGGCTGTACCACATGGGAAAAGGGTATACTGCCTCTGAGCAGGGCACATGTTTCTGCACCTAGGTGTCTCTAGGAACCCTGGTTGTAGAGGCTGTAATGGGTATGCACCAAGTCAGAACATCCTCAGTCAGCTTGTCCACACTCCTCTTATCAAACTTTAGAGTTGCACTGACTGCCTCTACGTCCATTGGAGAAGGCAATACTGCTAACCCAGTATACAGCTGCAACCTCCCACTGGTCTATACCAGCAGAAGTCTAAAGCAGAAGCAATCATTTTAATTTCTATTGACACAGTGGTCTTTGCAGTCAGTCGGATGTCATTATTTTGGACAGATCCTCAGTGGAACCTGTTCCTCCTTTCACCCTCAAGGAAAAATTTCTTCTGAGCCTTTTATTAAAAATCAAGAATAGTGTCTCTGTGTCCTTTTCATCCTCTCATACTCTGTGGAGAGAAGGAGGAAAGAGATCAGTTTTACCTCTGTAACTGATTGTAGCGTAAACCCTAAAAGACCTTTACAATTTACAGAAGTAAAAACCTTCTCTCTAATTAAAAGCTATTAGAGACACTTAAACTGATAAATGGAACTGAGTGGCTGCTTTCCTTTTAGGGTGCAAGGGAGAGGATTATTTTGCAGTGCCAACAAATTGACCATAACATTTTGCAAGCACATTAACATCCACCCACCAGGACTTTACTGTTCATTACACTTCTCTCAACAGCTTCTCTAGGGCCCTACACTCACCCCACTGCCAGTGTGTTAATCTGCACTGCAAAATTATACAGTAACTCTATATATAGTTTCCCAGTTGCATTCAGCTCAACAAAGCAAAGCAGGAGAGAAGCAGAGCCACTTCAGAGAAACCTGAATTCTTATAAACAATTGCAAGCTAATCCCAGGCGAGGAGCAGTCTACCTCAATTTACAGCATAAGTATTGGGCAATTAATAACCTGATTAAGCTCCTATTTACTGCATACTTTGGGCTTTTAAGCATGGAGATAAACAATTACCTCAATCATTTTACCTTTTCTTTACTTCTCCTGCCCTCCCCTGTGATGTAACGGGATATTATAAATATCAGAAGACATGAACGACTGGTGCCTCCCAAGACTTGGGGGGGGCACCATTTGTAGGTGGCAGTGTCGGCAGCAAGCAGGAACACCCCACAGACACCAGTGCTGGCAGAGAGGGGGGCCAGTGGTGAGTGGCGACTGCTCACAGAAGCCAGAGGCGGCCAATCTCGGGGGGGCATGTGCCCCCCGTGCTCCTTTTACGAGTCGCCTATGTAGAAAATAAAAAGAATCTGTTTTGGATTAACAAAATTGTAACGGTGCAAAGGACCTTAAATCTGCTCTCAGCAAGCTTCATATAAACCATATTCAAAGGACAGTTCTGCTCTGAAGCAGATCTGTGTATAAGCAGCCCCTCATACAGCAAATCCATTCTCCATACATATTCAGTGACCTCTGCTGACTTTCGTAGCAAAAGTAGAATTTTGCGGATTTTCCTGCAGTCAAAACAGCTAGCAGACAGTGAGCTCACACCTCATCAACTTCATGAAGCAGAACAGTCTGTGTGACTCAGTCCTCTTCCAGCAATGCAGGCAGTTACTGGATGGAAACCAACTTGAACAGGTGCAGCTGAGCACAGAGTTTCTCTCGCTGGTAATGCAAGAGCCTGAAAGACTTTCACCTTCCAGACAGAATCAGCAGGGTAGGCAAACACAAAACAAGGACAGAGTTTTAGTTATGAATTGCACAAGCCTGATGAGACCCAACAGACCCACCTGAAACCCATCTTCATTCTTAAAAGCACTGAGGATGAAGGTATGCCAGAATAGCACCTTAAAAACTAACTGGTTCAGAAAGGAATGAGCTTCTGTAGGTGATAAGCTCTGTCAGATGCTACAAATGGACAGTCAGCCTTATCTCTAGACTGCAACCCTCCCATTTTGCTAGCAGACTGCATCATTGGACTGGCAACAAAATGCAGATCAGATCCCAGGCTATGCCTAGATCCACACTCATGGGGCATACAACAACCTGGTAGGAGCTGCGTTCTCCTCCACACTGGGTCTAATGAAACATGCAACCCAACCAAGGTGGTTCCTTATACGTCATACTACCCTGAAGGCAACAGCAGCCCATAACCAAACAATCAAAAAACACCATTATGTATTGTTGAATATTCTCTTAGAAAATTATCCCCTTCGGCTCAAAGCAGCTGTCAAACCTCTGTAAGAAGCTAGAGTTTTACAACACAATTCGCCACAGACTTACATAAAAGCCTTTTAAAAGTTTATAAAGGGTTACTACTTAGTTTCCAAGTTTAAATACTACAGTTTATAAACACAAGGAGCATCCCTCAGGGTTAAGCATCTTTAGGAAACACCTCTCCTACGGAAAATTCCAGTGCCAGCTCTCCCAGCATCTCTCAGAGAATCACTGTGGCAGTAACTCCCCCCACTGGTCAGTCTCATTCCTTCCACGTTTCTTCACTCCCTGTTCACAAAATGCAGACACTCTAATCCTATCAAAGCCATACAAGAGTTAACACAATATCAAATCTACTAAAACACATTATTATCATGCAGTTCAGACTAACTGCAACTTTAATCATTTTACACAAACTTGATCACCCACGTTCATTTGCAAAATCAGTCTCCTTGCTGTGCTGCTGCACATGCATTGTTCATGGGGCAAGTATATCATACAGTTTATTCCAATGCTCTGTTGTCATTTTACTCCTAGATGTGTCACAGAAATTAGTGAAGAAAAAAACCAGACAAACAACAAAAACAAATTACCACTAGCAGGTCATCCTCCCTACATCTCTGACCATGCTGGGCACTTCCCTATGATATATTCTCTTTTGCTTTTTTCAAGTGATTCAGGCAGTAAGTCTGCTATCCCCTCCCTTGGGAGGTCATTCCACAGACTAATTAGCCTTGCCCTGCTTTTTTGACTTTCCACCTACATCTTCCTTGTCTTCATTTCATCCCATTACTTACCTGCCCTGGGACTGTCCAACACACAATTCCTTGCCCTCCCAAGCATTTAACCCTTCAAGTGTTGCCTCACCATCACTTTAATGACTAAACTACACACATTTAGCTCTTTAAATTTAGTCATAAAGAGTGCTTAAAGATATGCTCGGAGGTGGTGGGGGGAGCATGTTTTAATTAGAGCATTTCCTGGAGAGCTACTCTAATTAAAACGCTTCACCGTCACATGTATTAAGCACCCTGAATTTCAAAATGGCCATGGGGACACTGACTAAAGCTCATTCAACAAGTCTTAGTTGAATTAGAATGCTCCAGCAGACTCTATTAATTGCGTCAGAGCATGTCTATAGGTACCCAAACTCTCTTTAGGGTCAAATTGCTTTACTAAGAGCTAAAAATCACACTGGGGTGATGTATCAGGGGCCAAGCCTCTTAAGCTTCCTACTGCACAGGCTGAGTGTCCACCCTTCCTAGAGTATTCAGTAAAATTTGGGGAACCTCATTTGCTCACCAGGACAAACCTCATTTGCTCACCAGGACAAAGTCGTGGAAAGGGAGAGGCACAGCCTATACCCTTGCTTCTTTACCATCCCATCTGGTGGGTTAGGTAAACCCACCTAACCCTACACCAGACACGTAACAATCAGGAGTGATAAGGCTGCATTAGAACCCAGTCTGAGAATATCCTCATTCATTTTTCCCCCCTCTATAAAAGGAGGTGGGAGGGGGGGTGACAAGTATGATGCAATCCAGAACCCTTTTGGTTTATCCATTGTTTAGTAGTAATGAAGATGTGCCACCTGCTGGACTTCTATCCAAACTGAATACAGTATATTACAGAATTGATTAACATCAACATTTCTATCTTGTCTTTTTGTTTTATTTCAGGGGTGTCAAACTCATCTGGCCCTGTAGATAAGTGATGCAAGGATGGTCCTTGAGACAGATGAATGGCATGTGGCTGGCCCCGCAGGCCAGACTGGGCCCATGAACCTGCTCCCACCCCACATACCAGAACCAGTGCACATGGTGTTTTCTCCAGCTAGCCTGGAACTGCATAGTACATGGTATCTGTGGAGGGGTGGTCCAAGTCACATGCTGCATGTGGCGCCCACTCCAACTAGTCTAGGATCCCCACTCCCTGTCCTGGAGCAGCCATGGTGGGCACCTGCTATCTGTAGTGCAGGTCCTGGAGCAGCCAGGGTGGGCACCACATATCACACACATCACAGACTGGCTGGGGTAGGTGCAGTGTGCAATGGGTTGCGCCTCAGTAACCGGCGTACCCTTGACCTGCAAGCCTGGATCGGCACGACCGGCTTGGCACGGAAGGGATGGATGACCATACAGGTGGGGACTAGCGGCGAGTAGGAGTCAGGAGGCTTGGAGCGTATTGGTTATATGAAAAGTTTATTGTATTTACGCTACCAATGGTCGCAGCGTAGGCAGGAGAGCTGACTTGTTCAGTTACAGTGCATAAAACAGAACAGTCTAAAGGAGCCTGTTGGTTCACGGGGTTCCCAAGCCGAGCCCTTGCTTTCTAACCCAAAGGCTAGGTGCGGCTGCCCGACTTGGTAGTCCAAGAACTGGTCAACAGTTCATACACAGGGAAAAATCTATAATGCACTTTCGATCAGTAAACTTCCGAGAGCTCTCTGACAAGAAGGATGAATGAACCGGTACGAATACGCCGAAATGAAGGTCGATGGTGGGGAGATGTCTGCAAGTGGCCAATCCGCTGACTGTGTCTCCTTGGTGTGCACGGAGTTCTCTGCCTTTTGGCGGGAGTCTGTTCTTAGTTATAGTCAGCAGTGACCAATCGCTACATGCCAATTGTGAATATTTACTAACCGCCAATTATGTTCCTACACTAGTGACCTAAATACATCATTCATCTGACCTAGATACATTATTCATTTGACCTACTTTACTGCCCTCAGAGGGTTCAAAAGGTTAAACATGTGATGTGCACCTGCAATCTTTATCATTACAGTCAACAAGCCTCTAAAACATGGAGAACAGAACTTTTAACAAACTCCAACTGCAATACACCTTTCTGCAAAGAAATAAAGGCCACTAATGCTAAGGGGTTTTTATGGCCGACGTCCTTACTAAGTTATTATAGTCTTTTGCTTTGCTGGCATCGGCACTTCAACTGACAGGCTGAATTCAGACATGACACAATGTACGTTCTGGGTCCTGCATACAAGGCCAGTCCAGTGTATACCACATGTGGTGTGTGAGTCAACTCTGTACCAAATCACAGCATCAGGGTTTGGATGATGGGGCTCCATGGGCTGGTCTGTATTTTTGACACCCTGGATTTATAATATTTCAATATGTACTCAGCCCCAACAAGTAGCTTCTCATACCTGTTTTCCTCTTATGGGCCCCTGAACGGGGATACATTACAGGACAGTATCCACTGTTGGACATCTCCTTATATTTGAATTCACCTATAATTTTTGACTTAGCAACAATCTACAAAAGAAAAATGTAGAAATCTGCTCCCTTTTTGTTTCTCTAGGATGTAAAGAGAGTGTTTTTGGTTGGCTGACTTTTTATAAGACAGAGAAGCATTTTCTTATTTATTTAAACGGTTGAAAACTGAAATTCTGTCCAGTCTAGAAGAGTTTACAATGGCTGGAGAATTAGTTAAATTATGACATCGTAAGAGGAAAGCAGCTAAGTAGCTGAGGACAGATGGAATTACATGCATTTTGTTAATACCTATTATACATCAATGACTGACTTACATTTTGGAGAAAAGGCCTCAACGGGACATGAGAAAAATAAAGTATATGCCTAAATGTTTTCAGGATAGTGTCTCAAAGTTGCTTTTGTACACACATTTATTCAAAGACTCTTAAAAATGAAAAAGTACTAGCATTTAATTCACATCATACTTCTGTATTCTTTAAAAATGTCCACAAAACCATAAATTTTAAAGCCAGGAAAGGAAGCATTATGATCATCTAGGGGTCCAACCTTTTTGGCAGGCTTCCCGCAAATTATTTCCATGCCTTTCCTAAGTGCCACACCAAGCCCCTTCCCCTGCCTGATGTGCTGCTCCCAGCCCTGTGTTCCCCATCTGATCTGCTGCTCTGCTTTTCGCCCCTTGTGGCAGGACAGGAGGGGTTGCTACTATGCTGAGCCATCCGCCTCACTGTGCCCAGCCAAAAACCACACTTTGGGTGCTTCCCCAGGGGCGCCTACTTCCTGGGGCACACTCACAAGCCTGTGGTAACGCTGCTGCCACCCAGGCCTTGGTCTCCATTAAGGCTCTGTGCCACCTGGGGTATGCAGACCCTGCTGACCTGGGGGGGGGTGCTTTGCCTACAAGTAATATTTCTGGGTGCTTCTTATAGCTTGAAGCCTCCCAGGCTAATCTTAGGTGTGTCTGAGATAGTTAATAAACAGCCAAGCTCTTCTGGGAGCAAAAAAGCATCTCACACATACATCCTAATTTCTGGTTAGATTCCAAGTTTTTACTTACGTATCAGCTTAGCTACCTGGGGTACAATGCTTGTCCATGTTTCAAGATGCCTGCTTGAAGAGGGAGTACCCCCAAGACAAGGTGACCTGACCTTTAGATAACTTTTCTGAACTCATCACCTGGTTCCAATCAGAAACAAGCTTTATTTGATGCAGACCAATCCTTTTAAAAGTCATCAGCATCTCCAGGTGGAGGGCCCAGGGCCCTACAGGCATCCTGGCGGGAACCCAGGACAAAGGACCTGGACACAGGAAGGTGGGATGGGAGGAGGTCTTCTCCAGCCCAGTTGCCCAGGTGACTATAATGACCTAACAACACACAGTTAGAAAGCAGGAGGGGGTGAGCAGACTGTCCCACTGAGGGCAGGGAGAGATACCGTCAAACCCTTACTCTGTGATCACCGCCTGATCTCTTCCTCTGCTTTCTGCCCTATTGGCTGCCATGCTGCTTTGTGTCCTCCCTGATCTGCTGCATGCCACACACAGGGGCTGTCCATGCCACTTGTGGCCATGTGATTTCTCCCCTAGAAAAAACACATTTTCACCCAACAATTCCTGAATCAGCCCTAAAACGTTTGGCTGAACTACAACATATATTTAGAATAGCCAGTCTAGGCTGAAAGGGGCCATTTCCCCATCAAGTGACTGAGAATCCACCACCTCCCTAGCTAAGCCATTCCAGCACTTTGTCAAGTCATAGAAAAAAGGGCTGGAAGGGACCTCAGGAGGTCATCTAATCCAACCCTATGCTCAAACCTAAACCTGTCTAAACTCTCTCAGCCAAGCATGTCTACCATGCACTTAAAACTTCTACTGATGGATATTCCACAGCCTCTCTAGATAATCTCACTGTTAAAACTTGCTGTTTGGTTTGGGTCTGCATTTGCCAAGATACAGACATTGTGTCTTGTTATTCCTTTGTCTGCTGGACTAAAGAACAATCTGTCTGTTATCAGAAATCTTCCACTATAATAGGGACCCAACCTTTGTAACTGAGAATGGTGCCAAGCATCAGTCTGAAAGTCCAGAGCTCCAGTGGGACACAACTAGCAGCTAAACAGGTAACGACTGTAGCAGAACTGAGCACCTTACTGGTGTGGTTGTCGCAGGGGCACTCTGGTGCCCTGCTCCTATGAAGGCATACAGGTGCCGGTTGCTGCGGCAACCGCAGTTGGTCAGCTGACCAGGAGGGGGCAGGGCCTGGAATATAAACAGCCCAGGCAGAAGCCTAGCAGGCAGTTCCCCTCTGGCAGCCTAGGCAGTAGGAGCTCTGCTGCAGAGCAGAGCAGAGCAGAGCAGCCTGACCACCCGAGCGTCGGTATGAGGGTATGGGGTAGAGAGAACCCTGACAGGGAGGTACTGAAAGAGGGCCAGGGTTGCGTAGAATTTATGTTATAGCCAGGAGGCTTATTTTGGGTTACAGCCGGTTGGCTCATGGCTTTGGTTTGGTTGTTTGTGTAACACCAGAGGACCGGGAGAGGCTGTAGGGGTTGGAGGAGGCCTCAGGGGAGCTCCCCAGTAGCGTGGGGGTTCCTGGTGCCCTGGGAGGGCGCAGTAATTTGGTGCCAGGAAAGGCACAGCCATTTGTGCGCTGGAGAGTAGTGCTGCGTTTTGGGGTGTCCCGACCCCAGCCCAGTGTGGGCAATGTCGGGAGGAGCTAGTGGGGTGTCCCAATCCCAGCCCAGAGGGGCAGCATCGGGAGTAAAGCCCAGTGGGCATAAGGCCCGTGAGGTGGGTCAAGGGGCCAGGTACGGCTATGGCCACCTGAGCCCCGACCGCAGGAAGCACGGGAGACGAGGCCCCAGTGCGGGCAACTGGACCGCGGGAAGCACGAGAGACGAAGCCCCAGTGCGGGCAAGAGCACGTGAGTGCGGGGAGACAGGCCCCAGTGGGGGCACTGTCTCTGCGGGAGAGGCCCCAGAAAGGGGGCAGACCTATTGAGAGGCCCCAGAAAGGGGGTGAACCTTAGCGAGAAGCCCGGAGAAGGGCAAGCGCGTGAGTAGAAGCTAGAGGCCCCGGGAGAGGGCAAGCATATGACTAGAGAGCCCGGTGAGGGCAAGTACCAGACTAAGGAGCCCGGTGAGGGCGAGCGTATGACTATCGCCCAGTGAGGGCAAGTATGAGAGGAAGGAGCCTGGTGAGGGCGGGCATATGGTCAGAGGCCTCAGAGAGGCCCAGCGAGGAAAGAGCATAGACGAGATAACGTCCGGAACAACTGAGAGGCTTGGGGCGTGGTATTGGGGGTGGAAGGAGCCACATGACGCCCATAGGGCTGGGGCACCAGAACCTATTTGTAGAGAGCAGGGGCCTAAAGGGCAAGAGCACCGGTCCAAAGGGGCCAAGTAAAGGCAGTCTCCCATTAATATTAGAGAACCATCGAAGTCGTGGCGGGTGAGAACAAGGGTGCTAGACGGGCAACTTGGCACAGTAGGGGTGCCAGGAGAGATCACGGCCGCTCCTAGGGTCCCACGCTGTGACAGTGGTCAAAAGAAAATCCCTGCCACTGCTGAGAGAGGGGCAGGGCAGGTGACCAAAAGGGGAAGGAGTAAAGGACCACATACACCTGGCTCCTGGGATGGAACCTCAAACTGGTCCTTGTAAGCTCAGAAAAGGGACTCTGTAGATGCTGGAGAGAAGGAAGCTCTGCAGGAAATCTCACAGAAAAGCAAAGTGATTTCTATTTCATGTTTATTTAAGCTGCTGTTTAGGCCAAGAGGCATGGGAGTGGTTGAAAGGGAGCTGGGAGGCCACTGAAGATGCCCAGTGAATAGGCGTGGATTATGTTACTGACTTTGAGAGAGGGCTGCCAGGGCCCAAGACATTGACAGTGGTCCGCCACAGGCCCAGAAGCTTGGGATGCTGGGCAGAGTGAGGCACCTACACACACACTCTGTTTTTTGGAGACAGCTTTTTAAATGCATGCCAATTTACCACCAAGGTGTGGCAGGTAAGGACAGGGTAACATCCCAGAAAAGCAGAATGAGATAGGACTAGTGTGGCTACAAAAAGGGGGCAGGTCCTGTTATACCAGCCACGTAGGTACTCTGAATTGACTGATTTGCCTGTTAATTTTTTTTCCTGGAAAAACTAAATAAATAGAACTTCTTTATACATCATATACATACTCAAATAAACTAACATAAAAGTGTTGAATGGATTGCTAAGTCCATCCATTCCAAGACACCATGAATTTAGCTAATTTCCTACACAGACACTTGGCTAGGATGACGTAGTTAGGGATGAATCTGCCTAGAGCAGGTGGCTGGACTAAACCTCATGAGTTCCTTTCCAGCCCTACTTTCTTATGATCTTGTAAGAACTGATCAGCCACCATCACTTCAAACAACTTCTAATTATTGTTCAACACATACTGTTGAATCTGTTATATTTTTAAGAGATGCTACAGACGGAGTGAGCTAACATTTTTGCTGAAATGTAGTCATTTGCAGCTAAAAACATTTATTGGATGGAATTTAAACTCATCAGCTCCAAGTCCACCACCACTCATGCAAAATGGATTTTGCTTTCAGTGTACCTCATGCCCAATAGGATTGCCAGTATACAGTCCTTATCCAGGCAAGTCTATATGACTACAGTGAACACACCTGCACAAGAGGCCTTAATGCGCAGTGGACTGTTCTATACCGCATTACTGCATCACAGCAAAAACCGTGCTAATGTGCAGTTGAAGTAGCCTAGTACGCATTAAGCATCACAAAAAAGTTCTCCTTTGTTACTGCACATTACAGCAGCTACTGTACCTTTATCTAGTACCTCATATTATATTTTATGTGCAGTAGCAAAGGTGCATTAATGAACATGCAGACGTGCCCAGTATTGCCAATGCTGCACATTCATAAATTGTGAATCAAGCCCCCAAAATCATCAGCTCCTTTAAAAATATTCTTGTCATTTTAAGCCAAAACGAAGGCAACCAGAGAGGCCACTAATTTATGCTCTACTACAATTCCTTCTGAAGTCACCAATTAGAAGAGCAAGGGGACATTGTGGACTGGCCATGTTTCCCCACCCCACTAGCATACCAGGTGGCTATGGGATAGAAAGAAAGCCAGCATAAGGCCACTGGCTCTGTGCTGTGTGAACCCTCTCCTATGACAGATTCAGTCAAGGCTGTTTCTGTCCTCTTTTCTTCCTTTACATCACACCTGAGCAGTGCAGTCAGAGTCTAACTTGGTGATTACAGGAGGGTCTGGTGTTTTCGGAGAGAATACTACCCCCATCCCCTGTGAAGGAGCTCAGGGCATAGTACTGACAAGGCAACTAATTATTCCAGATATTCCAGAACAATCCTGAACTTCAAGGCTGTCTCTGAAAACTCCTGAAAATTAGACATTCCTCCCAGACTTGAAAAATTGGTCCGACTGGTGTCAGGAAGCATCCTGGTCAGTTAGTTAGCAAACTGTGAGATTGCCCCAAAATTCACTATCCTCAGTCATTTTCAAAGCTGCAATCAGCCCTCTGTGGCACTTCAAGGGCCATATCCCAGACTTTGCTTCTGAAAGTTACTCTCACTTTTAAGCAGTGAACATTTCAGAATAGGGGTAGAAAAGGCTGCAGTCTCTACTCTACTCCAAATAAGTGCCACAGAAGGACTAGTTTACCAGAGAGCTAACCAACCTAGCAACAACAAGCATACTTCAAAACAAAGTTCAAAATGCACACTAAAAGTTGAATTTTGGCATAATACAAAACTGCTCCACAGAGTTGATTAACACTATCTTTAGGACTTCTGACACAATCACCATGCTACTATGCACATGCCAATGTTAAACAAAGGCAGCCACATAGATGGGGTGGGGGGAGAAGGAAACTAACATTTTCAACAATGTAAAAGGAACAAATTGGCAACAAAACAGTCTTCATCCATCATAGATAACATCCTACCAAGCGAACAAGTCCAAGACAACAGAAACAGTACTAGTGTTTCCTTTCAAAAGGACCCATAATAAATGACCTACTCAAATAAACGAACAAGGTCAAAGTCTTAACTTACCTAGGGAGTCTGTTTTATTTTCTACCGTTTCGTTCACCTTTCTTGCAACTCTGGCTACAGCTTCTCCCATTCTTTTCTGCATGCAGACGACTTGTCCCAAACGGGAAGCTCTTCCACAGGAGAAACTGTGACTGAAGAGATAAGAACAGTAAGGTTCCAGAATTCTAACAGTTCACAAAAAGTCAATGCCAGGACAAGTGCTCCCAAAATTTGAGAAAGTAGTAAGATATTTACTTTAAAAGAATGAGGGCTCCCAACTGATAAAGCAAAAGCTATGTTAGTAGTATATAGGCTCTCCGCCCTTCAATGCAAAATGTGACAGGTGGGCGGGACTTCCGGTCCTTGGCCACACCCCCTTCCCCCTGTACGGTGTGAGACTTCACCAGTCCCACCCCTAGCCCCGGTCACATGATGCCAGTCACGTGGCATATGACGTCAGCAACTCCGCCCCCACCTCCAGTCACGTGGTGTCTTACATCAGCAACTCTGCCCCCACCTTCAGTCACATGGTGTGGACATCAGCAACTCTGCCCTCATACCCCAATCACATGCTGTGTGACACCAGCACCACATGATCCATGACATCAGAAGGACAGCCCATGCTGACCCCCAAAGCCCAACCCCTCAGCCTACAAGAACCACCCTAGACCATGTGGTGTAGTTATGGCCTATCAGATCCCAGACTAATCTAGCCCCCCGCTGGAGCACAGGCGTGGTCTATGGGGTGGCAGGGTGGTGGTATGACCACTCTAACAACCTGCCCCACCACCCACCAGGTCTATCTGCTTTCCCAAACAACCACTCTGTTTATCTGAGACTGTGCTAAGCCAAGCGGGGCGGATATGGATTCTTTCACAACGCCTGTAGGCCCACTCACTACAACCCCAAGACGGCTTTATAGAAAGCGTTACCGTAGAAATAGTTTTGAGGAGGAGACACGGCCCCTTGCCCAAAGACTCTTTGAGATGCCTGACCCTGTTCAGGAAGATCCAATGAACAGGCAAATGGAGGAGGCCCAGACCCTCGAAGCAGATGTTGAGAATTTGGAAGAGGGTATCTTTGTGCCAGAGCCTGCATGCCAAGTAGAGGTCATCGCAGAGGAGAGACCGGTAAGAGATTTGGAGCATGTTTGTGGGGGCACTTGGGTTTTCAGTGTGGGTTCACTCCATGACATGTGTGTGTTTGGAAGTACTGATTAAACAGCAGCTAACTAACCAAGTCCTTTATTTGAACTCCTCTACAGTTAGATGAAGCCTTTTTAATAACTCCAGAAAACCTACTCACCAGTACACAAGAAGGAGGTGTACGCTTTTGCAGAGAACAAAGACCAGATGAGCCTGAGGAGTTCAGAAGACATCTAGCCATTGAATCAACACAAGCTATTACATCATGCAAACCTAAAGTCTTTATGAAGTCTCTTGTTTGCATTTTATTTTATGGCATAATTAAATACTGCTTGAGGAAGAGACTTTTTGACCTATGCTGGGGGAGCACATTTGACCTAGAGGGTCAAGAAGCCCATGAATGTCTTACTTGGTTAGATGAAGACATAAACAAAAGAATTCAGGAACTTTGCCAGGAAATATGTCTTGATAGCATTTTCAATGCTGTTATAACCATTGGATTTGCCAGGAACATTCTCAGAATTACTGTGAAACATTTAATTCAGGTTAGAGAGCTTCTAAACACTGTGTATTCTGCAGAAGATCCTAATGCTGCCCTTCATGATTTGATCACTGAGGAAGATAAAACACTCATACCCATACTGAACGTTTAATTGGTACTAGAGATTATAAAACCCTGCTTAAGAGATGGGCTTAGCAAAAACTGTTTAAAATGGGGGCTGGGGAGTTATATCTTTTGCTGATCTTGGTGGGAGGGTAAGGGATGTGAGGTTGTAAAGCACATCAACAGTTTTCTACAGCTAATGTACATTAGCATTTGCTTTAGTGTCTTGGATCTCTAATCACATACAGATAGGATTTTTTGTAAAGATAAAACCAATGAGACTTAATGACCACTAGAAATGATAAAAAAAACCTTCAGAGCTCTTCTTGTTTTAAGACTAAAGTAGTTATCTTTTACCAAAAGGCCAGCTGTAAAGATAAGGCCAACAAGGCTTAATGGTCACAGGAAATGAAAAACACTTCTTAGAAGAAGGTTTAACAAAAGAAATCACTAAATATTATACAAGTTTTTGATGGAAATAAAGACTGAATTTAAAAATATATTCTCACAGATTGTGTATGGTATGGAGTGGCGGGTGTGTATCATAAAGATAAACCAGATCAAAATAAATAAATATATAAAAGCTGATCAGATCTCCACATATTTTAAGACTAAAGGGGTGGAGTTGTCGTTTAGTGGTGACTATTTTAATACAGTTAGATTTTACATTATACATACACTTTTTTCCTTAATCTGTTATTTAATTTTTTAATACAGAGGACTTACTTATTGTATCATTTCATTTATATTACAAAGAGCTTATCAGGTGGGGAAGTCCCATGCAATTTTACCACAGCAAGGTAAAAATTATTTTAAAATGGTAGGTTATTTGTGGCTGTGTTACTGTAATCATACTAAGTTGTAACAGCTGTTTATTTTCAAACAGTACCTCTTCTTCTAAAACAGAAAAGCAGAACAAGCACATACAGTTGTGTTTTTATCCAGTAGTAAAAGGTAATTTTTCTGAAATCAGCTTCTGAAACTTTGTTTTTTGTGGGAGGAGAAGCAGTGTGTGTGGGGGGGGTGTTAAGCAAATTTTAAATTTGTAGTGTGCGAGGAAAGTGAATTCTCAATGCTGAGATGTCAATTTTATATTTCCTAATTGATCACATGCAACACTCCTGAAGAAGAGTGGGAGTCTCTAAAAGCACAAGCAAAACCCCCCAGAAATGCTCACCCTGCAGATCATAATACGCAAGGATCAGAAGACCACCAAGACAGAACAGAAGGGTATGATTCCTCAGAGGAAAACAAGCCACGTACCTCTTAGAAAACCACACGTAAAAAGACTAGGATTCATACCCCCAAAACAGGTGATCTGGACCCCTTGAATAAGAAACCGAGGACTGACTACTCACACAATTTAGAGAAAGAGGAGGTCTCTCTCCTTTTCTGAAAGATCATGATTATTGTGAAAAAAGAGGATGTATTTTCAGGGTGCGTATAACCATCTTGCCTTGAAAGATAATGATTATTGTGAAAAAGAAGAGGGTGGGTTTTCAGGGTGGGTATAAATCTTGAAAGATCATGATTATTGTGAAAAAAAGAAGGGGGTTTGGGGTGGTACTGGTAGGCGTATACATCTCAGAAAGAGTGTGCAGAGAGCCTTGAAAGATCGTGATTACTACCAGAGCGAAAGGGTAAATTTTACTCAGAGAGGAGGTAGTCTGTGCAACTCGGACAGCAGGCATGGTCTGTATCATAAGAGGGGGAGTCATGGTAAACACGGGGGTAAAAATGGGTGGCAAACCAGCAAGCGGCTCATGGGGCGAAAAGTAAGGGCCTGGTTAAAGAGGAATGTGGGGAAGGCTAAACACTTGTTGAGGAAAAAAAAAACCAAAAAGAGATCCCCCTAGGGATCCCTCAAACACTTCCAGTCCTGACCCTTCACCAGAACCCCCGGAGCCAGAGAAAGGGGGTGGAAAATATGGTTTAGGAAGCCCATTAGAGAGTCCCTGACATGTACCCCAGCCTCCCAGACCTGACTTTTCACCAGGACCCACAGAGGGGAGATGGTGACTATGACTTAGGAAGACTGTTAGAGGGTCCCTCAAATGTTCCCAGACCACCTAGGCCTCCCCCACCACCAAGACCTGGAGGGTCAGAGGGTCGGGATAACGAATCTGGTGTAGAAGATAGTTTAGAGGATCCCTCAAGCGCCCCTGGGTCTTCTGAGTCATCAGAGGATGTTTTACTGGATGTACATATGGTGCGGGTGAGAAGGCAAGAGTGGTCTGTAGCCAGGTTTGGTGGCACGAGGTACACAGAGGAGCTCCGTTTGTGAATTTGGAGTGTGTGCCATTACAGGTGGCACACGAAGCCATAATCCGAGGGGTGGAAGAAATTGTAGCAGAACTCCGACAGAGATTCACAGGCAATGACTAAGCACAGTTACGTATTCAGGCAGATAGCATGGCAAACTGTTTATACTCACGAGCTATTAATTTAAACAATTTGACCCCAGAGCTGTTTTTAGAGTGGTTCAGTAACCTGTTAGAGAGACATATTGCTCGATTCGACATTTCAGCTGTTTGTGATTGTTGTGAAGGGCCGTGGATGTGAAAAAGGTGTCTGGCACGAGAAATTATTGCAATCTTTCTCAGACGTTGTACAGCCACAGCCACACATGCAGGTTCCGATGTCGTCTTTGCCTGAGCCCAAACTGCTCTGAAAACATGGGCAGGACACAGAGGTGCCCTAACTGTAACCTGTTCTGTCATTCCAAAGAGTGCTTAGAAAGGCACGTGGCCCTGGCCTCTGAAAAACAGATTGAATGTCTGACTAAAACTCTGCGCGATAAGTGTAAATCTTATGTGGACAAAAAGCACGAGTGCAAGGGGTGGCAGTGCAAACAGTGTTATGGGAAAAATCACAGATGTAAACAAACACTGGTGCTTTATGCATCAGATTAAAGAGCTTGAAGAAGGCAAGGGGTACATTTTTTATGACTTTGAATGTGTGCAGGAGACGGGGATGCATGTGCCCAACTACATTTTTCCAACAGAGCTAAAGACAGGGGAAAAAAAAACCGCAGAAAGCCAAAACCCCAAAAAGGCTTGTAAAGCTAAGCCCAAAAAGACAGAAAGCACTTGGGAGTTTAAGGGCAAAGAGTGCCTATCTGATTTTATTAAGGTCTTTATGGATAAAAAGTTCAAGGACTACACCTTCATAGCTCACAACACCAAAGGCTATGATGGTTACTTCGTTGTCAGCCAGTTACTGAAGGAAAAAATGGACATGAAACTAATCACTCAGGGTGGTAAACTCATGTGTATTGAAGTGACCAGGCTAGGCATCCATTTCATAGATTCTTTAAACTTTTTGCCAATGAAACTTAGCAGGCTTCCACAGGCGATGGATGCAAAGGTTATTTCCCACATTTTTTTTAACACAGCAGAAACCAGAATTATGTGGGGCCTCTCCCAAAGATGGAGTATTACAGCATTGAAAATATGATGGCCGGTGAGAAAGGACAGTTTTTAGAATGGTATCAGAATAACCGCAATAAGACCTTTGACATGCAAAAGGGGCTGGCCTATTATTGCCAGCAGGACATAAAAATTTTGAAAGAGGCCTGCTGCCTCTAACGGGATGAGATTATGAAAATGACACGGCAGGTAGACCAAGTGAAAGTAGATGGTGAACTCCAAAATGTAGAACGCTGCATAGATCCTTTCCGATACATCACGCTGGCCTCCATCTGCATGGCCATGTACGGGTTTATGTTTTTGGAACCGCAGACCATAGCGCTTCTCCCCCTGGACAACTATCACAGACAGAAAAAGAGATTTTCAACCCCATCTATTCAGTGGCTAATGTACACTTTGGAGAAAGAACACATTCAAATTTGACATGCTTTACAGGGTGGGGAATTTCAGGTAGGCCCCTATTTTTTAGACGACTGTGCCAACATGGATGGGGCACCTATGGCGTTTGAATTTAATGGATGCTTTTTCCACAGTTGTGTCACTTGCTACAATGAGACAGAACAGAACCCATTGATGGGGACCACCTTTGGGTTTCTGAATTATTAGGCATTGCACAAGACCAATTATCTCATGAGAGAGGGGTTTATCATTAGGACCATTTGGGAGCACGAGTGGAGGGCTCTGTTAGAAACAGATAGGGACCTGGCAGATTTTTTAAACAGAACCCCGCTGCCTTCTCCACTGGTGCCTAGGGATGCTCTTTTGGGGGGGAGAATTAATGCCATCTGTCTATATTACCAAACTAAACCTGGCGAACAAATACACTATTAGGATTTTACCAGTCTTTACCCCTTTATATACAAAACAAAGGAATACCCAGCCAGACACCCTGAAGTCATTTGTGACAATTTCCAACCCCTGTCAAGCTATTTTGGAATAGCCAGGGTGAAACTGTACCCACCGCAAAACCCCTTTTTTCCTGTGCTACCCACCAGGGTGAATGGGAAACTTATGTTCACGCTGTGCCACCTCTGTGTGGAAACAAGACAGCAAAAGTGCTACCACACTGATGAAGAGAGGGCCCTCCTGGGTACGTGGTGCACACCAGAATTGAATAAAGCTAATCGCCAAGGGGTACAGAATAGCTCAATTCTATTAAGTCTGGCATTTTGCCAAGAAGTCTAGCACCCTTTTTTCACAGTACATAAAAATGCACCTCCGACAGAAGCAGGAAGCCTCAGGGTACCCCGCCTGGTATACTGACCAAGAAAAACGAGAGATACATGGCCAATTTCTTGCAAAAAGAAGGCATAACGTTATGCCCAGAGCATATCAAACCCAACCCTGCAAAGCGCCAAATACCAAAATTGTTTCTAAATTCTTTG
>NW_017728920.1:8743276-8745274 GCF_001723895.1 Crocodylus porosus | reverse complement strand
AGAAAACTTTTACCAAGTACGTGCACCACCGGAGTCTGAGCATTATGTATATAGTTCAAAATGTTTTCTGGCAAGGGAAAAGGAACCGCACCATTGCCCATAACACAAAATACATGGTCTTGTTTAAAAACCCCAGGGATAAGCTACCAATAGTGTCCCTGGTGCGGCGGATGTACCCAGGTAAGGCCCAGTTCTTTCTAGAAGCTTTTGAGGATGCCACTAAAACACCTTACGGGTATCTGGTGGTTGATTTAACCCCGGATACTTTTAGATTAAGAACTGGGCTTTTTCCTCCCAAACAACCGGCTACTTACACTTTTAAAAAAAACAGCGGGTGGGAATAAAAAGAAATGATGTAGTGGCGGCCTCTTCTTAGCTCTTGAGACGGTGGAAGGGGAACATGTCTAGCTGCGTAAAAAGAAATTTGGCTCTCTTAAAACTGCTTCTTCGATCCTCCCCACAGCAGAGAAAAGCTATACTCTGCCCGGCCTCTGATGATTTAGTAGTGGCCATTTCAGAAATTGCTCTGAACACCTTAAAAGGAAACATCCCTTTGACACCGCATCAAATTCACGTGCTGAAAGAGATGCGGGATCATAAAAAACCTAAGTAACAAAAGATTGCATCTTAAAAAAAAGAAACAGCTGGTGAAACAGTCTGGGGGATTTATTGGACCTCTGCTAAGTTTTGCTCTTCCTCCGATTACGGGGCTTTTGGCTAGCCGGTGATGGAGCACGCAGAAGAAATGTACCTGGTGCCCAAACACAAGCTGGAACAATTAAGAGCTCCCCCACCACCTCAGGAAAATATCAGAACTGAGGCAACCCACTTATTGGATGTTGAAATGAGGGATATTCTCCAAAGACAGGGTTTAGCAGAATATGATAAGGCTATATTGTATGCATCCATGCTTCAGAAATACCTGACCTACATAAAGCAGGGTGATCTGGACAGAGGGAAATTAACCCTATTTCTGCTGGAACAGACCCTCCTAGAAGCTGGATACCCCCTAGAAACCCCCACAAAACCCGACACAGTTGTTCAGGAAGTACTGGATAATGTGCATGCCCAATACAGGAAACATGCTAAAGTACTGCTCACTAAGCTGAGCCAGCACAAGGATATTTCTTCTTGGGATGATCAAGGGGGTTTTGTCTACCAACGGATGCTCGTCAAGGCGTCTAACATGCTCGACTTGGTCCGGAGAACCCTTCAGACTCACGCCGGGACATCTTTATGAAAGCCATAGCCAAGCTGAACGTACCATCTTCTGTTATGGGCAACGTCATGAATCGTGATCATCTGGAACGCCTGAAAGTATCTGACTCAGACCAAGAAACACCAACAACACTGCCTAAGAAGCAAAAAACTGTCTCTAAAAGCCATTGGCATTTAGACATGTAAAGTTTTACGCTTTGAAATAAACTATTCTATACTGCTATAAAGTTTTTGTTTACAGAGGATTTTTTGAATGAAAACATGCACACACATTTAAATAACAACAGCTTTATTTACACAACATCAGCTGAGTGTTTTATTTAGACAAAGCATTCATAAAAGTCATAGCAAGAAATACATGTCTGGGCATGTTAAAACATGTTTTGAGCAGGCCTGGCCATGTGGAAATTTTTATATTTACTTCTTACAAAACGCATCACCACTCTATCATTTTGTGCTAAATCGCCAGAATAATACAAATTTAAAATCTGTTCAGATGATAGCTCCTTGCTACAGTGGTGCAGGAAAAACACACAATGGTATTCACAGGCAACAGACTGGGGGGTCTTCTAACTGTTTCATCTGGAAAACAGTGTCGGTAGTGTTCTCATTTAAAAACAACATAATGCTTTGAGGAAAGACAGCGCTGTTTGGGGGTGACCATACGAGTCGAAAAATTCTCCACGGTTCCAATCCTTCAAGTAAACAGCCGACCAGTGTTCTCCGGGTTGATTATGCAGGTGCATGTTGACCACCAAGCTCAGGGGCCTTCTGGGCAGT
>NW_017728920.1:8739784-8741793 GCF_001723895.1 Crocodylus porosus | reverse complement strand
GACATCCAGCTGACTGAAGACAGAGGCTAGTGGGTAATTCGCCAAACCCACTGCTGTCCCAGCATCAAGATCAGTTCCATCGCCTTTTACAATCTTGCAGCAAAGGTACAGCAGCGTATTGTTCAAATCCATGTAATCTTCACGATTCCCAGCTATGAAAAAGTCAAAGGGCCTGGACTCGGTAATAGCTGAGTGCAGGGGGATCTCAACATACAGGCTTTTCTCAATTCAGGTCTGCGTAGATGCTATTTGAAACACATCCAGTTCAGATTTGGTGCATTCTGCAGACCCGCAGTGAACAAAGGCCATGGCAGTTAAAATATATTTCTGTTTCCTCCAGGAGAGTGCCCCTTCTTTCTCCCAGGCTGCTGCTTGGTTTTTCGTGTCTGGCTGCCCCGTCAACTTACCCCCTTCTTTTTAAGGGGTTGAGGAGGTACTGCACATCCAGAGTCTGTTGCATCTCTCTTTCTTTTAAGGCTCTTTCTTTGAATATACATGAGACCAGACCCCTTCTGCTTTGCCGGCTTGACCACCTTATCTAGGGCAGCTTGGGAGATATGACCAATCACATCTTTGGCTATGTTTTGTGCTGCATTTTTAGCGTGAGGCTTAATAATCTCCAGACCCCTTCTCAAAAGCGGAACGGCTTTTCTAAAGAGGCTGTGAAATAAGCCTCCCATACCTGCCCCATATATCACTGGCACCCCCCGATATCCAGGAAGACCATACCGAGCCTGGGCTTTATAATAATTTCTGTACAAATTAGGGTGCCCATAGTTTTTTACCATCGCCATTGTGCTTTTACTTATTTTAAAATCTCAAAGTCTTCCGGGGGTGTACGTGAAGCTTAACGATCACCTTGCCAAAGCGAAATGAGACGTGTTTGTTCTGATCCGTCTTTATTTCAATGCTGATTGTGTCAGTGTGGTGCTGGTTGATGGGGACATAATGCGGGTTGTCATATGTGATGGTGACAAACCCGTTGTTGCTCCCACGGACAGGGATGCAACATAGCAAAGATACTAAAACTCCCCGACAAGCTAATGTTCCACAATGCTCATGTAGACATACAGCCAATTGAGCCCACCGGTAATATCAGCAGCGAAAGGTGTTTTTTTTAGCAGAAACTCTGGGTAGCATTCCCAAAATACAGGTTAGCTCACCATGCATATAAAAACCATAAGAGTTCTCTTTGGATTTATGTCTCACTTTCCCGAATGCTTGGTCATAGTGCATAACTAGTTTGGGCGGAGCAGGATGGGTGGTAATTGTATTGTTTATAAGATCCAGTAATTCTGTGATGGTTGTATAATACCCCCAAGGCAGGCTGTACCCCCATTTTTCAGTCCCAGAAATTATTCTGAAAGGCGTGTCTTCGTTGATGTTGTTCCAGCTGTGCAGGTATTGTATTTCTGCTAACCCTATCTCCCAATTCCCCAGCAGATCCAGAGGTTTAACCAGTTGTATGGTAAAGCTTGAGCTGGTGTTCTGCAGAAAAATGCTGGCGCACGCATTGCTGGGCAAAGTAATGTAAAAGTGTAAAAGTTGCCATCACACATCTCGGTCTTCTGTCTGAGGTACCCCTACGTGTTACAAACTTGGTTGGCTTCCACACAACTGTTAAATTTAGACGGCCACCCCAACCATTTCACCAACAACCGCTTCTTTCTTCCCTTTCCTTTCGTTGCTAGAACGTTTTCAACCCTGTAAACTCTGTCCTGTTTGGGGTTCACTTTTTGTAGTTCTTCAGGGTACAAAGAACTCTCGGTAGGTTCATCTTCGTAATCTTTTAGGCAGTATACAGGAGTCTGCACGTGTCTAAGGACTTCATAGACAGATTTCATAGACATTAGGGCTGGAAGGGACCTCGCAAGATCATCGAGTCCAGCCCCCGCCCCAGGGGCAGGAAGTCAGCGGGGGTCAGATCACCCCAGCAAGATAGACATCCAAATGTTTGTTAAAGGAGTCCAGAATAGGTGCCTGCACCACGTCTGTGGGGAGTCTATTCC
>NW_017728920.1:8730708-8739684 GCF_001723895.1 Crocodylus porosus | reverse complement strand
GATCTTCCTGAACAGGGTCAGGCGTCTCAAAGAGTCTTTGGGCAAGGGGCCGTGTCTCCTCCTCAAAACTATTTCTATGGTAACGCTTTCTATAAAGCCGTCTCGGGGTTGTAGTGAGTGGCCCTACAGTGGTTGTGAAAGAATCCATATCCGCCCCTGCTTGCCTTAGCACAGTCTCAGACAAACAGCGTGGTCGCTTGGGAAAGCAGATCGACCTGGTGCGGTTGCCACCCAAATCCCACCCCCTCTACTCATTCCAATTGGTTCAGCATCACTCTTTGGAGGTCTGAGGCCTCTGAAACCTCTGCCAATTGGTTGGGGGTGGTGGGGCAGGTTGTTAGAGGGGTCACACCACCACCCTGCCACCCCACAGACACCTGTCTGGGACCTGATAGGCCATAACTACACCATGTGATCTAGGGAGGTTCTTGCAGCCTGAGGGGTTGGGCTTTGGGGGTCTGCATGGGCTGTTCTTCTGATGACATGGACCATGTGGTGCTGGTGTCACACACCACGTGACTGGGGTGTGAGGGTGGAGTTGCTGATGTTACACACCACATGACTGGGGGTAGGGGTGGAGTTGCTAATGTCACATACCATGTGACTGGAGGTGGGGGCGGAGTTGCTAATGTCACACACCACATGACTGGGGGCAGGGGCAGGGCTGGTGACGTCACACACCATACAAGGGGAAGGGGGCATGGCTAAGGGGGTGGGGCTTCCGGTCCCGCCCACCTGTTACATTTGCATCGAAGGGCAGAGAGCCTATATACACTACTTAGGTTCATTACAGCAGCCTGCCCTCACTGGTACAAAATGTAGAAACTGCTAGGATGTGAACTGCTACAAAGGCTGACACTGCAATCAAGAGTTCATTTAAATTGTATGGGCTAGATTCATCTTGAGATACAGGCATTGGCTATGAGCAGCATCTGTGAGACCACGGTGTACAGTGATGGCTCTGGTGTTGGACCTAGCCATGGAACCTAAGATTTTAATCAAGAAATAGGTTCAGATGGAGGCTAGCCATTTCTGTCTCTCCTGGATACTTACATAGTAGCCTTTACCACCATACCCCTCTCCCCTGGTGCCTCACTCTTTAACACAGTTACTCTCACAACGTATCTGTGAGACAGAGAAGCAAAGTAACTTGTACATGGTCAGTCATTCAATTTAAGAAAGAACAGAGATGTAGAAACCAGCTCTATCACTGTAAGAAGAAATGTTCAGTGTCTGTTTTTAGATTCATAGAGTCGGAAGGGACCTCAGGGGGCCTTGGCAGTCAAGAAAAGAGTCACCAACCCTGGGGTCATGTGATCCCAGCCAGGCGTCTGTCCAGTCTCTTCTTGAAGACCCCCAAGGATGGGGCGAGCACCACCTCCCTTGGGAGCCCATTCCAGATTCTGGCAACCCTGACTGTGAAGAACTTTTTCCTAATGTCCAGCCTAAGCCTTCTCTCTAGTAGCTTATTATGGTCATTGATCCTTGTCATTCCAGGAGATGCCCCGGTGAACAGATCATTGCCTACTTCATGTTGCTCTCCCCTTATGAATCTGTCTATCACCACAAGGTCTCCTCTCAGCCTTCTCTTGGAGAGGCTGAAGAGGTTAAGGTCCCTTAGCCTTTCCTCATAGGGCCTTCCCTGAAGGCCTTTAATCAGGCAAGAGTCTCTTCTTTGGACCCTCTCCAGGTTGTCCGCCTCCCGCTTGCACTACAGCACCCAGAACTGAACACACTACTCCAGCTGTGGTCTGACCAGCGCCACATAGAGGGGGAGAATCATTTCCCTGGACCTGTTTGTGAAGCACCTACGGATGAAAACAAGGTGCAATTGGCTCTGCCAACTGTGTCATCACATTGGCGACTCATGTTCATCCTGGAGTCAACAGTGACTCCAAGATCTTTTTCTGCCTCAGTGGAGCTGAGAAGGTCGCCCCCTAGCCTCTAGGTATGATGGCAGTTCTTCCTCCCTAGATGCAACACCTTGCACTTGTTCTTATTGAACTGCATCCTGTTGCTCTCTGCCCACTTCCCTAACCTGTCTAGGTCAGCCTGGATCCGGTTCCTCCACTCCAGCGTGTTAGCTGCACCCCATAATTTTGTGTCATCTGCAAATTTGGACAGGATGCTTCCCACCCCCTCATCCAGATCACTGATGAACATGTTGAACAGCACCAGCCCCAGAACTGAGCCCTGAGGAACTCCACTGCCCACATCTTTCCAAGTTGACATCGACCCATCGACTACCACCCTCTGAGTGCGACCCTTGAGCCAATTTGCTACCCAATCTACTATGTAATCATCCAAGGCAAATCCCCTCAGTTTATTTATAAGGATGGTACGGGATACCTTGTCAAAGGCATTCTTGAAATCCAGATAGATAACATCCACCTGGACTCCTGCATCTAAACAACTGGTGGCCTTGTCATAAAAGGAAACTAGGTTAGTCAGGCAGGACCTGCCTGCTAAAAGCCCACGTTGGTTACCCCTCTGCACATTAGCCAGCGGGCTCCCACAGATGTGCTCCTTGATCATTTTTTCTACGATTTTCCCAGGGATAGAGGTAAGGCTGAATGGTCTATAGTTCCCCAGGTTCTCCTTCCTCCCCTTTGTAAAGATTGAGATGACATTAGCCCTCTTCCAATCCTCCAGAACCTGACCCAAGCACCATGAGCGCTCATATGTCCTTGCCAGTGGATCAGCTATGACCCTTTCATTACCCATGGGGGGAGTCCCTCTGGTCCCAGTGATTTGAATACATCCAGTCCCTCCAAGTGCCTTTTTACCCTGTTGACACTGACCGTCGGTCGACTGATGTTCCCTTTGTTGGTGTCCATGATGTATGTTGAGGATTTGTCTAGATTCCCATTTAAGACAGGGACAAAAAACTCATTGAAGAGCTCTGCCTTTTCCCTGCTTTCTGTCACTAAGCCCCCCTGCCTGTCCTGTATGGGTCCTATGCTACCCCGCACCCACTTTTTGCTCCCAACATACCTAAAGAAGGGCTTTTTATTGTCCTTAATTCCTGACGCTAGCCTGAGTTCTAGAGTTGCCTTGGCCTTCCAGACTGACTCCCTCCAGGGGCAGGCCAAATAAGTATACTCTTCTTTGCTAGCTACTGCCTGCTTCCACTTCCTGTACGCCTCTTTTTTTGCCCTTAAGGTATCTTGGATGCCCCTGGTTAGCTAAACGGGCTTCCTGACCCCCTTGTCCCCTTTCCTCAGCAATGGGATTGACTCACTCTGAGCCAAAGAATGATTTCCATGAGGAATGTCCACCCATCCTGGACCCTCAACACATCTAAGTTCTTAGCTCCTAGCACCTGCTAACCAATCCCCTGAGTCTATTAAAGTCAGCTTTTTTAAAGTTTAACACCCGTGCCACGCTGGGTATAATGCCCACCCTTCGCTGGATAGTGAATGTTATCATTTGGTGATCGCTGTTCCCTAAGTTGCCTTGAATTCACAGGTCCCCACCAGGTCATCCCCTGTGGCCAACACCAAGCTGAGCAAGGCGTTGCCCCTGGTGGGACACCTTACCTCCTATGCTAGGCAGAGGTCTGAATACAGGTTAAGAACCTGCGAGAGCAGTTAGATCTAGCAGACTTCTCCTCCCAGTATATGTCTGGGTAGTTAAGGTCCCCCATGACTACCATATCTCTAGACCTCACATGGTCTAGAGATATGGTAGTTTTGTTACAGATCAGGATACAATACACTCTCCTTCCAAAACCTGCTGCTACCTAACTAGGGACTTGAACCCTGGACCCTCAGATTAAAAGTCTGATGCTCAGCTAACTGGGTAGCTACTCAGGCTCCTTCATTCTGTAACCACAATACACTGTACTCTCTTCAACAGCATAGCCTCGAGACTGAAAAAAATGTTCTTCCTTATCCAAATGTAATATAAACAATGACAGTTAAGTGCATGACACTGTCAGCACTGTGATGTTCACAACCACAAAATTGACTGGCTTCTTCATGTTACAAGGCTTCAGAAAGACCCCCTATGACAGCCGCATCCCATTCATCTTTTCTATGAAGTTAACCAGGATATTACATTTATTACTTTACAAAATACTGTGGATGAAGGTTGCTTTGCACTTAATCAACATTAAGTGACATTTGTTACAATGTAAGGTCATAAATTGGGACTAGCCTTGTTTATGCATGTCTGCAAGTACACTGGGACATCTGTAAGTACATGTACTTAAGAGTTGTAGAAATTCCTGGGGAGTATCTACAGCAGTGGTTCCCAACCTTTGTTACCTTGAGGCACCCCCCAGTTGCCTCAAGTCCCTCCTCAGAAAATGCCACTTCTTCATTTTCATTTGTTTTTTGGACTACAGTAAAATACTAGAGCAATTCTTCTGTTACAAAGAACTCAGAAGGACCACAACAGGCAAGAATGTTTTTCACAGAAAAGTAGGGCTGGAAGAGACCTTCACCTAATCCAACCCCCTGCCTGAGGCAGGATCAGCCCTATCCAAACCATCCCATACAAACCATAATCTGAATTCTACATAAGACCACTCTCAATTCTGAAACAACACAGACCTCACACCTTAACCTGCCACAGGCAAAGCAGGAGACCCACAGCTGCCAATGTCCTGCTTCTATTAAATGTCCTCAATATAGGCTCAAGAGATCCTGGGTAGAGCTCCCCGACTCCGATACAGAAGAAGGCAACCTCCCACCCCCTGTCCCAACCAATCTGACCAGGGGGTAAAATTATTTCCTAACCCCAAATGTGTGATCACTTAAGTCAGACCCTGAGGGGAGTGGCAAGACTCTCTACCCAGAAGCCTCTGGCTTTTTTTCCCAGCAGGCACATCAGCACAGCCCAAACCAAGTCCCCACCCTTGGCAGTAGCCAACACCCAATGCTTCTGAGGAAGGCTTAAAATACCCTGACATATGTAGTGGAAAGGGGGGCGGAGGAGGACTACTAGCAAAGCCCAGAGCCATATGAAAAACATATAGTAGAACACAGGCATAGGTACACATACATCAGGGGTGGGCACAATACAGCTTGTAGGCCAGATCCAGCCTGCAGAGCAATTTTGGACAGCCCACAGTGGGGCCCTTGGCTCTGCCTGGCCCAGGCACGGGGGCAGGCCATGGCATGTGCCTGATATGCAGCAGGGCTGGGGTGGTACAGCTGCCAGACTCCATTTCCTGGCAGTGGCTCTATCAGTTGCCACCAGATCCAGCCCTGATGCTCAGGCACCCTAGCCATCCTTCCTGCACCCACCACCAAGGGTGGGACCCACATGGGGAGGACACTTGGGATGGGGCCATGGGCCGGCAGAAAATGGTGTTTGGGAGCAGGACACGTGAGTGGGGCCAGGGGGATCCTGGGATCTTGAGCCGGTGACAATGCGGGACTGCGATAGAGCCACAAAGGACTCAGTGCATGTCCCTGCCCACAGAATGAGGGCTCTGCCCTAGCCCTGCACTGCCTCTGCCCCAAGATCCCAGGGTCTCCACAGAGACCAGCCAGGAGCTATGCAGGCAGGGTGCTTCGCTGGTTGGATGTAATTGGAGCATGCAGCTCCCAGCTGGCTTCCATGGAGACCCCAGGATCTTGGGGTGGTGACAGTGTAGGGCAGGGGCAGAGCCCTGGTTCTGCGGGCAGGATTCTCCACCAAGCGCATCACAGCACTGCCCTGGCTCTGGCCCTGACCTTGCATTGTCACCATCCCGGGGTCTCCATGGAGCCTGGCCATGTAGGCAGCTGGGTGGGCAGGGAGTCATATCCAGAGCTGGGATTTTGGCATGGTGAAAGCACAGAGCCCCAGCCAGGGCAGAACCACCATTTGTTCCCTGTACATCCGTGCCATTGGAACCCATGCCCATCACAGGGGCGTGTGAGCAGCAGATCGCAGCTGTGCCCTAAGCCCTGGCCCCACACTGTCACTGCCCCACATCCACACTCCATGATCCGGGCCTCACCTGCTCCCCCGCTCCTGAACACTGGTCCTAGTCTGCCTGCGGCCCCATCCCACATAAGGAGTTTCGGTGAGTTGTTGTGCAGGCGAGAGAGGCGGGGGTGCTGACCCAGCCTCAACAAATTCCCTGTGGCCCATGGGCCCAAATAATTGCGCACCTCTGATCTACGTCATTCCCAAGCAGTGGCTATCCAACCTCTTCTTAAAAGCCTCAGTGATGGAGAGTCCACAGCTCCCCTAGGCAGTCTGCTCCCCTGCCTCGCTGTTCTAATAGGCTAGGGACAGACATTACACATAAACCAGTTTAAGTGGTCAGAAACTGGTTTAAACCTGTAACAGAACAGATGTTCAGTGCACATAAACCCGTTTGAAGATGGCTAAAACTGGCTTGAGATAAACCTGGTTGAATGTAGTACCAGACTGATCTGTCTTAAACTGGTTAATGCAACGTCTATCCCAGACCCCTTGCTGGTTTCAGATAAACCAGACTCCCCCAGCATGCTCTCTGGGCTGGGTGGAGCTCTCTGCTCCACAGCAGGGCTGGCCCCTCTCCTCTGCTCCCTAGCTGTAGCTGCAGCTCCAGCAGAGACTGCAGGCGTCTGCCTGCTCCCCCTCCCAGTCCCGTCTGCCTTTACAGACACCTCTCAGCATTAGCTAGCAGACCACATGCTGGCTACGGTCCGTCTGTCCTGCAGCAGATGGGACAAAAGCAGAATCAACAGGTAGCTGATTATGTCCCTCTGTTGTTTTCTTAATGGAGTGATAAACACTGTTATAAATTCTCTGCTGCCTGTTCAGAAGGGGGAGGGGAACCCTAATCAGTGTCCTGCTGGGTCCTGGCCATGCCCCCCTCAGCTCAGCACTGGAAATGAAGGGAGGGCTGCTCTAGTGCCCCCCAGCTTCTGGCCTGAGCCACTGCAGGCATGTGCCTGCATGTCTGGGATGTCTTTGCACTTACAAACTGATTTTGCCAACCAGGTTAGACTAACCTGCAAAGATTGAATCAATTCAGACTCAGGCTTTTGTAATGTGGTCCCCATTCACAAGAAGGGGAGTTATAGGCCAGTCAGTCTTACCTTGGTCCTTGGGAAGACCCTTGATAAAATTATCAAGGAGCATATCTCCAAGGGCCAAGCAGGGGAGGTAATGCTCAGGGGCAACCAACATGGGTTTATTGAGGGCAGGTCCAGCCTGACTAACCTGGTTTCTTTTTATGATCAGGTCACAAAGTCCCTGGACAAGGGTGCTGGGGTAGATGTCGTCCACCTGGACTTCAAGAAGTCCTTTGACAGTTTCCCACCACATTCTCTTAAAAAAAAATTTGGTGACTTGGCATTGATGCCTACAGTCAGATGGGTGGCTAATTGACTAGATGGTAGCACCCAGACACTGGTAGGGGTCATTTTCGACCTGGAGGGATGTGGGCAGTGGAGTCCCCCAGGGCTTGGTCCTGGCACCTGTACTGTTCAACATCTTCATCAGTGATCTGGATGTGGGTCTGGAAAGCACACTGTCCAAATTCACTGATAACACCAAGTTGTGGGGCAAGGTGGGCATGCTGGAGGGGAGAGACAAAATCCAACTAGATCTAGACAGGTTGCAGAGGTGGGCGAATGAGAATAGGATGGAATTCAACACACACAAGTGCAAGGTGCTGCAACTAGGGGGAAGGAACCAGCAACACACCTATAGGCTGGGGAACACCCTTGTCAACACGTGGCAGAAAGGGATCTTGGCGGCTCATGTTCATCCTGGAGCCAACAATAACTCCAATTGGAGGAAGGTGTCAGGTAGGCCCACCGCACCTTGTCATGTATCTACAGCTGCATCACAAGCAGGTCCAGGGAAGTGATCCTTCCTCTCTATGCCGCATTGGTCAGGCCACAGTTGGAGTACTGCATCCACTTCTGGGCACCGCACTTCAAAAGGGATGTGGCTAGCACTGAGAGGGTCCAGAGGAGGGCCACTCGCATAATCAAGGGGCAGCAGGGCAGGCCCTACGAAGAGAGGCTAAATGGCCTGAACCTATTCAGCCTCCACAAGAGAAAGGTGAGAGGGGATCTGGTGGACTTTTACAAGCTCACCAGGGGGAGCATCAGGAATTGGGGAAGGCTCTGTTCCCCGGGGCAGCACCCAGGGTTACTAGGAATAACGGCCACAAATTGTTAGAGAGAAGGTTCAGGCTGGACATCAGGAGACTACTTTACAGTTAGGGCTGCCAGGCTCTGGAATAGGCTCCCAGGCTCTGGAATGGGCTCCCAAGCAAAGTGGTGCTCTCTCCTACCTTGGGGGTCTTCAAGAGGAGGCTGGACAGATATTTGGCTGGGATGATATGACCCTGGCACCTGTTCCGGCCCGAGGCAGGGGGTCGGACCTAATGATCTGTTTACATCTCTTCTATATACTAAGTACTATAATACTATGAATGTCTGTCCCTAGCGTTAGTGAAGAAGTTTACCAGATATCCACCCTAAACCTACTTGGCTTCAACTTCAAGCCCTTGGTCTCCCTGCAGCAAGAGAAAAGGTGCTTTCCCTCTTCTCTAGACTGCGAACATACACTCAAGAGATCCCAGCAGAGGCCCACACTCCCAGTTACAGAGAAAGACAGAACCCCACAGTCCGCATCAATCGTGCAATGGGGTAAAATCCCATCCCAACCCCAAATCCGGTGACCCGGCTGACCCCAAGCAGAGGGGCAAGACCCTTTAGGCAGGAACATCCCGCTCGGGCCCCAGCAGGGGCCCTGCTACAGCCCAGCTGCCATTTCTTATTTGAAATTTGGCTTTAACTTGTGAATGACGCTGGTCCCTTAACAGCGCGGGGCAGCCCGCAGCGCCCTTGGCGGCATCGGGATGCACGAGGAGCTTGGCCCTCCGGCCTGACCTGGCCCGAGGCTGCCGGCTGGGCACGGCCGGGTCCGAGCGGCCGCAGGGCCGGGACAAGCCGCAGAGGCCCTTTGCCCCGAAGCAGCCGCAGCGCCCGGCGGGGCAGGCTGCGGAAGCCGAGAGGCCGGGCCGGCACAGGC
>NW_017728920.1:8720543-8730507 GCF_001723895.1 Crocodylus porosus | reverse complement strand
CGGAGCCCCTGGCAGGGTCAAGGAGCCGAGCGCGGAGTCGCCCCCCGCAGGTCGGTTGCTCGTTCCCGGTTCCTTTTTCAAAGCTGATCCTAACACAAATAACGCGTGGGAGTCGGGAATTAGAAAGAGTCAGAAAGTCAGAAATGTGTATTGGTGAATAAAGAGGTAATATAACATATCACCTAGCAGGTCCATTGCCCGGAATAAGAAGCTGGTTGTTTTCTGTTCCCCAGGTGACCCTGGATGGCCTCTTCTCTGAACCGGTTCCTGAAGGCAAGAACCTCTTAGGGTGATCTCTCTTACTAGACCAACTACCTCGTTGGGATAACATTATCCAAGCTGTCCAGTGCAAGACTTTGTCTCTCCGGTGGTGTGATCAGACCTGAGGGAAGATGTCTTGCATTGAAAAGCTTGTTTCATTTATTCCAGCTGCACAGTTGGTCCAACAAGAGATCACCCTACAAAATTTTTGCCTCTCCTGTCATTTCTGGACCATCACAGCTACATGGCTCTTACACTACCGCTTTTTAAACATTTCTCAAACATGGATGGGTAGAAGTGCAACCAGTTTTCCAGATGACAACTCACCAGTGCCTTGAACAGTATTTCCTCCTTTCTGTTGGAATTATCCTGCCCAATCCATTTACCTCTCTAATAACTGCATGACACTGATTACTCATAGTTACCTTATGACCAATTAATGAACCCACATCTTTCTCCTTCTCTGTCATTTCTGCCTGGTGGGCTCCCAACTTACAGCAGAATTTTATTGTTACTGCTTCCTAAATGCATGACTTTCCATTTCTATTATTCCAGTCACTGGGATCATTCAGTTTCTCCTGTGATAAGCAAGGTGTCAAGGATCCAGCATATCTGCGTGACCACATCCCCTAGCATAAGACTTACCATGTGTCCAGGGCTGGTGAGGCTGGTGGTTCAGCATGAGGCTCCCTGTCAGCAGTGGTGTCTGGCTGTGCCTGGTGTCCATGGCCTGAGGTGAGTGGCAGGCCACTGCCTGGCCAGTGGCCCCCCCAGGGAGGAGCTGGTGCTGCTGGCAGCCAGTGGTGGCATGGCCAGCCACTCCTCATGGTAGGGTGTGGGGCTTGGCCAACGGCAAGGCAGCTGCTGGGCACGGCTCTCCAAGCTGCCAGTGGATACAGCAGCTGGGGAGGTGGGCGAGGTGGGGCACTGAAGGCCTGAGGTCTCCTCCTCCGGTGACATGCCACCAGAGGCGTCAGGGCAGAGTCTGAGCAAGGGCAGGCTGCCCCTTCTGGTGGCACTCGCAGGGGTGCAGCTTGTGTCCAGGGTGCCAAAAAGCAGGTCAGCTTCCTCACGAAGGGCATGTTCTTCTGGGCACAATCGGACCAATGATTGAAGTTGGTCACAGCCACCCATGGTGCCTGCAAAACCTTGGCCTTCACACAGTACTGCCGTGCTGTCTGGGAGTGGCCTTGCACATGTGTCCTAGCTGAAATGGGCTCATAAATGTGGGCATTTGAGTGCCTTCCCCAAACGAACTGCCGCTGGACATTAGCTCGATCCAAGAGCACAGCAAGGTCATGCACTTCTTCACAGGTCCAATTGGGGCCCTGAGCACCTGGGGTGGGCATGGGCATGTGGGTGGGGCTCGGGCTCGACAGAGACAATATGCTGGACATGCTCCTCACCCTGGTTCTCTGGGCCCCCACATGGCTGTCCCTGCAATGCTAGCCCTGGTTGGCTGCCAGCAGCACCCACAACAGGAGCACAGCCAAGGATGGGGAGTTGCACAGCAGAAGCGCTTCACCACAGTGCCTGCAAAGAGACAGAGCTGGGGTTGAGCAGGAGCAGGGAGCAGGTGCTGGCCCTGCTGCCATAGAGAGCAGGGCTGGCAGCCCTGGGAGGAATCTCAGGGCTGAGCAAGGGATGCAACAGATTGCAGGCCTTTGCAACATTCTCCTATGGCCAAGGAGCAGCTCCAGATAGGGGACAGGACAGGCAGAAGCTATTTGAGTCCTGTCCAGTTTGGCACAAGGGGGCCTGGTGGGCTCCTGCAGAGAGCACTGGCTCCTCTAGGTTCCCTGTGTTGTGTGTCCCAAGGCACAAAGTGGCTGGAGGCTTTTATAGTCTGCAGCGAGGGGCTGCCAGAAAGCAGTCCAGCCCTTAGGGAGGAGAGGCAGCCAGCCAGGAGTTCTGGGACTGGGCTCTGGCCGGCCCCTGAGTGGTTAGGTAGACAGAGCACTGAAGCCTCTGTGTTAATGTGTATTAATGTGTCTACACATGCGTTAATGCGCTTTAACTAATCATGCCTATATTTGATACTTGCTTTATGCAGGTGTCAAATTTAGGCACTATTAACCTAAAATCACTATTTTTAAGGCACATTAGGGGCACACACATGTAGGTGTGCACCCTTAATGCACCTTTAATCAAGCTAATACACATTAAATGCCCATGGGTAAACATGCCCATAGACAAGCAAAACAGCTCTTCACCTTTAAAGTAGGCATAATTTTTGTGTCCCTAGCCTGAATCATGTCCTTGTTGTTTATAAGAGATATTGAACTGTTCTGAACCTGGACAAGCACAATCTCCCTCTGATTAGGGTTTGGATCTTTGCCTGCTTGTTCTCCGTGGTTTTATGCCCCTTTAGTCATGTAATCCTAATGAAAACCCTCTTCCCAAGGGCATAGGGCTGCCTGAGGCAGCCATGTACATCTAAGGGAAGTTATTTTCCCCTTCACTGGAGCATCTTCCCCTTTGGCTTTAATTAGCAGTATTTTTTTAATTAAACCAACAGTCTAGTTAAGAAAGAGCAGTTAATAGAGGGCAGTCCTTCTCAAAAGGCTCTTTCCACAGTGTCTTTTGTTTTCTATTTATTTGTGTTACTGATTTTATAGGACAATATTTTCCAGGCTGTCTCTACAGTTTGTACACATTCATATTTTTGTAAACTGAAGATATATGAAATCAACTTTGCTTTGCTTTTAAATGATTTTCTAATGTACTCTCTCAAATAAGGAATCAAGATTCTTTAGGCTTCTTATTTTAAGTGCTGTCCCTGAAAATGCTGGAAGGTTAGAAGACATTTAAATAAAGAAGTGCTTGAAAAATCCAGTTGCCATGTTAGCTCCAGTAACTAGGAAGCTTTCCCTGGCAAGATCCACAAATCTTGCCAAAACTAAACTTTTGTTCATAAAAGAAAACAAACTTCTAACTATTATGATTGTAAAGCTCATCTTTAATCCCAACCAAAAAGCAGAATATTGCAGAATTGTTTTCTTAAATCTGCAGACAGAGAGCTTCAGTGCCTCCACTGCTACTCGTTAACTTCCCCAACAACCAGACAAAATAAAATGCAACAGTCCCGCTTTCTGCCCACAATATTTTGAGTAGCACCTGTGAAAAGCAGCAGATTTAGGCATTGATACTCTTCACTGATGCTTATATAGGGGTGAGGATTAAAAAACAGAGGGTGGGTATGGAGTCTTAATGGAATGTGAATGCTCTTTTCTTTTCCCTCGCAGTATTTCATAGGCACCGAGGACATTGGGGCCTGAGAGCCCTGGACCCCCTCGGGAACCTGTCCCTAATTGGGTGGAACAGTCTCAAAATGGGAGCATCAAGTCCTGGTCCCAAGCTGCATGACTGAGGGACAGCATTTGTCTTGGGTTCCTAATATAGGGCACGGATCCAGCATTTCCGTTCACCGTGGAAAAAACATGGAAACAGCAGGTTTCCCTTTGCAGGCTGGCAGGGGTCCAGTCTGCAAGGGGCTGCAGGGAGCGTGGTGCAGGGGGTGTCACGTGCATGTGGCCATGAATACAACCCAGACAATGGTGGAGAGCAGCCCCCCCACCCCAGCTGCCTGCAGGTAAGTGCATATAGGGGGGCAGATTGAGGCCTCCACAGTGAGGAAGGGAGCTGGGCTGGGGGTGCTGCCCAGCCAGGACAGTGCATCAGGGTCAAGGCAGGGAGTGGGACAGAGCCAAATGTGGCTCATTGTGGGGAGATGCCTCCTTGCTACTGTGCACACTCCCAGGGAGGAGGGTATGGTGGGGCATGAGCCCCACAGATTTGTGAGTAAGGTGGGCATGGATGCAGGCTGCCTGCTGCAAGTCTGGGGCTCCTTGCCCTGCTGGCCTCCCCCAGGAGCCCTGCACCAGCTGTGCCACCATGGCAAGGCACCCCCCTACCTGCCTGGCAACAGTGGGGGTGGCAGTGTGGAGTTGTGTCCCTTGCTGCTGCCCGGCAAGTAGGGGCAGCTTGCCATGGTGGTGCAGGACTCCCATGGGGAGGGCAGTAGGGCAGAGAGGCCCAAGTCCGCAGCAGGCAACCCACATCCGTCTCCACCCCCCATGCGCTCTGCTCAGCTCTGCTCTGCTCTGGCTGTGTACCCCTACCCCATCCCCCCGGCAAAAATAAAAATCAGCACCTATGGATGGAACTGCTAAACAGGATTCAAAGACAGATTCCTGCTGGGAATCTCTATATCCTTCTCCTCCTCCTCCCTCCCCCTAGATGAGACTTGGCTTCTTACCAGGACACCACTGGACAGCAAGATCCCCTACTCTTCCCTTCAGTCTTTGATTTAATTCAGTGCCTCAGGACATTCAAGGTCCTTGCATAGGATGAATGAAGAAATATATACGGTTACATATGGCAGACAAACTTACATATGAAGCTGGAAGATCAAAATATGATGGAGGAAAATATGAAACTAAAGGAGTGAATGTAGGGAGAAAACGATACAATGAGACAGAAAGGAAATAGGGAATGGAGGATAGTTCAGAAAAAATATATATTATGATGTCTAATGCCAAAGGAATTCTTAGCCATAGGCAGGATTGTCAAACAGTTAAAACAAAAGCAAAGTGATGCAGTATGAAGTTTTTAAACATGTATTACAAAGAAAGATGATTGATGTTTTGTAATAAAACACAATACACAAACAGGAAATACTGTATTCTTCTAATTTATAAAGGTTTGGTTTATGAACAAGGAAGCAGTTATTTTCATCCCAGCTAATAAGCTTAAATATCAGGGCTTTTAGTGTATTTTTTTTGTGGAGCAAAAGTTACTGCAAGAAATTGCTGAACTGTTTAGCAAGTTATGTAGTATTTGAGCCTATCTATCTAACTGAACTTTCATACTGTGGGGGTAAAGCAGATGAATATAGGGCAAAAAAAGTAAACAAAGCACCATTGTTGAAAATAAATGTGAGGAAAAAGTAGGTAAGTAAAGGAGAGGAAAGTAGGGATGAGGAAGGTATGAGTATGAAAGACAAGGGATCCATTCTTATTGCAGTCCTAAAAAGAGATCAGCTCATGCTAAAGTAATTTTTCTGTGGGACTCTTCCTTTAATACAGACTCTATGTGCCCACAGGTTTCTAATCTAGCATCAGGAATTCAGTCTTACACTTAGCATTCAGTGGAAGATTTGGTTTATGGAAATGCCAGATTGAACAACTGCTGTATAGACTTGAAGTTTAGTTACTGTTGAAACTTCCACTCATTAACTTCTCCTATATTAAAAATAAAAAATGGAATTGACTGTTATTCCATTAAAAAAATTAGGTAAACATAACATTTCACAATAGAAAGAAAGTATTATTTGGTCAGTAGGACCAACAAATAAAACCTGGGCACCCATTAACTTTTTTGCTTTGGGTACATATTTTCAGCAGCTTCTCAAAATGTATAACTCCCATGCACCCAACAACAGCAGCTCTTGCAGCTGCCACTGTTACTTCTGCTGCTGTTCATGTGTTAGCTGCTGGTCTCCTGGGGTTAATTTGTTTTGCTCTGTCTTCAGATCTGTTGCTATTTAGCTTTGAGTTTGCCTAGGCCAAGCAGTTGCAGTTGTTATCACATTGTAGCTTTGAAGGTCGTTTTTTTTGCCCTAGAAGACTCTGAAGGCCTGTCTCATTTGTATAGGAAGACTTTAGCTGTTCTCCAATTTCTAAAGGAACATTTTAGGTTTTGGCATGTATATCAATTTGGTGTGACATGGAATAAGGCCCACATTCCTGAGGAGAAAACTTTTACTGTAGAAAATATTGTATGTGATGCCTGTAGGGGACTGATGCTTTCATGCCTGTGGTGCTTGTCCAAATCTCACCCAGGACAGCAGGAATTAAAAGATAGTAACCATCTCCTGGTTGCTCAGTGAGAAATGGGTTGCCCTCACTCCCAAGTGGATTAGTATCCACATCACAAAAAACTTCCTTACAGTTAGCTTGCAGCCTCATCAAAGCCTCATCAAAACTAAGCGTAGAAGATGACTTTCTTATTTACTATAGACTTTGTCTGTACTCAAAGTCCCTGATCATCCTTTGTGCCAGAGTTTTAAGCTACCTTTGTGTTGCCTCAACCCAGGGCTGCCGGAAGCTGAGATGGCCTGAGCATTGTTTAAAAGCACTCTGTGACCTACTGTAAATGTCATGGGCTGCGATGGCCTTCAGGGAATCCACCCCAGCAGCTGGCACCCATTGGAGCACAGAAGCACTCTGACTGTGCTCCTTTCTCTGGCATGGCTTTTGTGGCCAGTCCTTTGCTGCTCAGGGATTCTCTTATGCTAAAGAATCTCTGAGTAGCTGAATCCTAGGCTTCCAGCTAACTTGCACTGATGCAAGTAAAGAACATGGGGGAGTTTAAGAGGGATCCAAGGCCCCTGTTAAGAGGCTTTAAGAGGAGAGGAGAGAACAGCAGGCTAGAGCTGCATTCTGGTAGGGATGGCTGAATTTAGGCCAGTTGCATTAGAGGAGGAAGCTCAGCTGTGCAAGCTGCAGCAGAGAAAATGAGGCAGCTTATTGAGCTAAAGGGAGTCACCTAGGCCAAGGGAATGGCATGTGATCAAAACTGGGTGGAGCCCAGGGAGATGCATTCTCAGCTCTGAGGTAGAGCAGGAGTTAGGTCCTCTCTTAAGGCTCTGTAGGGAACATAGAAACAGAAACATAGGGTGGAGAAGTGTTTGTAGTGTGCAGAGACGTAAGGTAGAGCAGATTATGTTAGATGTTGGTGAGTTTATGGTTGTGTTTTGTGGTTCAGCTTAACCAGAGGTTTGGGTTGCACCTGAAAGGGTGGGTAGAAGTTAGAGGGGTACCTGGAAGGACATGCTGTAAAAACAGCTTGGTTTGGGGTCAGAGACCTGGAGGGCTGTTATGGAGCAATACTGGGCTGGCATGGGATCAGGAGCCTACAGAGTTGGTTAAGTTAGGCCAAAGTTATGAGGGCTAAGGCTAGGCAGTGGTGCTGAAGCCTGGTAAGAGGGGCTGAAACTGAAGCAGGGGCACAGACACAGGGTAATGGCAGAGCCTTGTTAGGTATAGGTGCCTAACAGGCTAAGTTCAGGCTAAACAAGGCTAGAGGGCACAATGAATAAACCTAGAGTAATCTATGTGAGGCAGCAGTAAGTGGCTGGAGGCCATGGTTAGAGAGCTCTTAAGGTACAATTGGGCCAAGTTGAGTCATGACCAGCATCATGGAGGCACAGGTGCCAATAGCATAAGCAGTGCTTTTCAGTAAACTGTTGGCATGAGGAGGACTGGGGTGTCCTGTTAAACAGAGCTAAGATGAGAACAAAATCCCAACAGCTCACTCAAGGACTCCAGGAGACAGTCTCAAAATACAAATTACCTAAAAATGTGGCAGGAATGGGGGTGGAGGGTACCCTGAGGAGCCAGGGATGGGGATAGGATTAGTTCAACCACCAGGGAGCACCACAGCTGACTCCAAGCTGTCCTGTTTCAGGGAGACCAGAATCTGGCTCAAGACGGTTAGGTGCTAGGTCAGCTACAACGCTGAGTTGGACCACATTGGAGAGAGAGCGAGCCCTAACAGTTTCCAGAGTCTACTGCTGTGTCAATTAAACTGCAAAACCCAGTGGTAGGAGCCTAGAAGCCTCTGGAACTGTCTGCATTGGATCTACTAACAGCAGATGTGAATGGGTGGGAAATCACTGGTAAAATTTCCTATTGTAGACAATAGTCCCCCGAGAGAGAGGAAAGCCCCTGTGTCAGGGCTAAAACAGAATATCAAGGCTATATGGAAGATGACTGCTCTGCCAGTGCTTATGTTGTACCTGTGCTGTGGATGGAGAAGAGGACCTCAACCACCACATCTGCAAACCTGCCACATCACCCCACAGTATCCTGTTATTGGCATATGCTCCCAGTCCCAACTCTGTATTTCTAAAGAGTCCATATTTAGTTGATTTCTGCTGCCCTGTGGACCCTCTGCTTTCTTGGGTGTGAAGTCACTGTTGTTCCAGGGTTGAGTTCTCCTTGGAGGTTGCATCCCTCCTGAAGTCAAAATGACTGCTACTTTTCACCAGTACTAAATTCAATGTATCTTTTAAATCAAGTATGAATTTTCTCCTATAATATGTATTTAAAGGTCAATGATCGATGTGTTGAGCTGGTAATTTGCAAGTCAAAACAATTCTTGTAATAAAGTAAAGTGTTACTGGTATTGTGCTTATAACTATATATATATATATATATATATATATATATATATATATATATAGAGATATATCTATATATATATATTTTTTTTTTTTTTTGCCACTCATTCTTTACCTATTACAATCGATTATTAGATTGGAAAAGGAACAGATGTCAGCATTCCCTTGTTGCACCTATAAGCTAATATGCGTCTATTCATGATGCCAAAATGTGGTTTAACTCAGAAGAGTCTTATCTTCTTTCCATAGCTACCCATCTCCTTTCTTGTGTGGTTTGAGCAGCGGCAAAATATTAGAAAATGGTGGTATGTGGCTGATCATTACTGACTTCAGAATAAACACAGGTTAACACAGGCAATTTGTACCACACTTAGTTGTCCCTTTTCAGGATGTCTGGACACTCAGGATCATATCGTCAAATCAACTTATGATCCATGCATATTTTGACATTGTCTTTCCCATAGTAACAAGCTATATTTTTTTTAATGTATAGTTTTAATTGTGGAAAAGAGCAGAGTTGGTAAAAGGAAAAAAAAAGTGAACTGCATCACTGTAAACAACTACAGTAGTATTACATGGTTACTGCGGCCCTCTCTTGCCTTAAGATGTTGGATTCTGATACTGGTTAGTGGTCTAAAGCAGGGGACTCTAACTCCCAAGTGGGCAGAGACCAGGCCAGTGGGGGCTGCCCACACCACGGTCAGCCACAGCCACCTGTGCTGCTGCACCATGTGCTGGTGTGCACTGGCCTCCCACAGCTGCACTTCCGAACTTCACTGAGCGACCAGATGGGGAAAGTGTAAGAGAAAAGTTGTAGCAAAGGCCCAGAGGCAAGGATTTCTTAGGGTGATTGGTATCTTACCCCACAACTGTGTAGTAAAATTAGGCAAGCTGTTGAACGCAATATGCCTTTTGACAAATGAAGAATGTCAGAAATTCAAAAGCTTGTCTAACTATTGTGCAGCTGGCCTAATAAAAGATCCTTCTCTCTCAGGTGATGCAAGTCGTCTTTCCTGTCCCCTGCGGCAGCCTCTTCTGCCTTCTGGATGTTGCAGATTAATTCTGGGGCACAACAACCAGCCTGTGCTGCCTGTTCAGGGTTTGGGGGTTTTGCCAGTAACTTGTCCCGAGGCGCTTTACTGGCCCAACCAGCTTTTTGTGTGTGCTAGATGAACCTGGCCCCGCTACCCCCAAGCAGCGCTGCAATTACAGCCCCAGGGCAGGAATACGAGCGGCGTGGAGGGGCGTCGGGTCATGGAAGAGCCCGGGGGAGAAAGGAAAGCCCGGCCTGGCTGCAGACCCGGGAAGGCTGGCGGCCGCGCGACAGAAACCGAGCGAGCGCGACACGGCCGAGCCACGTGGCGGGCCGCCGCTCCCCTCGTTTCTCCTGTGCGGACAAGAGGAGGGGGCTTCCAGGAGGCGGAGGCGGAGGCGGAGGCAGGGCCCCGCGGGGAGGAGCGGGCAGGGCCGGGCAGTCCCGCGGGTGCTCCTCCCCGCCCCGCCCCCCGCGCTTCCTGC
>NW_017728920.1:8656457-8720443 GCF_001723895.1 Crocodylus porosus | reverse complement strand
CCCGTCGCCGCCGCCTCCCCCTGCAGCCGGGACAATAGAGCAGGGCGATGTCTTCCTCCGGCGCCCACCAGCACAGCCAGAGCCGCGCTATCCCCACGCGGACGGTGCCCATCAGCGACTCCACGCAGCTACCTCACGACTACTGCACCACGCCTGGGGGCACCCTCTTCTCCACCACGCCCGGAGGTAACGCGTGGCCGGGCCCCTTGCGCGGGCAGGGGCGGCGGGGACGTGCCGCGGGCTCCCACGCCTTCCCCCGGAGCTGGGGAGGCCCGCCCGCCGCGGGCATGTTGACTGTTGCCCTGTTGGAGAGGCCGGGGCCCAGCCCTCCTGCGCCGCTCTGGTGCGGGACGGGCAGGCAGATATTTGTAAACAAGGCCTCGGAGCCCGGGACGAGCCGGGACTGTTGCCCAGCAGGCTGGGGGAAGTCTCCCAGCAGCTGCAGCAGGGAGAGAAACGCGAACGGGGCCGGGAATGCGGGCGGCCCTGGGGCCTGCTCTGGGGTCGGGAGAAGGCTGCCCTCGGCCCTTCCCGCCCGAGACGTGCAGAGGAGCGTGGAGGGCTGCGTGCGAGGAAGTGCTAACTTTGCAGCCTAACACGGATGTAGTTGTGCAGCCCAGTTGTTTACCGTGCGCAGGGCAGTGGCCTCCCCTGAGGCGGGTTCTTGGCAAACTAGGCCCCTCTAGCTTTATTGTCAGGCACAGGTTTTCTCTCTGTTTTTATTAGCAGAAGGGGTCCGTAGGAGCTAAGATGTAGGTGCACCAGAGATCACATTTGTATTTGAAAGCTTGACCAGTCCCCTCCCACCAGAGATCAGGCCAAATCACAAAATACAGTAGTTCCTTCCCCAGTAAAATCCATGCCATGTTATGTGACTTTAATAGAGGCTGACGTGTACATGGGATTCCTGAGCTAAATATTAGCTGTGTTTCTTTGGGGGTCCCCAGAAAGGCATTCGCATACATGCTTTGGGCAGCAAAGACACTTGCTATTAAATAATTAAGTAGGAATTTTACAGTAGTTTTCAATGTCACTTTAAAAATAGTGCCCTAGTTCATGGCCTAGATCCTTGGTAAAGCTACAGGGAAAGAAAGTAGGCAAAGGTTCCTAGAAGATCTTGATCTTCTTTGAGATTAATCAGGACCAAAACAAAAATATTCGGGGTCATAAGCTTACAGCTTTTGTATGTAGTTTTCCCCAAGTCTCCTGAGACTTGTGCTTGTTTTCTATGCCACTGAAGCTGGATATTGTTCTGTTTTCAGTGTTGTCAGTGAGGTAGATCATAATTGTTGAATTACCATAGTTTGGATATGATAAATTGTAGTTGCGTTAATTACAGGCATTCCCTATCATTTTAATCTCATGCGTTGTTCCTCTTGTGCCTAACCGGGTTTTTGCTGTGGTAGGTTTTGGTAGGTATCTTTCTGTGAGTGTATAAGTTATTACATCTTCCTGTTGCCTCTTCATTTGGTCAGCTGTGCTTGCATATTAATAGAGGTCTAAAAGAAGTGCAAGTGTTCCTTCTTTGAGAATGTTATTCAGCTACAGATTGAGTGGTATGCATGAATTTTACAGGCTGTGTATAATACTGCCTGTTCTCCATCATGTCCCCTGTTTCTCATGTAGGGCACTTTTTCTGTAGTATCTATTCTTTAACTCCAGGGAATGCTATTAAGTAAGATGTTGAGTTTGTTAAGTTTTTTGTGGTGGTTGGAGGCAGCTTATCATCAGTGGTCTGAACAGGTTGCTGTAAACTTTTAACAAAATACTGGGTAAATCCAGCCATGTTACCGTAAGTAATGGCCACAAACTCCTGGAAGATCGATTCAGGCTCAACATTAAGATAAACTTCTTCACAATCAGGGTGTCCAGACTGTGGAATAAGCTCCAGAGGTGGTGCAATCACCTACCTGGGAAATCTTCAAGAGGAGACTAGACAGTGACTTGCTGGGGTCATCTGACCCCAGCTGTCTTTTCTGCTTAGTGCAGTGATCTAGTAGCCATAATATTCAGTACTTAATAAATATCAGCTGGTAAGTGGGCCAGAGTATCCATGTTTGCATGCAATTTAAATGCATTACTGTAAAAACTACAATGGGTTGTGAAATTCCCACTTGTTGTGACACTGCAGCATGTATTGTGATGGTGATACCGCATCTTCAGAGAAATAAGAGATGGCAATAACTGTGAAAATTAAAACATGCATTTTGAGGAGACGGAGGAGGAGTGTCAGACCCAACAGGACCCCACCCCCAGTTGGTCTGCTGTGGGTTTCCCACTAAAGACAACGTAACAGGAAATTCCTATTGGTACGTGTTGTTTCATACTAAAAATTTATTTGGGAAGATAATATCCCTTGGGAATCCTTCATGTGTGCTGTGGCTGACGCAGTGAAACTGCTGTAGCTGTCAGAGTGATCATGCTGCAAAATACCTTTAATTGGAAGTAAGAGCAAAAAGTACAGGGGCTGTTTGAACCTGTGTAACTTAACATGCAGAGAGATGATGAGAGTGTTTTCCCTGCCCCCCATTGCCAATCTTTCCAGAATTGTCACTTGCAGCTTTTACCCAACAGAGTACACGAGTCTGGAGTTGTTGATTTGGCTTTTTTTTTTTTTTTTTTAGACTTGTATCTTGATGGGGTTGAAGTGGAAACAAAGTTCAGCTTGAGAAGGGCGTGCTGGAGAATTGGTAGCAGTCAATAGGTGCATTCAGATCACTGAATTCTTCAACAAGGAAAAGATGCGTTAACTAAAGAAATTCAGGGGAGAGACGTGTGGAAATGATGGGAACAAGAATGATGAAAGTAAAGACGGGGCTGAGGAGAAATGTAGGTAGAATGAGGGAGAAATGAAGCGCTGGACCTCAGAAACAACTCTCTTCAAACCTAAAGTGTTTCAAATCTTATAACCTTACAGAATAGGAAAGTATTAAGAGTGACTCTCCCCCTCCCCCTGCTCCTCTCCAACAAACCATTTTACAGTGCCTCTGGGCTGTAGTAGCTCTAGCAGTTCAAAGAGTGGTTTAGACTGATACTACTTCTTTTACAAGTTTCCAGCTTCATATCAGTAACTCCCAGTCAGTAATAGAAATGTAAGCATTTCATTAATACTTTACAGGTTTGGATCCTAGAACATTGGACCCAAGTCTAATGTTAGGTGTATTTTTTTTTTTCTTTTTCTTTTTTTGCCACCTCAAACTGGAAGGTTTTTTTTCCCCACCACCTCCCACCCATTCCTGATGCTTCTTATGGCCACATTTGAAAGCAGTGATTGAGTAGAAAGGTTATGAAAAGGAAGCATGTGCCCATAAAGCAGTGATAGGTACCCATTCATGTCTTTTATTATTTTAAATTAATGGATAAATGTACCACAGAGGAAGTGAAGGACTTATGGAGCTAGCCTGAGCCAATGTACTGCATGCAGATATTCCTGCAAAGCAAGATTCTTCTTTCCAAGTGCTTAGGCCAGGACAGTCCAATCCCACCTTCAAGTACCTCTATCTGTGCTTTGTGCTATGTGTATATTCAACATGGTGGGTAGGTCTGTCAGTTAATCCAGCTCTGCATTATTAGGGGTCCCTGTGCTGGCCTTATCATTGGCCATCTCTAATCATGTTGTATACTTTGTGAAAACATGTCTGGTGTTGAGAACAATAGAGAGCCCCTCTCCTCTGCACTTTACACCCTTCATCAAAGGGTCTTGTTGTATGTTACAAAGTTGGAAGACATTTCTGTATTATTTATCCCTGTTCCACACATTGAAGCCCAGTCTTCCTTCGAGATTAACTGCTTTGCTTCAGTCTGCAGCAAGGAAGTGGCAGTGCTGAGCACAAAACGGATCAACTCTGCCTGCTACTGTAATCATCAGAATTGTTGTTTTTCAGAAATGTGCCCAGTTCAGAGGGCTGCTTCCAAATAATGTCACACTTTTGTCTGAATATTTTTCTGGTATAGTGACTGAATAGGAATTACCTAAAATAACTGAGTTTACAGACTGCAAATAATCTTTATTTTTAGTTTGTTTATTTTGCACATTATGATAGCACTCTGTATATGGTCATTTTCAGTGTTTCCTCTTTTATTCTGTAGTTATTGGCATAGATTCATAAGTTGTAAGGCTGGAAGATCATCAGGTCCAGCCCCCTGCACCAAGAAGGAGAGAGAACTGGGGGTCAGGTGATCCCAACAAGGTGACTGTCCAGTCTCCTCTTGAAGATTTCCAGGGTAGGTGATTGGACCACCTCTGGAGGGAGCTTATTCCACAGTCTGGACACCCTGACTGTGAAGAAGTTTTCTTAAAGTTGAGCCTGAATCGATTTTCCAGGAGTTTGTGTGCATTACTCCTGGTTTTCCCTAAGGGAGCCCTGGTGAAGAGTTGCTCACAGAGCCTTTGACTTACTCCCCTAGTGTAGCAGTAAGCTGCTTCCAGGTCCCCTCTCAGCCTTCTTTCTTCAGGCTGAAGAGTCCCAGATCCCTCAGCCTTTCCTCATATGGCTTGCTTTTTAAGACTGATCCTACAGGTGGCTCTTCTTTGGACCCTCTCAAGCTTGTCCATGGCCTTGTACAAGACCAGCAAAGCATTTATCAAGAAAATAGAAACATAACTGTAAACACCTGCCTCTGGCATGAGGATGGTCAGCTACGTTAACTTTTTAAATTGAAAATTAGACTTCAGGCAAATAGTATCCTCTCTGTGTGTGGCACAGGCAAGATTAAACCTGGCTTTTCTGGAAAATAAGAGCTAGAACAGAGCCCTCAGGAACATAACCTTAGAATAGCAGAGACCCTGTGTAGAAGGGAGGGACTTCAGTGGGACAGAATCCTAGTTCAGAGCTTACGGGGGAACAAAAGTCCCAGAAGAGCCAGAGTATGGCCAGCGGAGAGTTCTGAATAAAGTTCAGAGACTATGGCTAGGATAGGTTGCCCCAATTTGTATAGTCTCTTTGGCCTTTGAAAAACAAATAGCACTCCTGTCCTTTTTAAGCCATGATAGTGTTTTCATTTTAATTTTAAATCACTGAATGTGATTTATCAGCTGTCAGGGTCCTTGAACATTTTTCTGGGGTAATTGAAATAGTTTTATAATATAAAAAATCCTGTCTTCAAGGACTTTTTCCTGCACAGTCGCTGGGAGTCTTTAAAAACCAGCTCAGTTCAAACTTTTCTGGCTCCACGGCACCTTTATACATCTGAAACTTCTGGTGGAGGATCCTTCTGAAAAGGCCAAGGTGAAAAGCAGGAGAAGAGCTTCTCAACTGCATGGCTTGTTTCTGTGAGGCTTCCTTGGAACATCTTTATCATTAGGTTAGACAATATCTATTGTTGTTATTATTACATTTCTCCCTGGCCTAGAGCCATTACTTTGGGAGGTTCATTTGCTAAACTTGTCTTCAGTTCCTGCTCCTAATTGGAGTTCTTTCTCAATGCAGTTCTCAAACAGAAGGTTAGTCTTAAGGCAGTATGTTTCTCCTATCTCTGTTCAAGGGAAACATCATGTAGATGTCTATTGTCACCTAAAGTACACAAACATGCACAGATAGGTACCTGCTTAGATAGAAAACATTCCAAAGGAAGTGGAGGGGAAAGGGAGAACTTCAGATGCCCTATTTCCTTATTGTTGATCTGAAATTGCTCTGATTTTTCCAGTCTGATATTTGCCCTGCAATTCAAATACGGAAGAGCTTTGTACAGGATACAAAGTAGCTTGTTCCTGAGCAGCTGCCTATGGGTGAGAAATATCACATGAACAAATAAAACAGGATAAAATTGCATAATGCTGGCAGGCACACCCTGTTTTTGGTGCCCAGCTGAGATGTGGCCTGTGCAAGGCCCATTGCTAAGAATAACAGTTTGGAGAGAGGCAAATATACAACTCTGTGTTAAAGTAACAAGGTGGGGGTTGTGTTTTGAGCCATTTAAACATTTATTTTTCAAGGGAACAGACCGGTGGTAAGACAAAATAATAAGCCTAACGTGAATAATAACTTTGGATTCTCCACTCCCCCCAAAATCCTATTCAGATAGCACTTAGTGATGAGTGTGTCGTCCCCTGCCCCAGGTAATGCATGTTTGTCAAGAGCATGAGGCTGGGGCACTGTCACAGAACTGTAACTTGCTGTTGTGAATCATAAATGGGTGCATGTAATTTTTAAATGTTTCTACTTAGCTTGCTTTTGACCACTAACCATACTGAAATATTGACACAGATGTGGGACTACAGAGATGTCTCAGGCTCATGTTTGTACCTATTCCCAGCGTGTCTTCTGAATTATTTGCTCAGTGTATAGTCAGCAAGCTGATTCCTGTCAGTGCTGCAGAGCTGCCTTCTGTCACCAAAATCCAATTCAGTTCTATCTCTAGGCCCTCTGTTGTGATGGATGAGGTGGGAATCTTCTGTAGTTTTTAAATACCCAGCTGATTCTGCAGCATTGACAGCTTTCAGAACAAGTTTTTTCCCCCAACTAAGCAGACCTGGTGGTAGAAGCTATCGACAGAAACTGAAAATGGGACCTGAAAATGACATTTCTCTGACCACTTAAAACTAAAAACAGCGTATGGTATTTTTTTGTACTTCTTACCTTGGAGTGCAGTCCTTGCATTTTTTTTAATTCTTGCCCTTGGCAATGCTGTTTCTGCTTTGGAATAAATTCTCCCTCCTCTAATGGACATTTGTAGGATAATTTAGCCCTGTTATTATGTCTAAAATATTCCCAGAGCTGCCTTGCCCCTTGGGTGATGGGAACTGATGTGCCCAAGTGATGATAAATGTTTTCTCCTTGAGGTAGAAGAGAGGGATTTGTTTGTGATGTCCTGGTGGAAGGTGAGTTATCTCTCTGAGCCCCAGGAAATGAATTGCTAGGTGTCTGGTATTGAATAGTTCCTCAGTGCTAACGAGTGTGTCCCTGCCACTGGAATAGGAAATCATGTCAATTCTGCCCCAACCTCTTCAGCCTAGGCAGAAAGCTCCAAGTTCACAAGATCCCAGTTAGTGACCTGCTGAACACTGCTGCAGTATTTCTTGCATTATATCAAGCTAAGTGTATTCAGAAATATGTTTCTGAACTGAATCATGTTAACTTCTCTCACCTGAATAAGAGAAGGTCATTGTCACTACTGCCAGTGACTCTCCTTTGTCTTTGCTTAACTGAACTCACCATAGTTCATCACAATTCTTCCTGTTCTCTCCCTTCTCCTCTTGCAAAGAACAGATTTATTCTGGCTCTAGGGTTTCCATCCTCTCTCCCTTCTGTTTGTTCTTTGTTCCCTTTTCTTGCTACTCTGTCCTCCTCCCCAGTTCCCTGTGGTGGCCCTCCCCCCATTTCCTTTTCCTTTCTTCCTACCACCTTGTTGCTGAGTGCCTCTGGAAAACCCCCAAGAATCATCCTGACTTCCTCCCCTACAAATCAGTCTCTGCTGCCTTCAGCTCTATTACTTTTTCCTCCCTCACTTGCATGCCTATGGCCCTCATCATTTTTGGTGTCTCCTTATACCCATGCCATCACCACTTTTCAGCCCAGGATTTTACCAATTTTTTTTCCATCTGATATGAGCTCTCTGTCTATCCCCGCCCTTCATTCTTGGGACCAGCTCTGAGCTTTTTGGGGTAGAGGCCATCTTTTTGTTCTGTTATGAGCACACTTTGGCCTGGCTCTTATGACAGAAGCCCTAGATGCTACCACGTGCTATTACTACTCCTGAGTTGTCTTCATGCTGTTCATCTCTAACCTCTTGACTGTATCTTTGCAAGTATTTCTCCACTCTTGCTCCTTGGTCTTAATCAGACTCTCATTCTGCTGTTCATGTATAACTGAACATGCCACTATCTCATTTATCGTACAAAAATACTTTTTCCTCTGTGCTTCCTGCTTTTCTAGCTTTCAACCTGGCTGTCATCCCTGATTTTCCTCTCCCATTTGCAGAAGGGTGCACTGTTTCCAAAACTCATAACCTTTGTAATCTCCCATTTTAGAATTGCCAGGACTTTACCCTCCTTGCTCGCTTGCGTGATGCCCATCTTGTTCTCCTGTGTTCAAAGATGCTACAAAAACCTATCTTCTTCATCTACTTTATCACATCCCTCTGAGTCCTTTCTTGGGCCTTGTCACACATCATTTCCTGTTCAAACTCTTCATACTTACATTAAGATATGTACAAGTGCTGACACTTTGGGAATTTTTTTATTTTCAGTTTTTTGTTTATTGGATAGTCTGTGTATTTGATTCCTTTAATTTTAAATAATACATTGTAGTACAGTGGTCTTAGTTCAGCTTGTGATCTCAGCTGGCAGGTGTCTACGTTTTAAATCATCATCCTGATTAGAACTAATGGGCACAGATGTTAACAGAGGTGATGATTAGTAGTTAACTATAATTGGATGCAACTATATATTGTCCTCACCCAGTAACAGTGGCCCCTTTAAATTTCAGTGGGGGCGCTTCCATGAAGAAGCTTGCATTATTTCTGGCTTGTTATCGTATATTACAGATAGGTGCCTGGACATTTGAAACCTTCCATTTTTCTCAGACACTGCCCTAAAAAGAAGGTATTTTAAGGGATCTGCTTCTGGATTTCCCAATGTTTTCAATGTTACATGGTAATGAATCTGCTTGCATTAACTGTTTGGGAAAATGGGGAGTATGTGTTTGTGGTATGTTAAAGAGAGCATTGAACAATTTGCAGTGAAGTTGTCCAGTGGTCCCTTTCTTTTATTATTTTGTTTGTTAAGAGGAAAATATTAAAATGTGGAGTGGAAGAGTGACAGTTATTGTGAAATAAGATTTATCTTTGGCATCCCAAAGCAGCTAAGCTTGTTTATTTTCCTCTATCACATTGAGATTGCAGTGAAGTGGTTCTTGGTTTTGGATTCTTCCAATATAGATTAATAGATGTTAGACTAGAAGAGACCTCTTGAGATCATCAGGTCCAGCCCCCCTGCACTTGGGCAGGAAAGAGTTTGGGGGTCATATGACCCCAGCAAGGTGAACATCCAGACTTTTTTTTTTTTTTTTTTTTTTTTTTTTTTTTTAAGGTATCCAGAATAGGTGATTGTACCACTTCTGGGGAATTGAGACAATCAAACAAATATTAAGATGAGATGGTTTCCAAATGCTGATATTGGCTCTCAATGTCACAAGGAGAGTCCTTTCTTATAAGGTAAGATGGATGTCAGCATGAGGCCTCCAAAAGCCCGTTTATCATTAACATTCTTCAGTTCTGAAAGCTGCCTATTGTGCCTTTCCTTCTTGTAGGGTCTGATGAAAAGCAGTGGTAGAGTAGGCCCTTCTAACCCCTCCCTATAAGAGTGGAAGGGAAAAAAAAAGGCCTCTGAATTAAGAGAGAAAAAGCAGTGCTGCTCAGTAAAATATAGGGTAGCAAGGAATGCTTGGAGTCTTTATGACAGCTCTTAAGTGGAAATGCCTCTCATCACAAACAGCACCAGTCTGGGGGCGAGATTCCAAGTGCCTCTTCTCCCGAACCCTGCTAACATAGGCATAGCGTTATCAATTCCAGCCCTATGTGCATTCTTACACACTGATTTCTCTTTTTGTCTAACTGTGTTCTAGGTACCCGAATCATCTATGACCGCAAATTTCTGTTGGATCGCCGCAACTCTCCTATGGCTCAGACCCCACCGTGTCATCTCCCAAATATTCCAGGAGTCACCAGTCCTGGCACTGTGGTTGAGGATTCCAAAGTGGAAGTAAACAATCTGAACAATCATGATGGGAAGCCTGCAATGGGTAAGAGTGTGGATGGTGGCAATGGTTGTTACTGCATTTAACTTCCAGTATAGCTTTACCAGATCTTAAGCTGAGAGATGATGATGATGGTGAGTTTATTGCAAAAAGCTACAGCATGAAATTAACATGTTGATTTCCTTCCTCTGAGTCACCAGTGTAACCAGTATAACCACACTGCTGAACTATATTACAATGACTGTAAGTTATAGAGACTGTAAAATAAACTGGTTTAGTTGCAGTTTCAGACATATTTAACTTGTGCATGGCTTTACTCTTCCCCTAATGAAACATTTTGTCCTGAAGCTATGAAATTAAAGAATTATCTTTTAGATATTTGCATCCAGTCTGTTTATGTACAGCAGTCTGTCACTTGCATATTAGCAGTTTCCACACACCATCATCGGTCATCATGAAATGGATCTGACCTGTGCAGAGAGACCCTGAGCTAGCTCTGTATATACTAGCCATGATAGCTGCACTTTCAGTGAAACAGCAGCACTGCTGCTGCTCGACAGTTAACATGTTCAGAGCTAGTTGATGTCTGCAGTATACATTACAAACAGGCTACAAAGAAACTAAGCTGCAGGACTGCCCATGAGGGAAAAGGGTTGTGTAGTAGAGCTGTGGGACTGCTTGTGCTGGGGGAGCCATGAAACTGCCCATGGGGGTGGGGAGATGGGAGGACTGTGGATCTGCAGTGTGTAGAGCAGGGCAGATGTAGCAGCAGCTTCAGGCAGAAGCAGGTCCCACAGCCCACCTTCCACCCTGCCATAGACAATGGGTCACTCAAGTAATCTTTTTTTTTTTTTTTTCCCCTTCTTCTTCTTTCCTCCTTAATGAGCTATGGACTAGCAAAATTAATTAGCATGCATGTTGCTGTAAACATATGTAGGGAATCATTAATCTAAGCAGTAACAAGCACTCTTGTATTAAAATTGGGGCCATTAATGACTTCTACAAATGAAAAAAATTGACCAAAAGCCATGAGTCTGGTGGTTTTATAGCTAGGAACTTAAACGAGCTGTCATTTTTAACACACTTGCACTTGCATTCAGAGTGACTGCTGCATGTCCACAGCCTGGCTTTCTACAGCAGATAATCTGTTTTTGTTCCAGCTACCATGCTGAGTTAATTACTGGGCATATCTGATGACAATATGTATGTAAAAATAAAAACAAAGTATGGTTAGGAAGTGGGTGGGGAAGTGGGGGGAGTTTCTTCTTTCTCTTGAGGACTTATAGAGATCTCTATCCAGCACTGCTCTCATTATTCTTCTTTTTCCAGGGGATGATGCTCAGTTTGAAATGGACATCTGATCACCACAGAGGGTAACCATGGAGAAGCAGCAACTCCTGATACCTGTGCATATGTGATTTTGGCTAATAGGATCAGTAATCAAAAGCTGGAAGAAGCAGCAGCAGTTTCCATTAGAATCCCCACCTCGCCTTCCAGGTGCCAAAGGATAAGACTAGGTCCCCAGTCCTGTTCCCCCTTTTTCCTCCCTCTACATTGCCTGTGACTGGATGGAAGCCCTTGTCAAATTTAACTGAGCTGAGGAACATGCCAAGTGCAACCTTGGCTTCTCGCACTTTAAAGGCAACCTGTCAAACCATGCACAAGCGAGAACATACCTCCAGCACCAATTGGATATTTATTGTAAACAACAAAGGGGCCAGGGAGCAGTAAGTTTATGCTGAGTGAATATGGCATTGTTTCTGCTCTCTTCCTTCAGCGTGATCCCAGTTCACAAATGGCTTGTGTGTGCACAGTAAGTAACTGTGTCTCAGATGCTTTCAGTCACTCAAGTTTTAGAAATCGCAAGGAGTAGTGGGAGATAGTAAAGGGTCTGCTCAGTCTGAGCTCCTTCACCTCAGTGGGCAGCACACTCATTTCACCTGCGTTCTAGCCCTTCCTCTCTCCATGACTCTGTTTGTAATGTGTCTTGCAGCGGTAACGTGCATTCTCTCTTCAGATGAGAGAGCCTTTTAATTCATTGTTTTGCACCTCCTTGGTTCCCCCTGCCCCAACTTCCTGTTGAATAATGCTTTTTAATATTAAGTGTATTTAGAGAGAGGCATCAACTTGGTATGCTGCTGCTTCTTCCTTTGCCCACCTCATCCCAAAGGAAAACCACCCACAAACTCCAGTTTGCAAAAGCTTAACTCCTCTGCCTCCTGAGTGTTTTTGATGAATAAGTCCATCGACACTAAATCAAAACAGGAGCTTTTGGAGATATAACACAGGGGAGGAGGAGAGGGGGGCAGATTATCAGATCTCCTCTATGCTGTTTATCCTCAGCACTTTTTCTCTGTTTTTTGCCCCTTGGTAGTTTATCCTGCTTTCTCTTCTAGTCCACGTTGTAGACTATTATATTAAAGGTACTTCAGCAGTTGTTTATTTTTGACACCTCCCGTCCTATGTGCATTAGGAGCAGTATTTTTTCCCAGTACTGGTTTTAATAAATATGTTTAATATTAGCCCTTTCAGAACCCCTCCCATCAAAAGGAAAAAAACGCCAAGTGGCTTCTGAGCAACAGCAGGTCTGATCCAAACTTACACCCTCCTTCTCCATTCAAAGTTCACGGTGCTGCTTTAGTTTACTAGCTCCAAGCCTCTCTTAGTTAATGTTTTTTGGGTTTGCTGCCTAAGAGTTTTACAAGTCAGCCAATATAAATGAGCTTCTGCGAATGGGCAATTTTTTTTAGTCCCATGATCTCCAGTACTTACTCCTGTCTCTGTTTTACAAAAGGGGTTGGTAGGAAACCAAACCCACAGTGATTGGCTAGTGGATTTTACCAGGAGGGTGGTACTCCAGGCCAAGTCCTCTCTGGTGAGAGCCACTTAAAGGGTCTGTTGTAGTTGCTAATGGCATCAGTTGGACCTTTGCTGAATGCGTTCCATTGACTTGCTAATTGGCAGACTTTCTAACACCTTGGTTGGAAATCTACGCAACTCCACTATAAATTGGAAAAGACCCTTCTTTTCTCTTTGGGTCTGTTAAAGGGGCACTTTACTAGTAAAATACTTCTTGGTGGGGGAGGAACATCTGAAAAGCTGTAATTTTCCCTATTCTCCTTCAAAATGTGAATAACACAGGAGCAAAAGCCCTTTGTAATGTTTGATCTCTCAGGAATAGGCTCTGTCTGTAGTGTAGCTAGGAAATGCAGGGTCTCTTAAGTTTGGTGATGGTCAGAAAAGTGACTAAAATAACATCTCTAGTCCTATGTTTATTCTGGCATGATTCACCTATGTATAGCATGAAGGACACTAGAGAAAACTGCTGTACTACATGATTCCCATGTTGAGTCTGTTCAGCTCAGTTATCTCTAAAGGGCACTGCAAGTTCAGCCTGGTGCTAGCCCATGGCTTATTTTTTCATTCTGCTTCATGCATCATCACCAGCAGTAGTTTCAAGCGTTTAAGCTAGCTGTTTTAGAGATGAGGCAGAATACAGTGCAGCTTGATTTTTGCAGTGCTAATAGTAATAAAAACTTGGGTTTGTCCATGTATTAAGCAGGCTTGACATGGGAAACGCAAGAAGGAAGTGTCAATGCCATGGGCATTGTTAGTCACTTTTCCCATCAGAGTGATTCTCCTTATTTTGGTGAAGGGGTAACTCTTCCAACCATTGCACAGGGTTTCAGCTGTTTTGGCTTTTATAATAACTGTTGTGCAGCTGACGCACTCACAACAAGGAAAACATTTTTGTACGAGTGCAGTATAACAAGAGCTTCCTTTCTACCACAGTCATGTTAACGTGTATTGGCAGAGGCCATTTTGACTTCTTGCTGCATTTTTTTTAAATACCTAGATAAGAAACAAATATCCAGAGGGAAGGATGATCTTGTGTGTAAAGCTGGGCTAGGAATATGGGTAATTCTGGGTGTTCCTGGCTATGACACAGATTTCCTGTTTAACTTTAGGCAAGTCACTTAATCTCTTTGTGCTTCAATTCCCTATATGTAAAATGGGGATAATAGTACTTCCCTACCTCACAGGGGTGTTGTGAGGACAAATTTAATTGATCTATGAGATGCTCAGATGAGGTTTTAGAAAAGCCTAAAAATATTTTCAAAAGTGCAGGAGGTTGGTTCAGTCTTGTCACAAATGCAGCAATGGTATTCAAACACCAGCATTTGCCATGACAAGTCTCCACTCTCTTGTGCTTTATTTCTTCCCCACAACTCCTCTGGCCATGGTGTGGTGCCAGGGAAAGTGGCAACGGAATAAAAATAGTGCACTCAACCCTTCTAGCTTTGCTGGGCGGCTTTGAAAAAGGTGTTCTTACCTGTTTTGCTCAGTTCTGTGTCTATAACCTTAATGTCCTCTAAGAAGTTATTCGTTCTGCACATAAACTTTCAATTTCATTTTTGTGCCTCCTGCTGCTGATCACAGTGATCAGTGACATGTGACACCAGCAATGTGGGGTGGATCCCAGCATTGGAGACTAAACTAGTTTCCATTCTGGTGTTGTAATGGTTGAATCAAGCAAAATCTGAACATCATTGCTTGTGGTTTAAAATGACACTGTCAGGTTAAAGATGGTATTTTTAAAACATGTTGTTTTCTGTAACTAATAAAACTGATAAAAAAACTAATCTAATCTATTTTCACCCTCTATAACACTTGTTTACTACTTTCACTATGCCTAGCTTCCACAAAGAAAACAGTGTGTTCACTTTCTCTCTGGATTTTAACCAGCATGTGCAGATACACTTAGATACAGACACAGTCCTCTGCTCATTAAAATGAAGGGAAGGTAATGGAAACATTCCCATTTGTTAATTCTGATTTTATGTAATAGCCTCAAGTGTTTGTGCCCCAGACCTTGCAGAGCAGATTCTTCCTTATTACCATTGCTTTGCACTACCCAAGCAGTGCCCTTTAAAGCTGCTTACTTTACTACTGGAGGGATCTCCTTGGGTGTTGCAGAACCACAAGAGCAGTTCCTACATCCACCCTCTCCTTGCATCCAGCAAGGCCAGGAGAGAGAGTGCCCGAGGTCAGGGCAGTCCTCAACTGCTGTATTGGCCTCTTGGCCTACTCTAACTTGCGCTTTGAGGGAGTACCTGTAAGACTGAGGAGCACAAAGGTAGCTTACAACCATCTTTCCCTTGCATCATCTCTCTCTCTCTCTCTCTCTCTAGCCCTTACTTTTAATCATTAAAACAGGTCTTGGATAACACATTGCATTAGGGAAGGATTCTGTTCACATGCAGGGACCTGGGCTCACATTATAAACCTAACCATAATGGAAAATCAGTCCAACAACCTTCTCCTAATGCCTGCTGCTGCAGTTAAATTGATCTGTTGTAGGGGATTCCACCCCATCATCTTTAGGGCCAAAGTCTTCATGTAGACCAGGATTTGGGAAACCTAAAACACTCCTACTGAACTAAGTTCAAAAGCATGTTCTGCTCCTGGTTTGGAAAAGCAGCATTTCCAACTGTCTATGGCCTCAGTGGTTTTCAAAATTGATAAGGTAAACTGGTTTTAAAACCAGTTATGTGAGTTTTAGGAAAATTTACTTGTGTACACCAGGCCAGTCTGAGAGGATTGGGCAGTTCAGGAAGACATGGGGATGAGATTACCAAGGGAGGTGAGGTGTAGGTCAGGATGGAGGTGTCTCACTATGGCTGCTGGAAGATAAATTTGTTTAACACAGTCTCATTCTGGCTGGCTGTAGCCAAGAAGTCTTCGCCTCCATGAAACACCAAACTCTGACATATAAAAAGAAGTTTAAAATAGATCTCTTTAAACTATTGCATCCTTCTCTTCAATACTGCTGTGGGTTCCAGTGACTTGTGATAGACACTGATACAGGAAGGCATCTGTTTTGGTCTCAGCCTCTGCCATTATCCCTTTCAGCTTCTCTCCACTGCCCTATGCTCAGGGACTCTCCCTGCCTCCAACACTTGGTGGGGAGAGGGGGAAACTTGTTTAAAAATAACTAATTTTTGTCTTTCAAATGACCTGCTTGCCTGATCCCAGTTTTCCCATACTTAGTTTGGATTTATTTTTTATTTTGTTGCCTTGAGTGGATTAAAATGTTATGGTTTTTCCTTTTTAAAAAAGAAACTAATAGAACAATAACAGAGAACTCAAAAGATGCAATATTGCTTATTCATGAGTACTTTGGGTTTAAATAAATGTTTTGCCATTCCTGCCCTTTCTGCTCCCTCATACTTGTGCTGAGGGAGGTTTGCATAGCTTTGAAAGAGCAACTAGACTAATATAAGCAAGTGACTGCATATTTATGTTGAGCAACAGTCACCTATGTTGTAGAAATAAACTTTTAAGGAGACTTCAGATCTGAGTGCCACCCATCTCCCCATCATTGTTCATCTAACCATTGTCAATTTGTTTCATTATTTTGAATGTGGTACTCTTTGATTAAAAGATGAGTCTTAGTCCTGCTATGAAGTTAGAAGCAAGGATCTCTGACAGTGAGGCTCCCTGAAAGCGAAGAGCCGTGGCACAGGTGGAGGGGTCCATGCTAGTGGAACTGATTGTAGAAGCAGTGCTGAGGGTGGAAGAAGTGAGGGACTGAGTACCTTTGGGGAAAGAGTTTCTTTAATGGGTTTTATTTCGTGGGGATATGCCAGGGAATGAGATTCCACCCAAAGCAAATCTCTTGGACTTGTAATAGTATTGCATCAACTACTGTTAAGCTCTTTCCAGCTTCTGCTGAATTGGTTGCACTGGAAGCATTGTTTCCTTTTCTTATCTGAAAGGAAAGTATGCTTCTGGAAATACTTGTCAGCTGCTTTGTAGTGCTGAGAGAGAGTGGCAGAACAATTAGCAATAAGTCTATTTGTGACAGTCCCAAGACTCCAGAGTGTTCACAGTTCCAAAAACACGCTTGTTTTCTTTTCAAGCTTTGGTAATAGATACAACTCGGTGACAGCTCAAATGTGCATTTCCATTGTGAATTACTCTGTTCTATGATCTAGTTAAGATGCCTGTGTGCTCTGGACCTGTTACCACCTAGATCAGCTTCCAAGGGAAGGATAAAACAATTTCCATTTACACCTGCTCTGAACGGTGAGCATCCCTTTTGCAATTACCCTTTCATCTCTGGGCACTAGGAGTAAAATACCAATTACCAGTAAACAAGTTTGATCTGGCGGCTGATCTAGGCTCCTACACTTCATTGCGACTGGTAGCATGTCAGGGGAGGCCTGAGGAATGGCTAGCAGTACTGTTAGTCACTGTTGCTATAAATTAGATGCGTTTGGAATTATTTGCAAAAAATCTTCCTGACTGTTGCTTTTGTCTCTCTCACGCCTGCCTGGTGTTATCAACTCTCTGAAAGTGGCTGTCAAATTTTCCGTATCTGTGTTCTCCTTCCTACCACGAGGCAGAAAAGATGCCAGGGAGCAAGAGTGAAGCTGTCCTTTCTTCCCCAGCTGTGGCAAACTTAAAATGCCCCCCAGTTTTAGGAACCTCAGCAGTTTGCAGTCAGACTCAATAAACTGGATGCGCTAGGCTTGGTTCCATACCAGTAAACGTATGTAATTAATTCTTTTTGCATGTGTATCTTCTAGTATAGTATTTTCAGTTCCCCATTTTAATCTTCAGGGGGCAGGGTGATCCAGCATGGAATTGGCTCATGCTTAAAGAAACCACACCTCATAACTGGCTTACAGGCTGGTCTGATAATTCCCTGGTTCCATAGTTTTGTAGGAAACTTCTAAATGATCCTGGAAAATGTGGACCTTGTGTCCATATGCAGAATTCAGTCATCAAGAGATGAAAAAATTCAAACACTTTGGTTAAAGAAAGGACTACTACATCTTTGGGAAGAGAGCATGGTATCCAGATAATGTTCATTCAATTTTGCTTGCATCCATGACTGAATTAGCTTTATCAACTTCAACTGGTAGCTTTTCTCATTAGTCCCGAAACCTTCCCCATTCAAAGGAGGTGCTTAGGGGTTTTGTTGGTACATATCAGCATGAGGTGCCTAACTGTTCTTTTGTTCACTGTCCTGTCTTCCTGAGCCTTCCCTTTAGGATCTAGTATTTCTGTCCCAGAACCCTTAGTGCCTATTATCTGTAACAATTCTGCTCCTAACTAAATTTTTTAAAATCAGTCATTGACAAAGTGATGATTAACCTTATCTGCCTACTCTGTATTAATTTTCTATGAATCATGATCTCAACACAGTGTTAAAATACTAGATTACTTTTGTGGTGGGACTCAAATGGCATCACAGACACAGGGCTTGTGCACTTTCTTTTAGTAACCTACAGGGCCCTAGGAATGTATACTGAATCCTCTAGCTGTCAGTGCCTATCTCTGCTTCCCTCTCTTTTCCATGTTATGAAAGGAGTCCCTTATGAACTGCTGGAAGTCTCCATTATGGTTTGGCAGGGGATGCTCTGATGTGGTAAAGTTGAGATTTCTTGAAGGCTTTATAGCACACCTCTCACAATGTCCTGTACTTCAGACTAATCCCTCTGCCCTGCCTCCTTTGCACATGGATTGGCATGACTTTTCATTTATGTTGTAAAATTACATATAACACTGGCAGCAGTTGAGAGGTATGCTTTCATCTTCATTAAATAAGAAATCTCTGCCTCAGATACTGAAAGCGTGTGTGAGTGAGTGCAAATATAAATATGTATATGTGTGTGGGCGGGTCGTTATAACACACACAAATAGAGAGATACAAAATAAATATATTTTACTTAATCCAAGGAAGTCTGTTAGATTCTTGGATAGAAGCACCACAGGGAAGACTTGCTTTGCTAAGCAAGAAGAGCTAGCCGCTGCTGTGCACAGCATCTGTTTTAGCAGTGACTCTTCGCAAGGCCTGCTCTAAAAGCCAAAATCCAAGGATAACTAACTTAAAACAGGAGCCATGTGGAACATGCAGCAGGAATGAGCTTTAACTGTTGTTCTGATCATACAAGGAGTGAAAACTCGAGGGCAGTGAGAACCTAGGCCCAATTGCTGCTGGGGATAGCACAGGAATTCCCCACCCTTTTTCCCAGGGCAGTGCTGTGAGATGGTGATCCAGTGCCTTTCTTTACCTCAGACAGGAAGACAACTTTTGCAGCAATGTGAAACAGCTGTTTCTTGGTCTGTGAAGGTGTCTTTGGAGAGCAAGGCCAATAATATGATTTATAGGTATCCTTGATACATTTTAAAATTCAGTGATTTAAAAACAAATAACTTTTTCAAAATGCCCTGCTCCCAGCTCCTCCTCTTCACCCTTTCCTGTCCTACCCCATCAGTCCTCTTCAGGTTTTTTTTTAAATGTGGTTCTGGGTGAAAAGCAGAAACTGCCTGAGAAGTCTTTGGGCAACCTCTGTACAATTCAGTTTTTTTTAAATGTCCTTTGAAACAGGTATTTGGAAAAAAAACCAAAAGCTCTCACTGATGGTTGCTGTTACAATGAGATCAATAAAGATCTAGATTATATTAAGCTGTATTGTTGAGTTTTCTTTTAGCTGTGGTAAGTTTCTAGTCTGTGAAAGAACAGCCTGGGTTACAGTTATATGGACAGACCACTTTAAACTGATCCTAAACTTACTTTGGTTTGAAAGTCCACATGAAAACCTTTAAGGTATTATGGGGCCAGTATTATACATTTCCCTGGCCCCATAATACCAGCAGGGAGATTCATACCTGCCCATTTTGCCCTCTTATTTCCTGGACCTTCTAGCTACCTCCTTAACACACCCACATTCATTCTAATCAGGTAGGGGAGGCTGCTCTTGGGCAGAATTTACCTTAAAAGGTTCATAACACAACAGGCTGAAATGCATCTCAGAGCTTCCCAGCCCTTTCTTCCTTAGCTTCTCTTTGTTTCCTACAAAAGAAGTTGATCAGTCAATCACCCGTGCCAGTCAGACTGCATAGCAAATGGTGCAGGGCACAGTGATTCAAAATAATTTTTGGGCTCCAAAATGTAGGTTAGGAGTATAGCACTAGAGCTTACCTTGCACTCCAATTACTTATTAGCAGCACTACATTTAAGAAACAGCTTGTTTAGTTTTGCTGTGTTCAGTGAGACTTTCATACAAGTCTGTTTCTTGATTAATGCATTCTCAGAGTTCCTTGTGGTGTTGTATGCCTCGGTTAACTTGGCATCTTCTAGTTCTCTCCACTTGGTATCACCGCAAATGTGTGATAGGGACACCAGGGATCTATTTTGTAGCATGTTGATCTGAGACTAAAAGAAATACAAAACTCTAAAACACTTGGTTCAGAGGTGATATCTTTATTAAACTAACTAAAAAATAGCAAAAAAAAAATCTGTCTTTGCAAACTTTTAGGCACATGCCCTTCTTCTGGCAGAGGAGAAATCAAAGATGTAAAAATGCTCTTAGCTAGAAAATAAACTTCATTTTGCATGGGGGAACCTGAGGCTGGATGTATGTTCCCCTGAGTCCCTGAGAGTCTCTGTGTGAATTGCTCTTTGCTATGCAGATGAGGCTGATCTTCTCTGGAGGTGTCAAATCTCAGAAGCAGGCAGGGAGGTACAGAAATCTTTCTATCTGTTTAGCAATTAAGTTGATTTTCCCTGAAGTGACTAAAATATGGTATCTTCCATGTTTTGGGGATCTATTTGGTAACCAAGTTGGTCTGAGACTAAAAGAAATACAAAACTCTTGTTTCAGAGGTGATCATGAGCTTTCTGTCGTCTCCTTAGCCTGTGTGTATATGCACACAGTTGATGATATAGCAATGATTCACACCAACTACACTATAGTAAATATAGTGATACAATGTAAGGTAATGCATTACATTTCTGAAAATTCCTCTTTATCCTCAGGCTCTTAACAGTTACATGTACACTGTCATGGATGGCTCTAGTCGAGAAGGGTATCAGTAAGTTCTCCCCATGCTGTGCATTACATCAAGGGGGGAAGAAATATTGGCCAGTGAATCAGAGCATGCTGGCAGATGAACTCTTTGAGTAGAAGTGGTATCTTTTATTAGACCACTTAAATAGTTGCAAAAAAGTTGTTCATGCATGTCCTTCATCAGGCAAAAAAATTGAAAATGGTAAGAGAAATTTAATATGGACAGAAATCTCTCAGATATGAAAAAAGTCAGTCTTTGGAAAGCTGTTCCCACAAATTCAAATTTAGAGGAGTTGCAGGGAACAAAAGAGCATGCTAATAATCTTATAGAAAGTTCTTTGGGACCTTTATTATTCTTTAAGTTCAGATGACTTGGGCGTTGAGTGGCCTCAGATGAAAAGTTGAGAATCTCATCCTGATATGGCCTGACAAGGGTCCAAAGGATTACATTACATTTTACGATGGAACTTGTTAGGTTTAGAAAGTAAGAGCAAAGGTGTTGTCTTGTCCCTTTATAACTTCCCTTGCAGATGCTGAATGATCTCCAGACCCTATCTTTGGGGGACTGATAGTCACAGAGAGCTCCAAAGTTTCCTCAGTTGGTAGCCATAGCCTCCTATAACCATGTCTTCCTCATGGTGGCCTCCTGTTGTAAAACCTGTCTTTTCTTATAATAGAGAATCTTAGTGGACTCGTTCTGACTGGACTGGAGCAGGAGGTAGGAGCTTGATTATCCTGTTGTTATTTCAGAAAACTGGAAGGGGAAAAAATTCAAATGTTGTGCAAAGGGATTTCTTCTAGTTGACTTCTGGTTGTAGTTCTCTACAGGACTTTTGTACTGTATAAGATTTTTGCTTGTTTAGGCACTGAAGGAAGAATGCTGATACATTATTTGGATGGGGGAGAAGAGGTGGGAGGGGAGGATGGGCTGCAGTGTGGTTCACCAAACTTTTGTAGGACATGAAATTTAGCCAATAGAAAATGCACTATACAGCCTTTGAAATCAATAACATTGTTCCAGTGGAATATGTGATGATAGTGTACAATGTAACATACTGCTTATTATTTTGCTAAGAAACTTTTTCCTCAGATTGGGATAACAGTATTCACAAGCTGAAGTTGTTATGCAGACTGAAAGAGCTATATGACTGCTAACCTGAGAAGTGATTGAATTTTCAGCTATAACTATTCAAGGAAGTTCATTTCTACTCAAGTCACAACTTCTTCAAGTAAGTAGCATTTAAAAATTAGTCCTTGTATTTCTACTTTTCCTTCCTTCACTATTTACCCCTGGGAGCCTGAAATACTTTTCCTCTAATCAGGTTATAGGCATGTCCATATGGTGTCAGGAATTGTTATGTGGATGCAGCAGCCAGGGAAGAATAGTCATGAATGTTTGAACAGGGCTCATAAAGTCTGCAGGTCTTCTATCTATAATGTTAACCCATGGAAAATACACGAAGCAACTTAACCTGTAATTATTTCAGAATTTTAAGAGGGATCTACAAATAAAATATGAAAATTCCATCTACTTCAGCAATAGCTGATGGTGTCCCTAAGGAGGAGCCTTGCTCATCATCATAGGTTTCATAGACGTTAGGGGCCAGAAAAGACCTCATGAGATCATCGGGTTCAGCCGCTCTGCTGTAGGCGGGAAGTGACCCCAGCAAGAAATAAATCCATCTGTTTTTTGAAGGAGTCCAGAGTAGATGCTTGCACCACATCTTGGGGGAGTTTGTCCAGATCCTGGTTACATGGAGGGGTTAGTGCCAAGGAGGTCCTCTCCTAGTGCCAGGGATAGAGCAGAAGGGTTTGGTTGGCTTGCTTGGTACTTAAAGACTGTTTTAGTTGTGGGGACTGGCTGAGAAGGTCTCTTGGGAGCAAAACCTGCCTGAAGAAGCCAGCAGGCAACCTGCTTGGAGCCTAATTATCGGAGGTCCTCCATTAATAACTCAAAAGGAATCCATAGTCTTACTATCCAGTTAGCCAGGCAGTCAGTCTGTATTGTAGCAAACAATAAAATATGCAGCTCAGATGACCGAAGGGAAGAAGCACTGCATTATAATCATTTTTGTGTTGGTTTACTATCCTTTGAACTAACAGGAAAAACCTGTAAGGATGTAAATGTAATCTTTAATCTTCAAAAAAGTCGTGTGCTAATTGCAGAACCACTAGCACAGTAAATGCTAGGACATTACTTCACATTTAGGCTGTTGGGAGCCAACAGGCCAAGTGGAGGGGAGGCTGTAGTAGAAACTTGAAAGGAAATACAAAACAAAATATTTAGATAATGATTCACCTTTTAGCTTAACTAAAAGAGGCACTTAGCCGGTATTCGTTAAAGTAGTTGGAATGTTATATTGTATTTGCAGTCCACCTCTACTGGCAGTATGAGATTCCCCAGCATATTATTCTGGTTGAGTACCTATTAAAACCACTTACAAGACTGAGCAGTTGTAAGGAAGGAAGTGTTCTAGCTCTGCATGACTACAGTTAAGTAGTTGCTTTTTTTTTAAAAGCATTTTTCAGTGATGGTTACATTTAGAGGGGCTATTCCAGTACTCGCTTAACACTGATGTAACTCCATTGACTGAAAAGGAATAGCAGAATCAAGCAATGAAGTTTTAAACAGGCTCTTAAGTTTTATTTTGTTTTAATAAGGGAGGTTTTTTTCTAAACACGATTCTTCTCAGAAGACAAGAAAGAGGATGATAATATTATGAGCTATGCAAGATAAATTACAGGAGACTGAAAAAACTACTACTGAGACCAAGGAAGATACATTTATCTTTAAAGATAAATGTATTCTCATGTGCTGCACTATATGATGTATTTAATATGATCAGGTTTTTTTTTCACTTCCCTAGTTCTGTATTGAAATCATGCTCTAAAAATAGCATTTACTGCATTTTACACTGATGAACTATTTTATTCCTAGTTTCAGCAGACTGTGCAATACAAATCTAAGATGATATAACAAGCATGATTCACATAGCTGAACTGCAGCACAGCCATTGTTCTCTGATACCTAATTTTGTCAGCTGGGAAAGGGTAACGCATGGGAATTTTCTGATTCCCCCGCACAGCTGGTCAAAAATAGCACGGGAAAGCACAAAACCTTTTTTCCTAAAGTTTCTATTTCCTCCACAATTTTCAGATTTCAAAATTCCAGCAACATCTGGCAAAGTCATAACCCCACTGTTCACTCCCTACTTCCAAAATGTCAACATCTTGAAATTAGCCACATTTCAAGCAGCTCTGCTGTCTCTGGGAGAAACGCTGTAGGATTACACCGGAATGCACCTCTGGGCAGCTGCAGGTTGTATAGCTTGCACTACTATTGGACAACAAAGCAGTATCAGCTAGGGAAAGGATAAAAGCCTGGGTCTACACTGGGCAATGGAGACAGAGACTAGCACAAATCTCTCTGGGATTTTCCATAGAAAATTGCTAGTAGCCACCTGAGATTTCTTGGAGGACTGTGTGAGAAAATGTACTTAAAGACCTCACCCTACCTACCCAGTCCCAACTTTAGAAAGGAAATGACAGAACCTCCTTTAAGCCATGTTTCAACAAGCTTTATATTATCTCTGTATTTCCATACACACACTATGGGAAAAACGATGAAAGACTATATATTAGCAGTGGTGGGTACAGTTCACACTACAGAAAGCTATGCAAAATAGATTAAGATTAAATCTATGGATGTATGAACAGGTTAACCCACAGAAACCCAGGCTGGCTGAGTTCAAAAAAAAAATCATGAATACATGGTTTATGTCTTTAGGGTTAACAGCTGAGTTGTCAAAGCTCAGTGCTGAAGTGAGCAGCCAAGCCAGGATTCACAACAACAGGTTGCTCTTGCAAACCATGTGCCGCTACAGCCCAACTCTGCAAGCAGAGCAGAGCAACGTCTTTGTTGCCCAGCTGGCCAACCACCTATTCTGGCTGCCAGGGGCTAAGCTGGAAGAAGCTTCACCATTAGTATGCATCTCCCATGAGTAGAAAGAGTCTCTGAGTATAGCATCCCAGAAACTGGGGAGAGGTAAAGGCTTTATCTAATGACAGCCCCAGCTGCCTACAGGTCCATTCATATGCTTTTTTTCTAAGTGGTACCTAGTATCCCCTAAAAGAGATGTCTCTGTTGGTTGTCACTGCACACCAGTCAGAACTTTGGCTGCTTGAACTGGTATGCTAGTCTTTCTGGGCACATCCACACATGTAGGCACATGTGGTTACAGCAGCTCAAATAAGAACAGCATAAATTTGAGCTGGGGATTTTTACCTCAGCGCACATGCCCAGACATGCACTTTGATGTGGGACAAATTGTGCCACTTGGGGCAAAATAACCCTGCTCAGCTCCTCCTGGATTTGCAGTCAGGGGGAGCTAGAGCCTGGGGCCAGTATAAAACCTGCCCTGTGCTGCCCCCAGTAGTATAAAAAAACTGGCCTGGCAAACAGCTCAGGGTTACTTGCTCTCAGGAGCTTCCGGGGCTCTTTTTTCACATTTTGACATTTAACCCCCATGTCACTCATATCCTGTTTTTTCCTTAGTTGGCCTCCCAAAAAAGTTAGTTGCATCATTCACCCTTTGGCCCCACACAGTGGGGACTATTAGTTAGATAGGTGAGCCTTAAGGCCCGTGTTAACTGGAAGATACAAATAGACAGGAGCTTCTGGGGCCCAGCCAATTGGTATCTGGGAACACTACCCCTTGTGCCAGCTGGGCTGCTGAAGCAGCCCTAACCTAGAGTCCCCTGCACCCTCTATCCACTTCAGCAGTCTGACAGTGGGGGTGCTGCCTGGCTATGACCTGCTGCCACCTGTGACAGCATGTGGCCCCAAGGCTGTGCGTCTGCCAGACCTGGACAGAGACTACATGGCTGTAGCAGAGGCATCTGCACCTCTGGGCCAACTGCCAGCGGACTGTGGCTGCAAAGCTGGTCTTTGTGTGGCACTACTGCCATATGTGCCATTGTCCTGCCATCTGGGCACACGTTCTCAGTGTGGTGGCCTGCTCTTAATGGTCAAAGTATGTACTCCTGGCCCCAAGTTGCCAGGACATCAGCCACCTCCAGCTGGGTCCTGGGTGCCAGCCCCGAGCAGGCTTCTCTGCCTGGGTCCTGCCACCCTGCCTCACTAGCAGGAATTCTGGTGTTCCCTATTTAAAAACTGCAAAACCTCTGATAAAAAAATCCAAAATGTACTCTTTAAACTACCCCAAAATCCATGTTCTTCCACAATGTGAGAGAGACAGATCAGTTGGGCAATGTTTTATTGCTATATGTACAATGTTGAAGTAGTTTGGAAGCCTACCAGTGTCTCTGTCATCATAATAAAATAAATTATAAATATCTATGTTTTGATGTTTGCCTCTGGTTTTCTTATCACACGATGGGTGCGTAAAGTGGGGATATGGGTTTGCAGGAGGGGGGTGGGAAGGGATGTGGGTAGGTGTGGGGATTGTGGGGGAACTGTGGGTGTGGGGGGGGATTGTGTGACAGGCCTGCTCAGGAAGGGTGGGTCACCTGCCCCCGACAGGGTGCAGCCCCCCACAGGGTTCATGGACTGCTCCGCCCCGCCCCCCTGCAGGGCCCACATGCCCCCCTGCAGGGCCCGTATGCCTTCCTGCTGGGGCTGGAGCCCCCCATGTGGCCCACAGCTCACCACAGGGCACACAGCAGCAGCAGCCATCAGGATGCTTGGGGCCTGGCATAGCCCGCACATGGCATGGAGCTGTGTGGCTCGTTCCTGGCTGCCTGGCACCCTGTGCTGTCTGTGTCGCATCATGCAGGCCCAGCACAGCTTGGCACAGCGCTGTGTGGCTTCAGGCAGCTCTGCACTGCTTAGGCTGTCACCCAGCGCCTTGTGCTGCTTGCGGGGCCTGTGTGTCATGCCGGGCTGGGTCGTGCCTGCACAGGCTCCATGTAGGCAGGACATGGTCTGGTACGACACACGGTCCCTGTGAGTGGTGTGGGGCCCCAGGTGACAGCCTGAGCAGTGCAAAATTGCCTGAAGCCGTGCAGTTCCATGCTGAGCCAGGCCCACATGATGCAGCACAGATCTGGGCCAGGCCAAGCTGCACTGCCCCACACCATGCACGGACTGTGCCAAGAGAGCCCTAAGCGTCCCAACAGCTGCTGCTGCTGCAGGGGTGAGCTGTGGGCCCAGCAGCCAGGCTGTAGCCTCATTGGGAGGGCTGTGGGCCGTGCAGGGGGTAGCTGGGCCCCCCCCAGCAGTCCGCTGCACCCACACAGCTCCAGTCCTGCCCTGCCCCAGTTCCTGTTTACCTGGGGTTGGAGCCCGGGTCCAGGTCACTGCAGCCTGCACCACTCCTTACCCTGCAAATGCTGCAGCCTGCTGCAGCACCAGGGCAAAGGGCAGCCATAGAGATGCTCTGGCTGGCTACCAGAGCGTCTCTTTGGAAGACCCAAGCCTCCAGTTCAGTCGGGCCTTTTTTTCTGCAGAGTTTTTGTTTTGTTTTTTGTTTATATACCTGTATATCAATGTATCAAATTTTGGGCATGTGCTGCAAATATGCAGCTCAAGGAATGTTTTTTTTGTTCCCAGTATGCCTCTTGATCTGTCTGAAATGGCTTTGAGACGTGGCAAGAGGCATGTGTGGGCTCATCCAGACATGCCTTCTGTCTTCGTTGCCCAGCCCAAAACGGGGCCTTTCCCCTTTCCCTAGCTGATACTGCTCTGCTGTCCAATAGCAGTGAATGCCATACAGCCTGTAGCTGCTCAGAGGTGCATTCCAGCATCATCCTGCAGCAGCCCGGGTAGACAATTCCCTTCTGCAATCAAGAGGCTCGGTTTAAGTTTTCATGAGCCGTGGCAGCAACAGACAGGAAGAATGGTGGCCAAATCTCAGCAACCCTGATACTTATCCCAATGACCTCTATACCTGAGCAGTTCTGGTGTGCCTCCCTTTCTTCATAAGGGAAAACAAGTTGGAGTTTCTGGATTCTCTAGTATCATACGCTTTTTTGAACCAGCATGTATTAACATGGATACCTCTCCCATGGTGGTCAGGTAGGACCTGCAGTGCAGTAGGAGAAAAACAATCCTTTTCCTATATATGAATTTGGCTGCCTGATGGAGGATGGGAAGAATGTGAATACTTGTTCCATTTATCACTTCCCTATAGTTGTGTGTGAATCCATCAGTGACCTCCAGAACCTTAGTAAGCCTTATGACACATGGGATATTACTTTGCACTCAGCAGCACCAGCAAGAAATTTGCCGGTGCTAAACTGATTCAAAGTAAACCAGTTGTGGTTGGAGGTTGCTAGCTTCCAGGTATATGACATATGCTGCTTCTTGAACAAGGGAAACCTGTTGCTGTTGGGCTGCCCCTGTACAAAGGTAAACTGCCTAGCTTCACAAAATTCACCAAGAAAGAAGCCTCCTTCCTCAGGTTTTTGCACCATTGGTGATCCATCCATGGTTCTCTCCACCGATCCATACTTGTTTCCTGCATGAAGAACCAGCAGTCCACGGAAAGAAGATGGTCCCAGAGCAAGTCATCATTTATCACTGAATATCCTAGCCTTGAGGTGGTTTGCAGCCATTAAGCTACAGCAGGCTGTATGGATCTCTTAAGTGTTGCATAACAGAACTGTCCATCTTGGCCCCTTTGTATTATTTCTGGCATACCATGAGATGGTTCTCATGGTCATGGCTGAAAATTTGCAGTACAGTACGTAGTTGGAGGTGGGAAGCCTGATATATAATTGTAATCTGGTGCTTGCCGAATGAGGATGGTGCATATCTATGCAACTGCCTCTATAGGCTGCAAATAGTGCTGCCATCCTGTCAGGAAAAAGTCACTACGGCTAGGGACAGACGCTCAAGAAGCTCAAACCTGAATTGATTCAATCTTTGCAGGTTAATCTAACCTGCAGAGATTGCATCAATTTGCAAGTGGATAGACATTCACATAAAATTTGGGAAATTTAGGCACATGCCTGCAGTGGCTCAGGCTAGAAGCAGGGGGCCACTAAAGCGAACCCTCCCTTCCTGTCCCCACTGCTAAAATGGGGGGGGAATGTGGCCTGGCGCTGGCAGGACACTATGATTAGGGAGTGATTTAAACCCCCATCCTTGACTGCATAGTCCCTAGCTGGGATGTGCCTGGAGGTAGAGGGTGAAGCAGCCCTCAGCAGGCTGTATTGCCCCCCTCTTCCCGCTCACTGCTCAAAGGGCAAGGGAGTGTTGCCAGACCCCACCCCCTGACTAGTACTCCGAGGCAGAGGGAAGACTGCTTGTGTGGAGTGCATGCATCTGTTGATGATACTGAGCTTTTCAATCTCCCTTTCCATGCTTCTTCATCCTGTCTGCAGCAAAGTGATGGCTTTCACAGGTCCCATGCATTGCAAAACAGGTCACTTCTCACACCTCTTTCTGTCCCATCTTGAACTGTCAGATTGCAGCCTTTGAAGCAAGTCAGCAGGGAGCTTATCAGAACACAAAGCTAATCAGCCCATCAAGAAAACAAAAATCAGCTTTTTCCAAGGCATTTTTAAGGAAGAATGGAGGGACAGTACCATCTGGCCTGCTGATTAATTCCAAAAAGCCCTAAGCAGACACTGTTCTGTTTGCCTTTGTTCCAGTGAAATTGGAGACAGCTAGCATGGGGGTGGCATGACCATGACCAGATGCTTGCTGGGTGTGTGTGTGTGTGCGGGGGGTGTTCCTTGCTTGAGTGGTGAGACAAGGTGGGGCAGGGAGAAGCCAGGCAGATGCTGCTGTGCCTGCAGTCTCTACCACCTCAGCCAGTTGGAGTTCCAGGTAGGACGGGAAGGGGGGGGGCAAGCCATGGTCTGTGGTGCGGACAGCCCAGCCCAGGGCTGAAAAACATGCTGGAATGCTGATTTAACTTAAACCAAAAAGGAGTCTGAGACACAAATTCCATAAATTGGTTTGACCCAAATCAGTTAAGTTTGATAAATTCAACCAGCTTTATCTTAAACCAGTTTTGGCCATTTTGATACTGGTTTATGTGCACTGAACTTATGTCCTGCTACAGGTTTAAACCGTTTCTAATCACTTAAACCAGTTTATGTGTAACTTCTGTCCCTAGCCTACTTATAGGGTTACCATATTTCCAGGACCAAAAAAGAGGACACCTGTTGGGGGGGGGAGCAGGGGGAATATAATGGTTAGTGGGCCAGTGACACGCCAGTGCCCTGTCCCTGCCTATTCTGTTACCCCTCACTGACAAGCCACACCCCCAGCCTTGCTGCTGCCCCTCACTCCCAAACAAAAGTACCCTGCCCTCCACCCTTTGCTGGTGCCCCTGGCTCCTGACCCACAGCTCCCTGGTGCTGCCAGTGCTCTGCAGTCACCCACATCCCCTGTGCCCCTCCTTTCCTGATCTGCAGCCCCCTGCCCCCCTCCCAGCCCTGGCACTTCCCCTCACACCCTATCCACAGCCCCTGTCCCCTGTCAGTGCCCCTCACTCCTGACCCGCAGCCCCCTGCACCCCTCCCAGCCCTGCTGGTGGCCCTCACTCCCAACCTGCAGCCCCCTGCCCTTCTCCCCAGCCTGGCTGGTGTCCCTCACACCCGCAGCCTCTGCGCCCCAGCCCTGCTGCCCAAGTAGCTCCTGCATTGTGCGCACACCTGCTCACTCAAACACGCACACACACACTCTCTCTTTTCCTCTGTAGCTGGGTTGCCAGAGCCTGCACAGGGAGCATGTGATCCCCAACAGCCAATCACCTTGCTCGCTGCTTCCAGCCTGAAACAGTCAGCCCAGGAGAGCAAAATGCCCAGACATTTGCCCTTATTTTAAAAACCCACCAAGATGCAGCATAGGGGTCCAAAAAAAAGGACACATCTCGGGAAAACCCGGATGTATGGTAATCCTAAACCTTCATGAATTCTGGAATTTTTTTCTCAGTTGACCCATAGAATGTGAACTTGGAAACTTCCAGGTACATTTTCCCATGCAGCACATCATTCCTTGCAGCAAGTATCACACATAGCACAGGGGGAGGCATCACTGCAAAAGGACTTTGGGATACCAACCTACTCCTCTCCTCTCCCCCCTCCCCTCCACTGCTCATTTGTGGAAAAGCAGATACAATGTGGATTGCTCTGGTTTATGCTTTTAGCTTTCTCTCTCACAATTGTCTCTTCATGTGTCCACAGCCTGAGAGAGTCTCGTAGGGTATTTTGGATGGGGTTTCCCTACAGAACAACAAGGGATTAAAACAACCTTTTGTTATTTAGGGGAATTTATAAATTGTTTCTCTCAAGATTAAAAACTAAAATAGATTGAGGAAGTTGGGGCAGGGCTCTTAATTTAGATGAAGATCATTGGAGATGATTTAATCACCCCTCCCCCTTGAAAGGAGCATAGCAGGATGCGGATGGCAGATCTATTTAGATTTATGTGGTAACATGTCTGGAAGTGGCATGGATCTACATTCTTTGCTGTAGGGGAAAGCAATGAAAAAGCCAATGGAGATTAAGTGAGGCAGTCTTTAAAGCAAGGCTCTTTCGTAGGTACTTGCATTGTTTGCTCATCCAGCTGCAGGGATGTGGATTCACACAGCTGGAATTGTCTGGCAAGGAGAGAATGTGCCACCTTCTCTCCCAAACACGTGAGGAAAAGTATGTGATACCTGAAAGCATGTCTAGGTCTATCTTAACCATGTAGTTGATCCAATAAAAAAATATTCACAAAAACCACTTGCGTCTTGCATATTTCCAGGACCATTATGGCTACAATATCACTTCAAAACTAGGGGGCAATGGCTTTTATGGACAGATCCTAAATGCACCCCTGAGAGGGCTGTATCTGGAGAACACAGGGCTGGTTTATTTATCTACAAATCTACACTGCTAATCCCCACATAACTGGTTTGAGACAGGCAACTATCTGGAAACCAGAGATATTTAAATGGTACTTGGTAAAGAGCTTCAAAGACAGTTTCTCATCAATACTAGCTGCTACAGAAAATCCTGCTGCTAACACCAGTAGTATTCACCAGCAAATGTATACTGACTCACCTGTAAGGCCCTTTAAGAGGCTTGTCTGAATATAATCGTGCTGGCCGGAGAAAGGTGGCTGTGAGTAGCTGGTTAGGAACAAGGGCTCCAAGAAGTAATGTAATACATCTGTCTCCTAATTCTGTCCCTCTCCTTTAGTTTGTTTATTAATAAAACTAACCTGTTCCTGAAAACTGACTATGACTCCTTTACTGAACCTACAAACAGTATCACCCAAACTCTTCCTGAATGCAGTTATATTTATGTGAGATATATAGGTATGGACAGATCATATATGTGCACATGCATACACATGACATTTTATATTAGCACAAAACTTGAACATGTTCACCTACCACCAAATGCAGATCATGGAAAAGGTGACATGAATATGATGCGATCACATGTCAAATCGGCTCCACTAACAGCTAACTGTAACAGAGTAGAACTGTGGTAAGTAGGTGAACACAATTCTGTTAGTATCTATGCCCTTAGAAATGCAAATAAAAACCCAGAAATCATGGTACTGGAATAACACAGCACAGGGCCCAATGCTGCCAGCTGGTGCATGTGGAGATAAACTCTGGGTAGTGCCTATCCCACCTAAGTCAGACTGAACAGTGCCCTCACTAGGGAAGAACCAGTGCCACCTGGGCACAGCCCTCACTACCTTGGGAGGCTGGGCAATGCCCATCCCCCTGCACAGCACTCAGGGCTGAGGGTAGATTTCTGTGGAGGAAAGGATACTGACTTTTTTGTTCTGTGGCAGCTGGCCCTGATGTCTGCCCAGAGCAGGAGGGGAAGTAGTCCCAGCTGCCCAGCACAGGAGGGGAGGGATTGTGTGAGGGTGAGGAAGAGTGGAGTGGATAAAGGTGTGCAGAGTATGTTTTGGAGTGAGGGAGATGAGGATGCATGAGGGAAAGTTTTGTATGTGTGTTTTAATGGTCAAAGTGAGGGTAGTGGGGAAAAGCCCCAGGCATACAAAGAGGAAGCCAATTTTTCCTCTCCCCCTCCCAGCCCCATAGCCACAGCTGGGTATAATAGGCTCCACATTCCAAGCTGCTTGGTTGCTGCTCTAGCAGGTTTGTTGCTAGCACGTAGGCCTGTACACCTTCTTATCCTGTACAGCCATTTATCTCTTTTCTCTCACAGCCATTCATGCCTTCTCTCTACAGTTGCACACAAACCTACTCTCCACCCTTTCCTTTTACATCCTCACATGCCTTGTCCTATGCTGCCTTCTACTTGCTGGTGTCCTGAAAATTTCCTGCTTTGAGATGACTTGGCTGAGGTTGTGATATCCAAAATGTGACACATCCAAAAACAAGTGAACCTGGTTCTCTCTTGACTGACACTTATTATCCACTATGACCCTACAAAGGGAGTATAAAGGGTACCAAATGGGAACAGTGGGACTTTTCACTTCTCTTGCACTCATGTGGCACAGCTCCCCGTGGGAGTGCAAGACAGTAGAGAACCAAGATGCACATTTACAAATTATCCTGCTGACACCGTAAGACTGTGTCAGGTGTTCTAGCACAACTAAACTCCAGCTTCTTGGCCAGGCAACCACCTCACAATTAATCCATAGTTCTGGATATACCATCTGAGCATACCTGTGCACGTGCTATATTTGGCAGACATACTTGCCTGGCTCGATTCTATAAAAATTTATTTTACACAGTGTCAGGGGCAAGGGCAGCAGGCAGGATAAACTGTCCCCAGCTAGGCCTGGTTATTGAATGGATCTAGCTGCCATTGGCCTAACAACCCCCAGCTGGCCCCAGTGGCTTATATGGCTGCCTGCATATAAACAGCTCTTACAGTACTCAGCAAGCTACTCATTTAGAAGGGTATTTTTCTGTCTTTTCAGAAAAGACAGGGGTTTGATACTATGTTTTTAGCTTCTTTTTCTTATCTTCTTGAGCCCTAGTTTTTCAGTTCCCAATTCTTGTCTGTTTGCTCACTGTGTTCTTTGTCCTGGTTTTTTCTTCTTCTTTGGCCTGGTTTTCTGTTTCCTGGGTTTTGCTTGCTAACTGTTATCTCCTAGTCCTAGCTCTAGCCTTGACACCTTTAGACTCCTTTGCTGGCTCTGAGCTTGTGACTTAGCTTGGTGATTGTCCATACCTTAATTCTGTATAGCCCCAGTGGGTTCTTCCAGATCCTAGTTGCTTATAGGCCTCATCTTCCATACTCACCTGCTTCTGATTTCCTAGCTGTACTTGGGATCCTTGCTTCCCTGACCCTGTCTGTTCCTAATCCCCTGTGTTGTGACCCTTTAGGCCAGTGGGTCTCAACCTTATTAGATTCAAGGCATCCCTTGGAAAATGCTAGCTCTTAGCTTTTTACTTGATGTATGGAGTACTCCTTTTTCTTTTCTTTTTTTTTTGTGCTTAAAAATGATAGAGTAATTCTTCAGTTAGACTACATTCAGAATAACTACAAGAGGTCAGTATAGTTCTGACACTGTGGTTCCTATTTGAAATATCTGGGGTAATCTTATTTATCATGTGATCTTACCAGTGCTAATAGCGTGGCACCCTGGCTGAAAATCACTGCTCTAGAGTGAAGCCCTGACTACATTATATCCTCGTCATATCCCTGACATAATAGTGTATCTTACAACCACAGGATCTTGATTTTTATTCAATTAACTTTCAAAAGCTGAATACATAGGACTTAACTGCATCTATAGGCCTTCCAAGAATCCTGCATGCCACAGGACGCCATATTTGTGTTTTATAAGTTCTTTCATTCTTTCCTAGACTCAATACTGAAATGTTGCTTAATTTAATGCCAGCAGGCAGCATGCTGTTGAAGATGGCACATTGAACCTGATGCATAAAGCGGTTCGTTTCTCTGGAGGCCACAAAAATCACAGACACACACTCATTAGATGGCACAAAAGGTGTATTTGCAAATAGGGTCAGAGCAGAGTCAAGAACTCAGATTACTCCGAACCCACAAAGGAATTTTGCAGGGAATGTTTATCTTCTCCCTCCTGGGCACGTGTGCAGAAACAGGAACTCTTACAGCTCACTTCCGTTTCATACAAGCATACATGTGGTTACATCACTACATACATCACATGTATCGTATAATTAATTACTTAAGTATGCAGGGCGGAGAGGTAAATATGCATCAGCTCAGGAAAATGGAGGTGAAGAAGTCGTTAAATAGGTTAGCTTTGTTGTCTGGTGTGATGACCAGATTTCCTAGCGAGTCTTGCAGAGGCCCCACATTACCCAGTACCTTCTTTTTTCCCCCTATGTATTTAAAAAAGGACTTCTTGTACTTGATCTGGGTAGCTAGTCCCAGTTCCATCTCCGCCTTGGCCTTCCTGACTGTCCCCCTGCAGCCCCAAGCAAACACTGGAGAATATTAATTTGCTGTATAATACATACAGTTCAGTAAAATAAGTAGTATAAATAATGATATAAAATATATGCTTGTTAGTAGACTTGAGGAAGGAGCAGATCCTTATCAATTCTGACCCTGTCTTGCTATCTGATACAAATGGGTGAACCCTTATGCCCATCTAGATAGAGCTCCACTGACTTCAATAGAGCTTTACATGGTCCACTTGTACAGATCTGATTGGAAGGCTGAGACCTTCATGATTGTACCAGGGAAAATGTATTAAAGGCATCTAGCCAAAGTAGGTAGATAATCAAGACTTACCATTCACATTTTATTTACCTGTTGTTATAGATAAACAAACAAACAGCCCCTAAATAGCTTGCTGCTTTGTTCCACTGCTCCGAGTAAAGGAAATAATTCTTAAAACAACTGAAAAAGAAAACCCAGTATCACTCTATATGCTGAACAGAAGGAACAGCTATTTGTAACAATTAAGCTCTGTGAATATCTAGGGAACCCTTCCCCCCCCCCCCAATTTTATTGAACATGCTCTCCAGTGTTTTAGTGCCACACTAAAGTTTACTTAGTTCTTCATTGTCTGGCTTCTTAGGCATGTTTCACATCTATGCACTTTGTGAAATGGGAACAAAAATAGTTAATAAATATAAAGTGTTTTCATTTAGGACTTTTATGTAGTGGGGACAAAATAGGCCTTTGTGTTCATGTCCAGAGACATTTGATTGATATTTTCCACATTTATTTGGAAAGAGCCACTGCGCTTAAAGGCCAGGAATCTAGACTTTGAATTGTTGGGAAGGAGAGCTGGATGAGGTTCCAGTTCCCGATCTTTGGCTTCCTGGGATCAACAGAAACAGGATATTTTGTGCAGAGAAATCCCTGAGGAAAGGAAGCAATAGCTGAATAATTGAGCTAAGCCTTTTTGTTAACATTACAAAATTATGCTACCTCAGTAATGCAAATCTGCCATAAATCTACCTTAATTGTCCAGTTAAAGAGGCTTGTGGTTGCCTTGGTCATTGGAGAAGTGTAAAGCAGCCAGCAATTATCAGGATTCTGGCCCGGGTTCTTTTTTAAAACAAATTATTTTTTTGAAACTATTTCCTGGTAACATGATTGAACATAACATGAATTGTTTTCTCCATATCCCTGTTAGCCAGAAGTGGGAGGTTCTTGCAGGACAGTGAACACACCAACAAAATGTAGAAGATCTATTTAGTACCTAATCTCTAGTTTTGCCAAACTGCATTATTTACTTTTAGGCCTTTATGCAGTTTGGGATTAATTGCTGAGACTTTCTGAAATTTCTTTGAAGAAACCATGAAGGTCAGCAAAGATTTATTTTTGCTTAACTTCATCCTATTCCTCCTTGTCTACAGCCTTCAAAAAACAAAAATGATCTTACTTGTACATAACACCTTTCACATCCAGGCAAGAAATATGACAGGGAAAGAAACACACTGGGTAAGTGCCAGACATAACCATTTGTTTACTTTATTTGCATTCCTTCCCAGCACCTCTGTTATCTTATTCACATATTTTCAGGAAGCTCTTTTGTGATGTGGGATGCTTTTTTTTTTTTTTTTTTTTGCAAAGTTCTGTAAAGCACCAAGCACACCTTTGGTATAACTGAAGTAGATAAAGAAAATAAATTAGCTGTACTTTTTAAAAGGGATTTCTCATGAAGGAGGGCTTAATGCAGTGACTTCTTTAAGCAGAGTACCACAAGATCCTTGTAAGTGTAATGCAATATCAGCAGTGGTAGGTGTGCAAACACCTACATGTGATTCACAAGAGGCTTGAAACCCAGAGGTTTCACATAAAAAGCCATAGTGTCAAAACCATTCTGACCTGTTGTGGTCTTTTTGTGTTCTGTGCAATGTGGGACTTGCTCTAGTATTTTTCTATAGTTTAGAAAACAGTGAAGGCTAAGAACTGGCATTTTCTAAGGGGATACCTTGAGTCTAAGGAGGTTGAGAACCACTGGCTTAAGGACTTTTTCTCTTTTGCACTACTTGTGTAAAGAACCATACAGAGCTGTGTTCCTAGCACTCAGGGGGAAACAAAAGCTGTTCTATTTGCCATCTTCCCTGGCAGCACAGTTCACAAAGGAAGTGGGGAAAGGTAAGCTGCAGGTGGGGTCAGGCTTCCACCCTTTTTCCTTGTCTTATCTAGTAGAGCTGGTTGGCAAGTAATGGTGTAGTAGTAGGGAGCTTGGACTTCTGGTTTGATTTAAAACTAACATGATTCTACTAGTAGAGAACTTGTAAACTTAGGAGCTCTAGGACCCTACCTGAAACATAGCTAGCTCTCTTCATCATGAACACTGCATGCCCCCAGAGGCTGGGAGGGCACAGTGACTGCCCACAGGTGGTGGTGGTGGTGTCAGCAGTGGGGCATGGTGGCGGTGAGCTCCTACAGGTGGTTGCGGTGGTGTTGGGGAGGGGAAGGGGAGGGGGGACGACTACCCGCAGATGCTGCCGGCAGCATCAGCAGCGGCGATTGAGGACTCCTCGCAGATGCCACCAGCAGTGCTGGTGGTGAGGGGACAGGACGGACAAGCAGTGAATGCCTGCAGGCACCTCTGGCAGTGTCAGTGGTGCTTTTTGCAGGGGGTTCACTGCCAAGCTCAGGGGTCTCCATCCCTGATCACATCAGATTCACAAGGCAGATGTAAAGTTTTTGGGGATGGCTAGTGATATAATTAGTCATGATTCAACTTTGATGTAGCTGACTTATTTTACATGGGGAGAGGGAGATCTCAGGTTCCCTATCACCTTCAGCTACATAAGCAGAGCTTAGCTGCTTGTTCTTTTCTAGTCCAACAATCAGTTTAATTCAGTTTTTAGTAGTTTGGTTTCAAGCTGATCCCAATACAGCAGAGCTAAAAACATACTTTAAAATTTGACTTGATCTTCTCCTTCATTAGGCCTTCACTGTTAAGGGACTGACACAAATAGGTTTCAGTTCCTTGGTGGATTTAGATACTAAACTTCAGACAGCCAAGGTTGAAAATTGGACACTGAATGCAAAATACCTTTGCTGCACTCTGGAATCTCCATATGTTGAAGTACTGGCAACAATTTTCTGCAAATGATGTTTACTTTTTTTTTTTTTCTCTTTAGGTTTTCATCAATCTATTTATGATAAGGTCATGTCTTGCACTTCCAGAACTATTTTTGTCTGAGATTCTCAAAGAGCTAATTCTTACAATAACGCTATGAGGCAGGTAATGAAAATGCAGAGAATCTCAGGGACCTCTGGAAGAGATTATCTCAACTGTTTAACAGTACATGGTAGTACTACATAGGGCGAAAACACCAGGGTGGGGAAGATGGGGGTGGTGGAATATTACATTCAATTACCTGCAGGAGAAATTTTAGAAAGGTTGAATGTATTTGTTTGCATCAGAATTTGGCCAGGACTATAGTTAATGTCCCTGCTCTCTACAGAAAAATACTGCAAGATCTTTAATTATCACTGGTAGCCAGGAGTTTGCTTTTGCATTTTATCCAGAAGACAGTGTATTGTCAGCATTCCTTTGATCTGTACATTTAACTGCAGGCAAGGCAAATAATTCTGGGAGGAAGGAGTAGATCCTGATGATGCTGGGTCACAGCTCTTTCCCTCTGTCTCTCTCATCTATCTGCCTCCACCTTGAGGGGAGTTTGTTCGAAATGACTGACGCCTTCTTATACATCACAGTATCATTGGAGATGATTCTGTGCTTGTATGTCCCAGATACTGATGATAGCATCTAATTTCTTCAGATTGGTCTTCAGGTGTCTCTGAATCTCTTCTTTTCCCCACCTCTAGAGTGGTGACTATCAGCGAGTTGAGACTATAAAAACCTGTTTTGGGAGCCAGTTGTCAGGCATTCTTATGACCTGTTCTTTTCAATGGAACCAGTGCCGGGTAAACATGGCTTCATGTTTGATTGAGCCAGCATTCACCCGACAGGTTTTTTTCTGTCCTTTTAGTGATATGGAACATTTTCCAAAGACATTGCTGATGGTAATGTTCCAAAGCTTTCAGGTGTTTCCAATATGTTGTCCATGTTTCACACCTGTACAATAGAGTAGGGGTTAAGGTGTCGTGGAGGACAAACCAAACACTGCCAGGGTGCCATTCCTGCATTAGCACCCAGCCACTTACAGTGGTGTGGAGACATTTAACAAAGGACAGGCCCAGGCTGAACACGGCAGGTGGCAGGGATTGTTCAGTAGGGTTGCTTTGTGGGGGTTTTTCTGGTTTAAAAGACCCTTTTTCCCCCAGTTATAAGTTGCTGGGTTCACCTAGCACCAGCCGCCCTGGGCCTGTGCCGGGATGGGGCAGCTTGTAGCTCGAATAAATGCACAAACCGTGGGAAGACGAAGCCTTTGCTGGCTGGGCCCCCAGCGTTAGGGCAGAGCCCAGGAGGCGGCGGGCTGGGGCTGCGCTTGAGCGGGAAACAGCAGGCCCCCCGCGGGTGGCGGGCGCCGGCAGGAGCCGCCCCGGCCGCAGGGGGTCAGGCGCCGGCCCCGCGGGTCTCAGCCCGGCGGGAACAAAGGCTGCCCCGCGCCGTCCGCGGGCGATGCTGCGGCCCCGGTGAGTCCCGGCGCTGCGCTGAGGGGAGCGGGGCTCGGCCAGGCATGGGGCTTGCGCGGCCCCACCTTGCCTCCCCTCCCGGCGGTGGGCTTGCTGGGCGGATCCGTCCCGCGCAAAGCCTTCGGCTGTGGGGACCTGCGAGCCCGAGTGAAATCCCCCCTCGGCGGGGCTGGCTCGCGGTCGGTGCTGGGGTGTCAGTGACACGTGGAAGCCGCTGCCCCGGGGGCGGGCGACGCAGGATGGGCCGCCGGCTGGTGGAGGTGCGCGGGCTCCAGCGGCCCCTTCGCTCGCTGCTGCCCAGGAGCAGCCATCGCCCGGCACCGCTTGTCCCGCTGCTCCGCGCCCTGGGACGCGGCCGCTTCCCTAGGGTGTCCCCTCGCCGGCATCCCTGCACGCGCAGGGTCATTCCTCTTCTGCCTTCTCTGGTCGTTGGCGACTCCACTAGCCCTCCCGGGTGCTGGGTCGCCGCAGTACACTAGGACCTGGGCTGCAGTCAGGTATTTAAGACGAGGGGAGGATGGCATGGGGAGGATGGCATGGCGCAGTTCTGCTGTGTCATCTTATTCTTGGGTAAAGCAGGATGTCCTGGAACCGTAGCCTGGGGGGGAGGTGGTGTTGGGTAATGGTTACTCTGCTCCTTTCCTCTTGGTGTTTGCTTAGGTCTTGTTTCAGATTAGATAGTTCAGCTCTTTTGGGCCAGGAGCCCTGGCCTTTCTATAAGATTTAGCACAATGAAACCCCAATCCTAGTTGTGGATGCTGCAACCATCCAAAGAATAAAGGAAGCTTTAGGAGGCAGTTACTATCCTTCCCCTACAGCATTTTTACTCCGTCAACCTATTTGGCAGAGTCAAGGAAGAAAAATTGTGGGTTAATGTTAAGAGCTCTGTCATTCCAGGGATTCCGCTTTCAGTTCATGCATGTTTATAATGAAAGTAAGAGGGTTGTTGAGGGGAGATATTTGGGGGCCACACCAGTATTCAGGTGCCCACTCAAAGTGGGCCCCAGATACCCTGTTTAAACATATACAAAATAGGATTCAGTAAATAAAGGGAATCCTTGTGCTGTTTTAAAACAAATCGTAAAATACAAAGCTATTTGAGCAAAGGGAACACATTAATCTACAATACTGATTTTTTTTGTTGATGGCATGGAGTGTTTTTCTTAATGAAAACATTTTCAGCAGTTGGACTTGTAGACAAACTGGAACATGTTCCTGTTGGGCTGACAGGCCAAGGAGGGGTATTTTATATCTGATACTTAATGAGCACATTTACATGTGCTATTTATGCAGAGCAGTAAAGTCTGGTTATATTGCACAGGAGTTTATTGGTCTTGCACACCCTGTTTGAATGTGTTCCTAGGACTGCAGCACATTGAGCCAGGCTAGAGTAGCTGTGGTTGGTAGGAGGTCTGGGAGGTCAGCCTGCCAGCATGGGGCTGCTTCAACCCAGCTCAATGGCCTGCAGAGGGGCTGGCTGGTACACGAGTGTGCTTCAGTTTGGGGGCTAGCTGGGAGGCAGCCCCCGCACCCTTGTGCCCCAGCCAGTCCCATCAACATCTACATGTGTGTTGCTGCGGAGTAAAAAAAATTGTGTTTACAAGTACTATCCTGCTGTGGAGTTAATTGGTTTCCTGAGGCCTAATACCACTGCATGTATAGATGCTGAGATGTTTACTGCCCAGCTAATTAGGAAACTCCGCAGTAAAGTCTTGTGTAGACATGCCCATGTGTGCTGAAGAATCCTGCTATTAATTAATTGTTCCAGCAGAGGACACTATAGGGTAACATCATCAAGGATTGCATCTGGACATCATAAAACTACCATACCAATCATCGTAGTTCTGACAGCTGAATAGAATTGTTTTAAATCAAGATCACAAATCAAAACATCATGTGTTTCAATATCAGTAGTATTAATTTTTGAGTTTTGTGATAGTTTTCCTTAGGCGTGCCAGATGGTATTAAGATTTACATTCAGGTTTTAAATCACATATGCAGATGAATTGGACTTAGTCTGACCTCCAGTGGTTACTTGTACACATTACAGAATTGCCTGATGATTTGCCTTGATGAATATTAGGGCATCTTCTATACACATGCTCCAGGGTGGAGGGGGCCAGGGGTGCTTTAATTAGAGCGGCTCTCAGCGTCATGTGTATTCAGTGTCCTGTGTTTCAAAATGGCAGCAGGGGCACTTTTACTAAACCTCATTTGATGGGAATTAGTTAAAGCTGCTATTTTGAAACATGGGGACACCAAATACACATGATGCTGAGAGTCTCTCTAATTAAAGGACCTAGACAGGTTACAGGGGTGGAAAGACAAGAATAGGATGGAATTCAACACTGACATACAAGGTGATGCACCTGGGGAGGAAGAACCAGCACCATACATACAGCCTGGGGAACTCCTTTCTCATCAGTGCAGAGGCAGAAAAGGATCTTGGAGCTATCATTGATGCCAAGATGAATATGAGCAGGCAGTGTGGGGATGCAGTCAGGAAGGCCAACTGCATCTTGTCATGCATCCACAGATGCATCTCAGGCATGGCCAGGAAGGTCATACTCCCCCTCTACGCAGCACTGGTAAGGCTGCAGCTGGAGTACTGCGTCCAGTTCTGTGCACCGCACTTCAAGAGGGATGTGGACAACATGGAAAGGGTCCAGAGGAGGGCCACTTGCATGATCAGGGGGCAGCAGGGCAGGCTCTATGAGGACAGGCTACGGGACCTTAACCTGTTCAGCCTCCATAAGAGAAGGCTGAGGGGGGATTTAGTGGCCTGTTATAAACTAGTCAGAGGGACCAGCAGGCATTGTTCCCCGAGCACTACCAGGAGTAACGGTAGAAATAACGGTCACAAGCTGGCAGAGGGTAGATTCAGACTAGATATTGGGAGGCATTACTTCACGGTCAGGGCGGCTAGGATCTGGAGCCAACTTCCAAGAGAAGTGGTGCAGGCTCCTACCCTGGGGGTCTTTAAGAGGAGGCTAGATGTACACCTTGCTGGGGTCGTTTGACCCCAGTACTCTTTCCTGCCATGGCAAGGGGTTGGACGTGATGATCTGCTCAGGTCCCTTCCGACCCTACTAACCATGAAACTATGAATACATATAACACTAGCACGCTCCATCAGACTTACGGCAGATTCAATTAATCAGTTTCCAATTAATTAGTCTCCTGTGACGTGAAGAGCTCCGTAACGTGTATAGGTGTCCTTAGCTTCTCCTGAGGGAAGATCTTGGCCCAGAATGGAAATAGCAGGAAATCTTTTAGGTCAGAACTGTTAACAGTGTTATATGGGCTCTCTGGAGTAGATTAGCACTACTGCTACACATAAGAATTATCAGTCCCTGGGTAGACTCTGGGGTGTGTACTACCCTTGGCTCTAGCTAGTTTGTTGTTGGTCCTTTATTTTTTGCAGCATTAAATTAAAAAAAGAATCTCTTAAAAATAAAATAAGAGAGCAATCAAGAAATTCTTACACCAGAGCTGCGCAGAAATTCCTCATAATCTCTGATCTGGAATCCTGAGATTTCTTGACATAGTTCCACATGTCACTTGTTTGCTTTCTTCATTCTGCTGATGGAAGTGATGAGATCAGTTTATGGATTTTCATACAGGGATTCCATTAGGTCTCTTGTAAATGAAGATAGTGCCAATTTCACCACTGAAAACCTGTTGCTTCCTTTATTTTCCCCCAAAGAAATTCCACCATGACTAAGTCCCCACCCCCAAATACTACAATCCTATCTTTGCTGCTTCTGATGAAAAAAATAATGTTCAAATCTCAGCTGGAGTCAGATGGATTCATGTCAATCTGGAACAGCTCATCATATAACCATTGTATTTTTTGGAAACTGAATGAATGTGATACTGACATACACTTTCACTAATGCCAAGTTGAAAGATAAAAAGGAGTATATGGAAAAAGATGTATAATGTGATGAGGAACAGAAGCCTTTTAGAATAGGAGAACATGCATTCTTCTAAAAGAGAGATTTTCCGGCCATATGTGGGGGGCAAGAGAGAGACTCTCTCTACATTGGGACCCTAGTCATACACCACCACTGAGTCTTGCACTGTACAATGGTATCAGTACCTTCTGGAATGTAATTCAGTTGTTTAATTAGCCAAAGGGATGAGCTGATTTCCCTTCATCCACTGGGCGACTGGAGTGCAGATAGCTTTGTGAGTGAAGGACTGGCAACTGAACCTTTAAATTACGTTTGTTGGGGGATGGGGATGCAGAGGACAAAGAACCTAGGATCAGTGAGCCAGGAGCCATGGGCTGGATCAGCCCAGATAAGTACTAAGAGGTCTGATAGGCATCTAGATATGGGAGTACCAAGGGAACGCATTGGGGTTGTTAAATATCTCTACACTAATGCTAGGATGATGGGGATCAAGCAGGAGGAACTTGCACTCCTGTTTGCAAGCAATAACTTGAACTTTGTTGGGTTAACCTAGTCGAACCCTATTCACAATTGGGCAGTAAGCATTGAGAGCTATAGGTTATACAGATGTGATAGAGTGGGGAAAAAGGAGGGGGAGTGTTGTTCTTTGTGTTAAGGAGAAATACACATCTTCTATAATCAAGATGGGATCAGAGGAGGGGCAAACTGAGGCACTGTGGGTTAGAATACAAGGGGGTCAGGGGATAAGGGACTTGGTAGTGGGGGTCTACTACAGACTGCCACACCAGGAGGATGAACTAGACCTGGAATTCTCAAGGCAGCTCTCAGAGGCTATATGATCAAGAGACATGGTTGACCTAAACTACCCTGACATCTGCTGGGAGGAGCAGTCAGCCAGATGTAACTGCTCACATAGGTTCTTAACCTGCATACAGGACCTCTACCTAATGCAGGAGGTATACCATCCCATTAGGGGAAACGCCTTACTGAACTTGGTGCTAGCTACAGGGGATGACCTGGTGGGGGATCTGAAGGTACAAGGTAACCTGTGTAACCATCAATTGATTGAATTCACTATCTGGCATAGGGTGGGAAAAGTAACCAGCAGGCCAGAAGTTGTAGACTTCAGAAAGGCTAACTTCAGTGTGCTCAGGAGATTAGTTAGTGAGGCATTGAAGATCAAGAGCATTGATGAAATGGGAGTCCAGGAAGGGTGGTTGTTCCTCAAGGGAGGAATCCTTCAGGTGCAGAAGGAGATGATTCCATTGCGCATAAAAGGGGGCAAAGGGACCAAGAAACCCTCTTGGCTGAACAAGGAAATCCAGGAATGCCTAGGAGCAAAGAAAGAGGCATACAGGCTGTGGAAACAGGGGGCAGCTACCAAGGAGGAGTATATCTCCTTGGCTCACTTGCAGGGAGTCAATTAGGAAGGCCAAAGCAGCAATGGAGCTCAGTCTGGTGACAAAAATTAAAGACAACAAAAAGTCCTTCTGGTATATAGGGAGCAAAAAGAAGACGCAGGGTAACATAGGCCCCCTACAAGACAGGCTAGGGGAATTTGTGGCAGATAGGAGGGACAAGGCTGAACTCTTCAATGAGTTTTTTGTCTCTGTATTCTTGAACATAGATCAAGATGTATCTCTTAGTTGCATTATAGACAGGCACAGGAGGAACACCAGCCCACCAATGGTCAGCACTGACCTAGTAAAGGGACACTTGGAGGGGCTGGATGTGTTTAAGTCAGCAGGCCCGGATGATCTTCATCTGAGGCTGCTGAAGGAATTGGCCAGTGTCATAGCAGAACCACTGGCATGGCTGTTTGAGCACTCTTGGTGCTCAGGTCAGGTCCCAGAGGACTGGAAAAGGGCCAATGTGGTCCCTATTTTCAAGAAGGGAAGGAAGGAAGATCCAGGTAATTATAGGCTGGTTAGTCTCACCTCTATCCTTGGGAAAACCTTTGAAAAAATTATCAAGGATAACATTTGTGGGAGCCCAGCAGGAAAAATAATGCTGAAGGGCAACTGGCATGGGTTCATAGCAGGTAGATCATGCCTGATTAACCTTGTTTCTTTTTATGAGCAGGTCACAAAATGCTTAGATACAGGAGCCGAGGTGGATGTCATATACTTGGATTTTAAGAAAGTCTTCAATACAGTATCTCATCCTATTCTCGTAAACAAACTGAGTGGCTGTGACATAGATGCTTACATGGTCAGGTGGGTGGCAAATTGGCTTAAGTGTCACCTGCAGAGAGTGGTAGTGGACAGGTTGGTATTGACCTGGAAAGATGTGGGCAGTGGGGTCCCCCAAGGCTCAGTCCTTGGACCTGTGCTATTCAGTGTCTTCATCAGCAACTTGGATGAAGGTGTGGAGAGCACTCTGTCCAAATTTGGCAGGTGACACAAAATTGTGGGGTACAGTAAACACACTAGTGGGAAGGGATGGAATCCAGCCAGACCTGGACAGGTTGGAAGAGTAGGCAGAAAACAATAGGATGCAGTTCAACGAAGACAAGTGCGAAGTGCTGCATCTAGGGAGAAGGAATCGCCAACTCACCTATAGGCTAGGGGATGACTTCAGCCGCACAGTGGCAGAAAGGGATTTTGGAGTCATAGTCTACTGACTCCAAGATGAATATGAGCCATAAATGTGACAAAGCAACCAGTATAGCTAACCACACTATCATGTATTAGCAGGTGCATCATGAACAGGTCCAGGGAGGTGATGCTTCCCCTCCATGCGGCATTGGTTAGGCTGCAGCTGGAGTACTGCATCCAGTTCTGGGTGCCGTACTTCAAGAGGGCTGTGGATAACCTTAAGAGGGTTCAGAGGAGGGCCACTCGTATGGTTAGGGGGCTGCAGGTAAGGCCCTATGAGGAGAGACCGAGGGACCTGGATCTCTTCAGCCTCCTCAAGAGAAGGCTGAGAGGTGATCTTGTGGCCGTTTACAAATTCATTGGGGAGGGCAGCAAGAAATAGGAGATGCTCTATTTACCAGGCAGCCCTAGGAATAACAAGAAAACAATGGCCACAAACTGACAGAGATCAGATTTAGGTTGGACATCAGGAAGAACTTTATGGTAAGGGTTGCCAGAATCTGGAATGGGCTTCCAGGGGAGGTGGTGCTCTCCCCTAGCTTGGGGGGCCTTTAAGGGGAGACAGGACAAGCGTCTGGCTGGGGTCATATGACCCCAGCACTCTTTCCTGCCCAAGGCAGGGGGTCAGACTTGGTGATCTATTGAGGTCCCTTCCGACCCTAACAACTATGAAACTATGAAACCTGACACTGTTGAGTGTCATTGCTGAGCACTAGAGTTGTGTTATGTACAGGTAACTTACATTTAGCCATGCTTGCCTGAATGGAGGGCTAATAGTTAATGTTCCTTTTTCTTAACAATTGTTGATTAAATTAATCTTCTAAATTTGCAGTTTCTAGTGTTACACTTTTTTTTTTATTGGTAGAGTTCCTCCAGTTTTTCTCCATAAGGATTTTTTTATGGCTATGTTGATCCATGCCCCCCTGCCACCAAGAAAACTAAAAAAAAGGATGGAATGCAAGAGGGGAAACACCTAGTAGAGATTTGATTCTGTAGACATACTCTTTTAGTATTTTATAACTCTTTTGTCTTTTAGAGAACTTGAACTTTATAAGACCCTGATTTTCTGTTTTCAGTAGGCAGCTACACAGATTTTCTTTTGTTTAAGAACTTTATGCTAGTGGAGTGGTTCTCAGCCTTGTTAGACTCAAGGTACCCATCATAAGATGCCAACTCTTCACTTTCAGTCATTTATTGCTACAGAAAAATGACAGAGTCAAGCCTTCTGTTGCAAACAACTTGGACCACAGCAGGCTAGAATAGCTTCGACACTATGGAAATCTTTTAAAAACTACTTGAAATCTTTAGGTTTATCTTGTGAATCGTGTAGATGTTTATTGTTTGCACACCTAACAGTATTAATATTCATGGTATCCCATGGTACCCTTAAAAGGATTTTATGGTACCCTAGGGTGCTACAGCACCTTGCTTGAGAAACACTGCTTAATGCTAAGCTCTCTTCCTTTCTCCTCATCACTTGAGCTTTGTATATAGTGTTGTGGCTAAAAAATTTCTATAAGAAGAAAGCTCTGTTGCTTAGAAACAGCCCAGTAACGGATCCTTTTTAAAAAGCAAAAAGAGAGGTGGGGCAATAAAGGAGAACAACTGCATTCCTCCTATTGCTAAATTGCACTAAATTTGATTTTTTTTGGGTGGCGGGGGGGTGTGAAACAAACAGGGAAATTTTAATGACATTTTGGTCACAACATTCCCTGCTTCCCTTCCCCCCCACCATTTATTTTTAGCCGACTATAAACTTGATCAACTTTTCTCCTAAACAAAGGAAAACAGTACATTTCCTCGATTTTATGACCATTTCAAATGCTAAAGTTTCCTCAGGGATTGATATTTTCTGTACTTCTCTAATCGAAATAGATTACTGTTTTTTGAACTGCATGTAAGTGGGGAGCAAGTGTTGTGACAACTGCATACTCTCTCAGGATTCTTGTGTTTCTGTTGTTTTAAAAGGGAAAGGTGAAAAGTGATCTTCCACCTATAGGGGTGAAACATCAAATGGTTTTGCTTGGATTTAGAAGTCTTGGGATGGGAACTATTCATGTTCTGCATTCAAAACTTGGCACAATGAGGTTCAATCTATGTCTGACATGCCTAAGTGCTACCACAATAAAAATAAAAAAAGCTGGGGTGAAACTAGAGTGGGGAATTAATTAGGTTTGCTTGATTTTGGTCAGTTTCTGCTTTTTAATGTTTATAGTACTTTGTTTTATTTCAAAGTAACTATTTCATGACTTTTACTAAGAAAGCAGAACCATGTATGTGTGTGTGAAGACTGAGTGGGAGGGAAAGGAAGGGCAAGGAGATGTGGGAAGAAAGGGTGAAAGAAAAAAAACTTTACAAACTGTACCATATGGAATTGGATATGAATTGTTTCATATGCATCTTCTCCCCTCAACCTCCACCACTCCCAAAAAACTGCAGCTAGGCCTGGGATATGATGCAGCTACAAAAATTATATATTTTTATTTTTATACTGTAACTGAACTTTTTCATGAATCCTCTTGCATTCTTAGCATTCTGCTCATGCTGCTATGCAGCTGTAGTTACCACCAGTAGACTACAGATGCAGTTTTTTTTACCTTTGTTAGATGCATTCTTATGTTTTCCTTTTGGTTTCATTCTATGCTGCCCTTACGGTATATATATTATTTGAAGCTTGTCACCTATGTATTGATTATTTCATGTTAAATTGTCTCATAATTTATCCTGTTTCTCCAATTCTTGTCTGTTGCTTTCTGTGCAAAGAGGGATTTTATCAGCCAGAGAGTGTTTCCTATGGAAAACTCAAGATTTTATTTTTTTGTTTTGTTCTCTTGCTGCTTTTGAATTGAGCTTTCATAAGAAATAAACAACACCCGGTGTTGTGTGTTGTCAGTTTCTTGTTTTCTAAATTGTAATGAGTTCATTAGGCACAAATAATGTAGATGACTTGACTCCAGTTAATCAGTGGGTTGGGGTGCTTGGTAGAATCCAGACTGGAACTATGAGTTCTTAGTTTTTATCTCTTTGCTTGTGAACACCCTGGACCTTCTGACCTAACTGCCTTGGCTGAAACAACTGTGATACGGAAGATGTAACAATACTCAGTGTCCTCTTATGGCCCAGCAAGGTGTTTTCAGGCCTGGCTAAAGTCAACCAACTCCTGCATCAGCCTGTAAAGTAGGGTGTCTGGCTATTATCTAGTAACCTTGGCAGCTTCATCATTAACAAATTTTCAAGTCATGTCTTCCAGCCTTACCATTTTCGGACTGCAATTGGGCTCAGTTTACATTCCTCTCCCTCACTTCCACTGACATTTAATGTGTTAATACGATTTTTCTTTTCCTTCAGGCTGTTGGTATTCTCTAAATATTTATTTGGCTTCTACTCAGCAACTGTAATGTGAGTTGATGGTGTTCTCAAAAGAAGTATAATATCCACAGAGGATATTTAGTATATACATAATTTGGGGGCTATGAAAATACCTGTAATATTTCCTATGATGAAAAATCTCTGACAGTGCAGAAAGGAGGAAGAAAACAAAGTGTTTCCAAGTGGCATCCTATCTGCTCACAGACTGTTTTGGTAGTTCTGGGAGGTCAGCCTAGATCTAGGCTTTGCATTGGTACTCTGTGACATGGGGTGCTGAGAGTGCTTCTTGTGAAGTGTCAGTTGGCACGGTCTGCCCTGGATGTTTTAGGAACAACAATGATTTGATTCAGAGGGAGCTGCATCTAATTCATCTCATCTTTTAAGGCAGAGGACTTAAGTGTATGGTCAAATACAGGAGTAGATGGGAATTGTTGATATTAATGAGAATTAGGTACTTGAATATCTTTCTGGAACAGTGTGCTATCATCTGAATAAAATATTGGGCATGAAATATATGTCCAGAGGAGGAGGAAAAGTGAGAAGAAAAAGGTAATTGGGATCCAATAAATTCTTAAATATTTTTTGATGGGTGAACTAACACTGGTTATGTTAGGAAACTGTTTAAGATACACGAGTGATGCCATGCCAGTACTTGTCAGGAAACAGGGAGGAAATTGGTTCCCTAGAAATGAAATTTCTCAGTACTGTTCAAGATAGATAAGTTGCAGCTATGGACCTGGAGCATCTTTACTATTTACTTTTTCTTTATATGGGAAGCAGAGAAAAAAGAAGAGAGAACTGTAATTGGCCAGGGTGGGCAGAGGGCACTTGGTTGTCTTTCTGTTTGAAAATTCCCTGTAACTGTACCATATGCTTGCAGAAGTAGTGACCACCTTTGACCTGTGAGCAAAAGTGCTAGGCATATATAAGCTGCAGGCAACATCATACTTTGTGCCCCCAGCCAAAACTGAAGAAATGTGAAATGTGGAAAGCAAAATTTGCGGTGGCTCTGAGCAGTATCGGAAAGTGTTATGGGCAGTACATTGCCTGTAAACTGTGTGTTGGGATCACTCCTTTGTTGGCTCACAAACTTGAGAATGGTGTGTGTGTGTGTCGGGGGAGGGGTGGAGGGGATTATTATCTTGAGCCCTTGACTTGTTTCAGTCCAGATCGAGTCATGTGGATCTCTTGCATTTTTTTATTCTGAGAGCTATCATGCTGTTTTCCCTCTAATATTTTTCTGTTAGACCCCTGTTATGATAGCATCTTCCAGTAAGTTAGCAAAGACTGCTTGCAGAACAGCTGTCATCACTGAGTCTCTTGGAATAATGCAGTGTCCCATGTGGCAGAACACTAGGTCATCCACACCAAGATGGGGAGTGGAAAGTCCATCCCTTGGCATGGAAACTAAGTTCTTTGCTGTCACTAAGCCAATGGGGCAGCTGATCCGAGGCACTAATATTGTAACAAATATCTGGAATAGTATTCAAGGAAGCTTGGGAGGAAGCCAGGGAGAAGGTTAACGGTGAATGAACTGGTGAGAACACAGTACAGTAGTCCAATGAGCCGTTATCTTTATTTGCACCCATAAATAAAGTAGACAGGATAGTTCAGCAGCTGAGTTTAATCACAGATTCTAAAGTGTTTGTCAGTGTGCATCGCCCTGCAGGGGAGCAGGAATCTCTTCAGCATGTGACTGGACTTTCTTTTTGAAGACTAGTGCCTCTCGGGCCCATGCATGTGTCACATATGCTTTTACATGGGAGCATAAGGAGGTAAGGGATGAAGTGGCTGTGACTCTGTTAGTTCCTTGTTGTCTATGGCAGTGATACAATTTGTGGTAATTATCTAACCTGCTATTTTACAACTGAACTCAATTTCTCAACTAGATCTTGTTAAAAAAAAAAATCCATCTTGCTCTTTTTGTTGTTGGTTTTTAAATCCAAAAAAAAAAAAAAAGACTCTGAGGGAGTTCATCTGTACTGACTTGGCACTGGCCCTAATCCACCCATGGCCTGCCTTCCTTTGCAACGCCCTTATTGGTGCAACCTTCCTGATGAGAATCTGTCTGCAGATGCTCTCTGGGTCAAGGAATGGGAATCACAGGAAGTCACAAACAAGTTCCTTGTGACAACCCCCACTTGTCAACTTGCTGGCTTTGAACTATTATGGTGAGAGTGGTCCCTGCCAAACAGGTTCAGGACAGGCCAAGGCCCCTGCACAGCCAACCTTCATCACTAAGGTCTCAGTGCTAACCCATTGTGTGCTTGTAGAGAGATGAACAATGCTGCATATTACTGAGGAGTGTCCCCTCTGCAAACTAAGAGGTGGGTTAATAACTTTGAACTCAGCTAATGAGGAGGCCATTGCTTGGCTTCATGGATTTGCATTTGCTAAATAAATAATATTGGCCCTATCAGTAAGCTTATCATCAGAGCTGATGCCAAATCCAAGAGGAAAAGTGGAACCCAGGCATAGTTCTACAGAAAGAAGGATAGACATCCCTCCTCCTGAGCTTACCAAGACTTGTGGCATTGCTACTCTTACTAAGTGTGGGTCCAAGGTATATCTACCCAGATATGTTTGGATCTCCTCGTGGACATAGTTGACACCAACACAGAATCAAGTACTAGGCTGGAGTCAAGATGTTGCCTCTGAGTGACCGCCACCCCTCATTAAACGTGGATGCTTCTTTGCTATCCCTTTGGCAAAGACTTTAGAGACAGTATAAAGAGCCTGCTAACAGGGCACTCACTCACCACAAGTAGAAGTGGCATGGGCTAATGATCAGTCAAAGCCAGACCAGTATCCAGTTCACTTGCCACACTGACTATGCATGTAATTTCATGTGTCCTGTAGTGAGCCTCCTTCCTGCAGATCCAGGAGCAGGAGTAAAACAAGCTCACAGGTGTCAGTCAGAACCTAGATCACTAGTGTTTCAGCCCAAGGCCAGGAGCTAGGGGTAGAGCTGTAAAAACCAGTCTCCAGAGAGAGAATCCTCATTGTCACCCACTAAGGCTTTCTATACAACCCTTGCTCTGGTGGTTGACCTGGCCTTTCAGGATCTTTGAATGTGGATCATGAAGATCCATGTATTATAAATATAAACAATAGTTTTATAGGAGGAATTCTATTAATTCTTTGGTGTATCGTCAGCTGTTTCCAAGGTCTGTCATCTCATCTGCAAGCCTTGGCCATCACTAGTTCCTAATTTGAGATGGGTAAAGAGAGGCCTGTCAAGTGCTCTGTAAAAACTGGGAACATTTACTTCTACCTTAACCTGCGATTATTGCAATGACACAAGAAAAATATAAGTCAACAAAAGGCATATCCTAAGAGAAGGGTCAAAGTGAACTTGTTGGACTTATTGCAACTCTGAGTGGCAAGTACTGCTTCAAAAAGTGTCAAGTTCTGTTTCCCAGCAGTAGAGGAGGTGACTCCTTTTTTTTCCAATTGCCTCAGATGTGAACTGAAGGAAACTGTTAAAGCAGGTCATATGTTTGCCAGGGCAGCCCTACAGGCAACTATGGATTCCCATACACAATTGCAAGGTCAGTGATCACAGTCATAGCCATGAGGTGTGTCTCACGGCTCTTGGGTTTTGGGATGTAGAAGAAGGTACAAGATGACAATGAAGACCTCCTGTTGGAGGGGAAGCACTTGGGGGGCACCCTGAAAGTTGTGGACATGTATTCATCAAAAATCCAAAGCCATTGTAACTGTCAGCATCACTGTGGGATGACTGAGCACCATGGACAGGGACTGTTCCTTTTTGGGTTTGGAAATCCTGATACAAAGTAAGAAAATATTACCAGGAAGAAGTATTCTTCAGAATGGAAGAGGTTCTTAGTATAGTTGTCTAAAAAGGCCTGGGCCTAGATTAGGCTTTTATACCAGTTACTTGGCTACTTACAGCTTCTCAGACAGTCAGGTCTTTCATCCAGTTCTATTAAGGTCCACCTTGCACTGCTTTCAGCTACCTGTGCAGTCATGCTTCATCTTCTCTCACACTGCAATATCAAAGTTTTTGTTACAGGGCTACAACACAATTTCCAGGAAGACCTGTTTGTACCTGAGACCTCAGTATAAGGCTCCTGAGACTTATGGGCCTTTCTTGGGTTTCTCCATGTTCCATATCTTTCTGAAGTTGATCTGCTTAATTGCTTTATTTCAGTGGGAAGAGAGAGTGAGATTCAGGTAATGGCAGCTTAAACTTACTGTATGATATTCTGTAAGGACAAGGTGGTGCTAATAGCACATCCAAAATACATCCCCCAAAGTAATATGAGGTTTTTAGCTTAACCAACCCACTAAATTGTGTCATTGTCTTGGAATTGTGTTAACACCAAAAGATAAAAAATTATACGCAATAGATGCATTCTAGTCTCGGCTTTATTACACTGGTAGAATATAATCATCCATTCAGACTAGGGGCCCCATCGATTTCTGGTTTATGACTGGGTGTTTAGGGCCAGAATGGCTTGTTGCAAATAGCATTGACATATTCCACAATTCATCTCTTGGTTACCAGTCGGTCACTGAACTTCTCCCACTGAAAATCAATGCTTGCTCTCCCAGAGTTTAAAAGACCCATCCTGATGTGCCATAGTTTCATAGTTGTTAGGGTCAGAAGGGACCTCAATAGATCATCGAGTCCGACCCCCTGCCCTGGGCAGGAAAGAGTGCTGGGGTCATATGACCCCAACCAAACGCTTGTCCTGTCTCCTCTTAAAGACTCCCAAGCTAGGGGAGAGCACCACCTCCCCTGGAAGCCCATTCCAGATTCTGGCAACCCTTACCATAAAGTTCTTCCTGATGTCCAACCTAAATCTGATCTCTGTCAGTTTGTGGCCATTGTTTTCTTGTTATTCCTAGGGCTGCCTGGTAAATAGAGCATCTCCTATTTCTTGCTGCCCTCCCCAATGAATTTGTAAACGGCCACAAGATCACCTCTCAGCCTTCTCTTGAGGAGGCTGAAGAGATCCAGGTCCCTCGGTTTCTCCTCATAGGGCCTTACCTGCAGCCCCCTAACCATACGAGTGGCCCTCCTCTGAACCCTCTTAAGGTTATCCACAGCCCTCTTGAAGTGCGGCACCCAGAACTGGATGCAGTACTCCAACTGCAGCCTAACCAATGCCGCATGGAGGGGAAGCATCACCTCCCTGGACCTGTTCATGATGCACCTGCTAATACATGATAGTGTGGTTAGCTATACTGGTTGCTTTGTCACATTTATGGCTCATATTCATCTTGGAGTCAGTAAACTATGACTCCAAAATCCCTTTCTGCCACTGTGCGGCTGAAGTCATCCCCTAGCCTGTAGGTGAGTTGGCGATTCCTTCTCCCTAGATGCAGCACTTCGCACTTGTCTTCGTTGAACTGCATCCTGTTGTTTTCCAGGATTGGATATCAGCAAAGCAACCAGTAACTTAGTCCAAGGCATTATATTGTACACAGTGGTTAGATCAAATGCCAGATTTGGGAGAAGATGCACCTATAGCTTCTCATTCCCACCATCCTGAGGAGGCATTGCTTGCCAGTCATCATCTATGGTGGGACCCACACAGACACTTTAAAGAAGAAAGGTCACACACCTGGCAGTAACTGTAGTTTCTCAAAGTGTTATCAGTGTTCATACTGCACTTTGCCCTCTTTGGTTTGTAGAAGTTCTAAGCTGTCATAGGCTTTGAATTGTGAAAAAATTGGGGGAGGTTCATACCTGCTCTGTGTCCTGTGCCTCCTTTTGCTCCTATGTGAGGGCATAAGGCATGGACCTAATCCCAGTGGATGTGGCTTTTCCAAAAAGCCAGATCACACACTCGCAGGACACATGTGGGATCCCCATTGACTAGAATGTCTCAGAACAGTCACTGTACAGAACTGTCCTTTGCCTACTGCATGCCTGTGCATTACTGCAGTGACAGTTCCGATCTGGGAATTAAAACAGGTAATTATTCAATGGGGTAACTGAACTCAATTAAACTTCCTTAATGAGAGCAGGAGAGACTCTGAAGGCAGGCTGTCTTCTAAGGGTCCTGCCCATTCTGGGCAAATAGTATCTACCTCTGAAAAACATCTTAGTACTTTATATCTCAGCCTTTGGCAGCAAATGTAGAGTCTGTAACATGTTGTATTAAAGTGAAATAACTTGAGCATAGGTGGCTGGCTGGTTGGGGACATTAAAAAGGCTTCTGAGGAGTGGTAGCAGAAAGAGGGAGGCAAGTTCTCTAGAAGAGAGGATATGACTGCAGTGATTGATGCAGAAGTAGTGGGGAAAGGGAGATGGATAGACCCTGTCTTATCTTTTACCCTTTAAAATTTCGCTGCTGCTATAGCTAGACACGTTCTGCATTGAATTCATTGTAATAAGATGTATTTCCCTCTCTTGCATGGTTTTGTAAGATTCCTTGGTATAAAAGGAAGATGTGACAGGAATAACTACTTTGTTTTATAGATAAGCAAGAATGTATAAACGTATTTATGAGCAATTTATTAGTGATTTGTGTAACAGAAATTCCTAGAGATCAATTGAGATCATATTTTTAGCATGCTAGGGACTGAACAGAGGAGGAGAAGCACTCCAGGCTCTGAAGAGTTTATAAACTAAAGAAACAAGGCAGGCAAAGGGGAGGGAAAAGGGATATAACATGCATTAAAATGAACTCTGTAAGGGCCAGAGGACATCATGTTAGCTTTCTTCAAAGTCAATGAGAAGTGCCCAGAGAAAGGTGCAGTGCTGTCTTGCCCAGTAGGTGGGAGTAAGGGCAGGAAAGAAAGGGAGGTCCTTGTTTGCAAGCCTTTCGTCAGCATGGTTTATATTGAATTAGTCCTTCTGTGGCAGTCCCCACTTACTGAGCTTAGGTTGTGTGCTGCGGTTGCCAGGAGTCGCAGGCTTTTGATTGGCAGAGAGAGGCCCACAGAGTTGGCCCTCTTTAAAGTCCGCCCCCACATCCTCTGCATACAGAAAGTCAAGGCTGTGCTGCTTAGAGTGGGAGAGAGTGCGTGAGCAGAGCAAACTCGTGTTGCTCCACACGGCTATTTTTGCTGGCAATGAGTAGGGCTTGATCACTGACAATAAACTTACAGATTTTGCTTCTGCTGCTGGCTCCTGAATCAGCCTCAAATAATGGGTTTAACTGCTTTGTTGCCCTAGGAGCCTTCAATGGATTGTCTGGAAAAGTTACAAGGAGAACAAGAGGAACTTCTTAAACCAGTGCTAGGAAGCTGTTGTCTGAAGTTTTGAACTTTTACAGTTTATTTTTTTTTGTGTCCCTCCAGTACAGCAGAAAGGAAACTGAATGACCTCTGGAGCTGCTGGAATTCAGGTACTGTTGTGGCTCTGTGCATGCTTTTGTTGTTTCTGTTGCATATCATTGGACCCCTGTCTCCTTGGGTTTTTGTTTCCTCCTTGTGGTTTTGTACAATGCTGCGGCTCTGTCTGCTGTTCTGCTTTCAATGGGGCTGAGGGCTTAACATCTTGCTTTGCCTGCTTTCTTACTGTGCCTTTTCTTCAAGAAAATTCCCACTCTCTCCCCTCTTGCTTCCCAGTTTATTTCTGTAGTCTGTGATGGTGGAAGGATTTCTTCCCAGCTTTGCCAACCACAGGGCTTCCACTCTTATGCCTGGGACTGAGGAATTTTCTCATTCTTCTTTTCTTAAGAACTTGTCTTAGTATTTTTGGAAATATTCAGATTCTCTTTCTTTGTGGTGGAGTAGAAAAACTTGCAATATGTAAGATTCTCTTTGAAAGAGGTGGCCTAATAAAATGCAAAGCCCTAATGTCTCTGCTAGTTATGAGGATCATTGGGCTCAATGTACTTTTTGATATGTAAACTAAAATAAAATCCTGCCATGGAGGTGAAGAGTGGGAAGAGGATATCTGGCATTGTCCAAGACTGACCTTGCTGAATGATTTAAGGACCCATTGTGACAGGCTGGGAAGAGAATTGCATCTAGTCTTTTCTAGACAAAAGGACAGTGGTTGTCAAACAAGTGCCTTGAGAGTGGCAGTAGTGATTCAGGCAGTGAATGAAAGAAAGCAGTGGTGAAGGAGAGGATCCTCTGTGCCACTGAGAACAAGACTCAAAAGTTTAGAAATCTTGGCAGAAAAGAAACGTGCACAGGTGTGTGTTATGCATGCACTTATGTAGCAAGTTGTAGAGGCTGATGAAAGGTACTGTATAAATGCAAACAGAATAATAGTTTTATACTTATTTTGACCACTTCAGTCTTAAGTAGGTGTTTGTGCCAACTTTATTTTAGCTACGAGCAGTCTAATATTGGCTTCTCTGTGGGCTGTATTTCCCTATTGGGGTGGGTGTGTAGTATCAAATAAACTACATGAAATAAAATAGCTTCTGGGGGCCCAAGACCTTTGATTTGGTCCAAGTCCTAGTTGCCTTTCTTGTTTTGCCATTCTGCTAGTGGCTGAGGGCATTTTCTATGACTCAGAAAAGCAATAGTGATGAAACAGCTGGAATTCACCTCTGATCTGAAAGAGCTTGATCCTCTCTTCTTCTACCAGTTGCCTTCATCAGTCTTAGACATCTCTAAGAACAGGGGATGCATGTGTGTCGGGGGGGGGAGTAAGTTTTTAACCACCTGTCTAGTTTTGTCTTGCTTAGCTGTATTAAATGGAAGTGGAACTGCCCTGTTATGTGTCCTAGACCCTAATCTGGAGTAAGCATGAAGAAGTTCTAGCAAGGCTTGACACTGCTGAGCAATTAACAAAGTGTTTTTGGCCTTAGATTTGAAGAGAGTGTCCTGTTCTCTTAGCTGGAAGTAATGAACTAGCCAGCAAAAAGAGAGAGAAGCCAGAAAGGAAATTAGCAAATTGGAAGATGAAGTAAGGTATTTGTTTCTGCCCCAAAGGGAAAAATACTCCCACCTCCCTCTTCTCCCAGCTCCTTCATGATTTAAGTACCAGACAGCACAAGAATAAACTGGGTGTGGTACTGAGCAAGGAGGGATGCTACCTCAGCAGTAGGGATGGCTCAGAACAAGAATTTCATGCTAGAAATATGGATTGAATGAGTGTTATTGTTGATCTTCTGAACCCATACTCGGGTACAGACGGAAAGTATCATGTTATGCTGCAAGCCCAATTTTTTGGCAGCCGAATCCTATACTGAGTGCTCAGTACCTAAAGTTGATGTTTGGATGTGCAGGGTTGAAAACTGGGGTGCAGTGTTTAGTCACTTGCCTGGCTTTGCCTGTAAAGATCCCTGTCAGTTAAATGTTAACTTGGATGGCTTGGAATTTTTCCATTCTTGTGGTCCCCAAAGAGCATGTTTCACTTCCATTAAACTAAACAGGGCTGACAGACATGCAAAGTGACTAGAAAACAGGCACCTTTCATTTATGTTTACAGCAGAAATTTAAGATGCCCAAATGCAAGGTTTCTCTTGGGTCTGATTTTCAGAAGTGTTAAGCACATGCAGCACCAGTTGAAAATCAGTGGGAGTTGTGATTGCCCAATGCCTTTGAAAAATGAGGCTCTGAATGGGCTACTGCATGTCGATTAAAATTGCTTTGCCAGATAGGAAGTGTGGTTTTAACCTCTGCAGTTGGCATAGACATTCACTGCCATTTGCAGACATGCAGTCTAAGGCACACCCACTCACACAAATAAGCACTGCATATCTGTATGACACCAGCATGTGTACAGTATTGCTCTGCTCTAAAAGGCACATCCTTTGTAAACTTACTTTAAGGCAAAATCAAATGCCAGCCCCATAGGAGATTTTGCTTTGCTGAGGGCAGTACATAGCCTGGCTCCTTAAATTTTAAAGGGAGTGCTACCTAGCCTGCCTGCAAGAGAGGAACTCTTCATGGAACGGCAGACACTGTTGTAAATCTGCACTGCGTTTAACAACACCATCCCTGCTCCTAAATGTGTTGGACTGAAGTTCATTGTAAACATTTCCTGCTTTAACATGCTGTTAGAAATAACATGGGCATATGTGCTGCTTTCTTGCATCCTGGATCTACCATATTTTTTTTTAGTGTTATCCAACATAGCAAGAATTGCCAGAAAATATTTTCAGCTTTCCAGGATGACTCGGCTCTGCTTGTTCTGGGATTAGTGGTCCATGGATAGGAGAGAAAAGGTGCTCTGTTTTTTGGGCTGAAGATGAGAGCTGATGTTAAAAATTTCCTACACAGGATACTTTATTAATCTGTCATTTTCTTTCTTTAGACTGACTTTGTGTCTGTTTTCAGTGAAATCAAGGTCTGATGTGCAGAAACTGCCTCGAATTTGTGCTTCTTGAGCTTTAAAATAGCACAGTGTAGCTTGTTTAAGTTTATTTGTGTTTTTTTAATAATGCATGTGATATCTAGCATGCATTTATGTCTATGACAGCAGAGTGTGGGACCCTGGCAAGGTTAATGGTTAGTGTGGGTAAAGGTTTTTGTGGTACAGACACCCAGTGCATTAAGTGTGATCTGCTTGGGAAGTTTACAGGTGCCTTTGCCCATGACATGACAAAGCAAAGTAATCCATTGAGATGTGCTGGTCTTAGGTTTAGGTCAGCAAGGTGGCTTTGATTTTTGACAGAAGGGTTCAACTTCTGCAGCCTATGATCTTTATTTTATGGAGCCTTGCCTGTAGATCTGTATATAGGTATGATAATTATGATGGTAATATCTTGCATTGCTTAAGTGTGTCTCAAATATGGATGTTTGAGTATTTTATAAACATTAATGTGGTGTGATTATATTCCTTAGCAAGTAAGTGAGTCTCCATTTTGCCAGTAGAAAAACAGGTTGGTTTTTTTGGTGGGGGAGGGGCTGGAGGTTTGGGGTTTTTTTGTGGTTTCTTTGTTTGTTTGTTTTTAGCTGCCTTCCCTTAATGGAAGTCGGTGACCCGTTGAGATTTGGACCCTCTAAAAAATGACTTGTCCACATTTATGTGGCTGGCGTGTTACAGAGCCAGGACTGGAACCACATCTCAGAGTTCCAGTTTTGCTCCTTGAAAGGGTCAGAGTTGATTTGACTTGAAAACTAGTCTGTTTTTAACAAAGGAGCCACAGGGATATTCGGGACCTACATTTTCCTACTTCTGCGGTTTTGTTATCACATTTTCTGTTTTACATATGTTGTTCTCTCCTCTGCTGGGGACAGAGACAAAAGGGGAAATTGACCATAGAAGGGAAGAATGGAAATGACTGGCTGGAAGCAAAGCACTGTCAAATACAGGCAGTCCTCAACTTACAATATTTCAAGCTTACGTTTATAAATTGACACTCTGTTTCAACTTTATGAAGTCAGTTTCAACTTTACAACGGTTGATCCAATGCAATGCCATGCCAGCAAACCAGTTTGCTGTGTTGCTCATCTCTGTGGAGAATATCTGTTCAAACTTCCTTGGATACTTTCTTTAAGAAAGCAGACAAGACTCCAGAAAAACCTGCAGCCAAGACTCCTAAGAAGACTCCAGCCAAGAACCCTTCAAAAAGTCCAACAAAGAGCCTTTCAAAAAGTTCTGCAAAGTCACCTCAAAGAAGTCCTTCCAAATCAATATAATTGCAATTTACAATATAAATACCTTAGTGTAACTATATTACTCATCTATAATTGCTCGAGTACAAAATTCTGCGGTATTTTTGGTGAAAATAGGGTATCGGGCCTTGGTTCAGGAAACAATCCCCCATTTATAACATTGTTTCTTATGAGAAAATTGGTTCCAAGTTACCATGTTTTGACTTAAGACATGGTTTTCAGGAACCTACCGTGTCGTAAGTTTGAGGACTGCCTGTATTAGAAACAAAAAAGAAAAATAGGGAAAAAAAAAATATCTTCAATTGTAGTTACGGTGATCTTAAGTCCCGATTGTCTTGACAGCAGCCAGGATGTTTTTAGACAGAAGCAGTATGTTTAGGTTGATGGCGTCCCTTTGGACACCATTCCTGCCACATGCTCATTAAGTAATGCCAGAAATAGTCTTGCCAGAAGTACACCTTGGGTGGAAATGGAAAGCTATTGGAATGTTTTCCTATTCAAGTAGTGAAGAAAGAGAAAGAATAAAAAGAAGAGCTTTAAGCCCAATTTCTTCCTTCTGCCCATTCCTCAAGAAGGAACTGCATCTAATGTAAAGAAAAGAAATTACCTGGTAATGGCTCCAGTGTGGTGTTCTGATGCTGTAAAGCAGTGATTTCCAAATGGGGTGCTGTAAGTGCTTTTAAGGCTGTTGCATGGTATTAACACTGTGAGATGCGGAAACACCTAGACGTGATTCACAAGACAAACCCAGAGATTTCAAATAGGAGCCCCTTTTATAAAAGACATTCTGACTTATTGTGGTCTTTCTGAGTTTTTTGCAGCAGAAGAATTGCTTTATTATTTTTTCTGCAGCCAAAAAAGGAGTGAAATGAGTTTCTGAAGCAACCCGTTCCAAAAACATTATGGGGAAGAGAAGCAGGGCTTTGAATTGGAACAAGTTGACAACCACTGCTGTAAAGCATCTGATCTGCAGCCTCTCATGTTCAAATCGTGGAGTTACTGGGTTTTGGTTGAGCCTTGTTGATCTAACGGCATAGGCAGGCAAGGTTTTTTGAGTAGATGTGATATCTTTTATTAGACCAACTGAGTAGTTAACTGAGTACAGCAACTGAGACATTCCCTGTGCCTGAAGAAGGGTGATTGTGCCCAAAAGCTTGCTAAGAACTTTTTTTTCCCCAACTACTCAGTTGGTCTAATAAAAGATATCACATCTACTCAAAGAATCTTACCTGCCAATCGTGGAGTTAAGCACTCAAGTCAGCAAGTGGTAAAGTCAAGATTATGCATCCCCCTTTAAAGACATGCATTGACTCTTTGTATGTAATTGTATGGTCGCCTACTATTTCTAAGCAGTGCAGTAGAATACCATACCTGTTCTTCTGTGGTCCTAGGTATATACATGTAGTGGCTGTGATCGATAAACAGTCCACTAAATTTGTTCTGATGTAAAGGACAGGGTCTCCGTTGCACAACACAGTCTAGCATAGTGGGCCATAGAGTACTTCTCTGTGGAGGGAAGGGAGAAAGGGGAGTAAACTTTAAGTAGTGCATTATTTTGTTGCCTTTTTTAAAAAAATAGAGGTTCAGAAGACTTATTCTGTAACCGAGCTATATATACAGGGGTTTTGCAGCACCCTGTTCCTTGCTGTACCTCCTGCAGTACCCTACTGGTGCCTCTTCCTTTTTTTTCTGTGCAGTCACCTGCTTCTGCCACTTCAGTTTTAGTTCTAGCTCTGTTGCTGTTAATGGTGGGTAACTGGGTTTGAGACTGTGTGGAAGTGCCGTACACGAGGCAGCCATTGATAAAACAATGAACTGGACCAAATGAAAGGCACTGTATAAAGACCCTTGGCAGATGTTGCATTGTGTTGTGCCAATTGGCCATACAGTAAAAGTATTGTGGGATGCTATTACCCTACAGAGAAGTTTGGTGAGCAACTTTATGGATGACCTGCCATTTTTATCCAGGGGTAAAGTGGTTTAACACCTGCCATGTTGTGATTTGTTGTGTATAACTCACGAGAGGTGTTATATGTACCATGGCTGCTAGGCACCAAGTGGAGCAAACAGAGAAAGATGCATTTTCTTAACTGTCTAGTTATAGTCCTTTCATGAGTGTCTTGTAAAGTTAAGAGTATTGGATGAAATTATTTTTTTTCCCCTCTCCCCTCTCCTGGTTGATTGTGTAGCCATTAGGAGCCAGGTGGGGGTGGGCTAGCCTTCCTGGAAGCCAGGAAACTTGTCCTTGTTGTTCCTTGGTCTATTTTAGTCTGTGTCATTCATGCAAACACAGCCCTTGTTTTAATGCACTTAACAAGCTTGTTTTGAAAGTTCACAGAGACGAAGAGAGAGTCAGATTTTGTTCTCCCGTTACTGAATACAAAAACCATGAAGAGGAAGAAAGGAAGCTTATTTGCTTTGCAGAAGGTGTGGTTTTTTTAAAACCCTGTTTAAAAACAACCATCTTTTGCATGCACAGCAGTAATGTGGAAAGACCGTGCGTGGCTTGTAAATTGATCCATTGTGTTGCTTTCAGAACTTTCTAATCAGGAGAGGACGTGGTGGTTAGCTAGGAATAGAACAAAATCATAGCTTTCAGTTTCCAAAAATGCATTTTTTCATACGCTATATGCTCTCTGGGCCAAATATTATATAGACAAGCTTTTCATGTTGCTTTAACTGGCACTTAGCAGTTAGGTTTTGCTTGGGTGTTTCCTCATCTCTAGGTCAAAAAAGACCCAGTTTATTGAAGGGTTCTTTCTGGTATGTAACATTTTGTTTAGGCTTATTTTGTTGGTATTCCAGTAGAGCCAGAGCCATGATGAGGCATGGTCTTCTTTGAAAATAGTCTGCTTTATGCCCAAGAGGAAGCTGGTCTTACCCTCTTCTCTTGACATCTAGATTAACGTTGCTTTTGGATAAGTAGGGTTATCTAATGCCTTAGTGTTTTCAGTGAGAAGTTAACATTTCATTAGGAAATGTGGTCTGATTTCATTAGGAAATGTGGTCAGGTGCTGACCAGCTGGGATGAGGAGGGGCACAGGATAGAGCTGCAAATACCTCAGCCAGGCAGCTGGG
>NW_017728920.1:8628260-8655749 GCF_001723895.1 Crocodylus porosus | reverse complement strand
TGGACTGCGCTGCACTTGGGATGGGCAGTGGTGGTGCTGGGAGGATAGATAGTGGGGGGGGCTTGCAAGCATCCTAAAACTTGCTGTAGCCCCCCCCAACCCCTCTCCCAGCACCACTGATGCCTGCCCTGAGCACAGCCCAGGCCAGCCTCCCACTGGGAAGAGCTTGGTCCGGCCCCAGTCCACAGCGGCAGTCTGCCCTCACCCTGCATGCAGATCCGGGGGTACATACCTCTTGGGAGCTGCTTATAGCTCTGTCCTGTGCCCTGCCCTGGCTGGGCAGCCCCTGCCCCAGCCCCGGTCCCACTCTCTCCCTTACTGTGGGGGCCTCCCTCTGTCCCCCTATGTCCCTTCCCTCCCCCCACCTCTCCTACCTCAACAGACTTACCAGCCAGATGCTGCTCTTCAAGCGGCCTGGCTGCATATTGGCAATTGGAATGGTATCGGCCTATCTGGCTCATTAAAAATCAGTATCAGTATCCAAAAAATATTTATCCATGTACCGCTAATGGCTGCATTTCTGAAATCAAAAGTGAATGTCTGTTTGCTTGTTTATTGGTTCAATCTCTGCAGCTTAGACTAACCTGCGAAGATTGAATCGATTCAGCCTCAGGCTTTTTGCCTGTCTGTACTTAGCCCTGGACTACAAATTAGGCAGTTGGTCCCATAAGAGGTGTGACCCACATAAATTCTTGACTTGCATATTTCCAGGACAATCACGGCTACAACAACACCACTCCAGTGCCCGACTGTTTTAAAAGTCATTCATAAAAGACTAAAAGCTTAACTCTAAGAAGTTCTAGTATTTCAAAACTAAGGACATCACTGAGACTTTTACTAATCCACTTCAGTAACTTCAAGATTGTGATCCAAAGTGGCATATATTTCTTTACAACGCTGCCAGGGAGGTGCATATCTAACCTACTCCTTGTGGCTTCTGAAGCTCTGAAGTCATTTGCTTTGTAATCTTTTAATATTTTCATGTTTTCTTTAGACTGATAGAATTCAAGGTATTGGGCACAGGGTTTGAGGCATTTACAGCAGGCTACACATTCATACATCTTGTTTCATGGAACCATCACACATCTCAGCTGACTGAACGCAAGACATTCTATTTATCTGGATATTTACAGTGCCCTATTGAAAAGCAGATGCAACAATAAGTATATTTTGAGGTATTGCTGGTCTATAGCCAAAGGATTTTAATACATGAAAAATACAGTAAAAGGCTCCAAATAGTACAGCATAATTTGCTTTTGCCAAAGCTTGCACAGTGTAAGCGTCAGTTTGGGGACACCATGGTCCACTCTATCAGTTCTGCACCTAGTATAATGGAATCCCACTTGTGGTCAGAGCTTTCTAGACATCCATACAAATCAGCATAATCAAGAGAGGTGTTCTGAGGTTTTGAGATGGTTAGGATCCATTGTATGTTGGAACTTGAGTATCTTCCCTGGTCCTGAAGACTGCATGGCATAATAGCAAATCAAAACATTTGATAACTATGGTGGTCTGTCTGATGGACTTTGAAACTTTTGTCATGAAGCAGTTTGGATCTTGCAGACCTAAAACATTTATTTCAACCTCTCATGATGCCTATAGGAAAAGCAGCAGGGCCAGTGCTGTTTGCTAATGCACATCTGTTTTAATTAAACACACTCTTGTTCTTTTTAAAAATGTGCTCCTAAGTTGTGCACAGGGCTTGGCATGTGATGGTCAAATCCCATCACTGCTGTTCTTGACCCCTCTCCAAGATTTTTGTTACATCTCCTACTAGGTTGTGGTTTAATTTACACGGGCACCTCTTGGGTCTAAAGATCTTGTACCATAACAAGACCCTTCTCCTGACTAGGGTCTTCAGGTGCTTCTGCACTAACAGTTGCCGGAGGTTGGTAGCTTGAGGTGGCCAGGAGCTGTTATAAGTTGGTCTCATTTGATATAAGGGGGAAATTCTAAGGTTTTACACTACTTTTTTCTGTCCAGGAAAGAAAACCCTGCAGAGGAATTTTGGAGAGCAAATCTATACAACTGGGCATCTGTCCAACACCAGATGGACTGCAGTTCATGTAACATGGTTGTTGTTGCTGCCGTGTACCAAGTGGGGAAAAGATCCACCCCATTGAAAACTGTAGTTGAGTGGAGCTAGCTTGAGAAAATGGGATCCAGAGCATATTGAAACAATAGAAACAGAAGGTCCTTGGAGATGTTGCGCTATGTAATTCTGAAATTGCTTTCAAAGAGAGTGATTTATTTCTGGCAGATGAGAACTAGATAGGCACAGATTTTCTGAGGGCTGAAACAACAGTTACAAAAAGCTGTTGCTCTGTTCTTTCACTCCCCAAAGACCAGATGGTGGTGGCAGAGGTGGGGGTGGTGTTTTTTTTTTAGTTGCCTAATGAAAACAATTTATTATATTGCATTTCCCCCCTTTAATATCTCATTGGTATAGGTTTCTGCTATTGAGAGATGAGTCAGGTCTTTGGTTAATACAAATCAGTGTAGCTCCAATTAAATGAGAGCTGAGGGCAGTGATATTTTGTACCAATATATAGTGTGTCATTCTGAAAACTGAACGGGTTTGTAAAATGACCCTGTGACATACAGAAGTATTAATTTACAGACCAGAATGTAGCAGAAAGGAGTTACCCACAGTCACACAGAGCTGATGATGAGAAAAGAAGAGTCATGATTTATAATCTAATTACTAGACTCCCTACCATACTGGGTTTGTTAACAGCAGGTGTCTAAAACTTGAGGAAACTATGGAATAGTCACAGTCTCCCCTGGATCTGCCCTCCCACTAGTGATAGCACTTGGTACTTTTCATGTTCAAATATGAAAGTGTAGTCGCGTAACTGGGAAGACTGATGTGGTTTATAAAGTGTGCCACAGTTGTGGAATTACTGGTAGTCAGTGGAACAGATGGCAAGAGATTGGGAACTGCTGATTCTTTCTTTCTGGACTCCAGTCACTGGCCCCTGAATTTCATTGAGTCCCTGGTGTTGTAGTTGTTACAAAATAGATTAGAGAGTTTGGTGCAACATCCCCTGGGGAATTTTTTCATTGACAAGGGAATGGGCTAGATTAACTTCTCTGCCTTTTTATTGCTGCAAAAACAAGTGTGCATCAGTTTTCAATAAGGTTGCTGTGCATGATTGACTGAAGCTGTCTCAGACATTTGTGCAGTCTCTCATCATGTTTGTGTTGGAGGTTTGATGTGGCTGTCGCTATTGCAGATGCAGTTCCTGTTCTTGTCTCCTTTATGAAAGCTCCTGCAGTTTCTCTAAATGATGGCTTTAGTTTGGCAGATGCCTGTTCTTACACTGGTGGGGGGAGAGGGAAAGAACGAGTGGAAAATGGTTGTTCTGCGGAGTGCATTCAGGGCAAGTTTTTGGAATACCTAGTTTCAAAAATAAAAGCTAGCAATAATAGGAGCTATTTTCTAATGCATTTTTTTAATACCATAGCTGCAACTTAGAACAACCAATGGAGAAGATGAGAGGACAGGGGGATTTGCTGAGGAGATGATTTCTTTTTGTCATATTCCATGGCAGAAGCACTGTTATAGCGTTAGTGTTTTCCGTGTGATTTTGTAACTGCGGAAGAGGCCTTCTCCTTTACGTGGAGTAAATTGCCTTTTCACACCAGTGAATAGCATTGGAGGAGGAGGGAATGAGATGCTGATGTGGAGAGAAAAGCTGATATGATCCTAGAATAGTGAGCTGCATTGGGAATAGTTTTATAGATTAGTGATTTGACTATATGAACAAATTACTGCTAGGGGAGCTAGAGTGTAAACTCATGGTAAATCAGCTCCCCTGTGGTAACATCACATATGCAAAGTCTTACCCCACCAGAAATGCAAGATAGCCCCCACTTTTGTTGATGAACAAGCTACTTGCATTTATCACTGGGTAAGAAGAATGTGCACGTAAACAGTTGCTGCAGAGCAGCTGATGTGCTGTAAATTCTTACCCTGGTTTATCACGCAGCACACAGACCTAGCTTGAGTCATGAAGCTGGAGCAAATTGCCCTCTGGCAGCTATGTGCAAAAGAACAAGCAGAGCATCTGAAGGTGTGAGAAATGAGCAGACTGTGTACCGAAAGGCAGGTGCTCAAAAGAATGATAGTATTGTCCGTGATGGGCACCCAGGGCTAAATGTGCCTTTCTTGGGATGGGCCTGCATTAGGTGTTCATAGCTTTTTATTTTCTTGTTTTTTATATAATGGGCTAACTTGCCATGGGTGACTATTCATGCATCCATGACCAGTATTCTTCTAAGCCTTGTCTCCTTGAACTTTTCCTATCACATTTACTTTCTGCAGTAGCCACCATGGGAGCCCTCATGCAGGCGGATTCCCAGTGCTGGAATCGCTGCATTGGCTAGACTTGCTGCTAAGTAAGCTGTAGGTCTGTGATGGTTGTGCAACAATGGGAGTTTTGGGAGTAGAGGAAAATGCAAGTGTAGCAAGCGGCTGAGATGATATGATAAAATGGGAATTACAAAATAATTTCTACCTTTCTTGGGTAAAAACGTAGTGGGGGAATGTGGCACCAGTGGCTGCAGTATTACTCAGATAAGTGTTTTTCAATCCTTTTAGCTTTAAGACACCCCTTTTTAGCCTCAAGGTATCCCCCAGAAAATGCCAGGTCCTAGTTGGAAAATGAGTAAGACAAATAATAGAGCAGTTCTTCTTTTGTAAAGAGCTCCATTGTAGGTTAGACTGGTTTTAACACTATTAATTCTTATTTGAAACCCCTAGGTGTTTATACACTTTCTCTTGGAGGCAGGGTGGGGTGCATTAATTACACAAGCTCAGAGAGCCAATCTAATTAAAATGCCTGAAGCATCATGTGTATCAGGGTTCCCATGCTGAAAAAATGGTTTTGGGGGTGCTTTAAGTAAGCTCATTGAACAAGCTTTAGTTAAAGCGCCCCCACCATGGGGATGCTGATCCATGTGACACTGTAGTCTGCTGAAGTGTAGTAATTGCAACACGTCAGAGCAGCCTCCATGCTCGTGTATAGGCGCCCTCTGGGTTTACCGTGTGAGTCATGTTTGCACACCTAACAGTGCATGGCACCCTGCACTACCCTTAAAAGGCTCTGAAGGCACCGCTGAATCACTGAATTGGAGGGTTCTTGCTATGCTCTGTGTAGATGTCCTAGTGGTAGAGGAAATTTATTTCTTCCCTATTTTATATTTTAGCTAGAGGCAGATGGCACAATAGTCATGACGTGCTTGCATCCTTTTGAACCTGGGGGCGGTCTGTGAAGCACAAAGCCATAACTTTCAATCTGCAACCACCTGGCTGAGTGGCGTTAATAGAAGGTACATATCTGAGCACAAAAAGAAAAGAGCGTTTAACTTGCTGCCAAAATTAATCCTTTTTAGCAAATGCCATTTTCTTTAGTTAAATTGTGTATGATGTAACAGGCCTGATATTTGTTCCAAGATCTCCAACTCCTTCTGCTCCACAGAATCTTGCTTTTGCCTTATCCTCTTTGTAAGAAACACTGTTTACCATTTTCCCCCTCAGTCTAGTAATTCTCAACAAGGATTCCATGGCACCCTGTGGTGCCTTGAGATCCTATTATGGGTGCTGTGGGGTGGCATTCAATGTTAGCACTGTTAGGAGTGTAAACATGTCTCATAAAAAATCCAGAGATTTCAAATAGGGATTCATAGTGTTGAAAACATTTTGGCCTGTTGTGGTCTTTCTAAGAGCTTTACAACAGAAGAATTGCTTCTGTTATTTCTCTGTAGTGAAAAAACAAGTGAAAACTAAGAGCTAGCATTTTCCAATGCATCTCTTGAAGTTAAAAATGTTAAGAACCACAGTTATAGTCAACCACAGTAATGTCTGATCTATTTATGTAGGTGCTCATATGGTCCCTTTGTCACAGTAACTGAGTACCTCTAAAGTTTTTAACACTAGCCCTTTCTTTCTTCCTTCCATGCATGGAAAACAATATAACTCGATTAATTTAGTGGGCTTCTTTATTTGTGTGTGTTCATGTGAACCATTTACTGAGGGAGACCTACAACTCGGGGAGGAGCTTTGCCTTTAGCTTTGAAAGTAGATCATTGTTATCTCTGAATTCCACAGTCTGGGTCCAGGTCCTGTGAACACTCTCTCTTGCACTCATCATCTTTCCCTATTGACTGACTGCCCTGCTTGTTCCAGTGGAATGTAGCTGGCATGCTAGGCCATGCTCATGTGGGGATTTCTCAGGTAACACAAGTCAAATCCTGGGAGGACTCTCTGTATCAGGATAGAGAATTCAAACTGTACTCTGGATTCAGTGGAGGAACCAATGTAGAAGGTTGGAGAGGTTATTGCACTGGGTCTTGATTTACTGGTGTGGTGAGACAAAAGGAGAGGCTACCCTTGTGCAGAGAGATAGTTTAGAAAAGGATCCTAGTACTGGTTTTTAAGCATTTTTAAATGCCCTTTAAATGCTTATTCTCTTTTCCAGTTTAGAAAGTATCTGTCACCTTGGGTGAGCATTCTGGAAGCATGAAGTGCTCTCTCCTGCTAGCTCAGAGTTTGAGCAGGAAGCAATAAATTACATCCCAAAGTTGTTTTTTAACTGGTGGCTCAGAGGACAAGGAAGTAGATGTACCGTTTTTTGGGGCACAAGATATATTTTATAGCTTGAGAGACATTCAAATTTGGCATTGAAATTCCAAGGGGAAAGGTTGAAAGGGACTGTCAATTTGCTTGTAGGCTGAACTTTTACAAAGACAAAATTTAGACCTTAATTGGGCTGTAAATACTCCAAGGGGAGATATTTCTTTTAAAACCTTTCACTATCCATTGGTAATTTGTATTTCATATCTATGTATCTATATTATTAAAACAATCTAAAGCCTAACAAGGGTGTAGGTTGCAGCTGTGTTGGTCTAAGGACATAGGCAGACATTGTTCTTTGGCTAAATCTGATATCTTTTATTAGACTAACTCAAATAGTTGGAAAGATTCTGCTTAGCAAGCTTTCAGGTTTAAATACCCTTCATCAGGCTGAGGAAGCATCTGCAGTTGGTGCATGCTCTTCCTGGATGGAATGAAAGCCTAACAAAATATTTCTATATATAAACATGCGTGCGCGTACACAGACAAACGTGTGCACGCGTATGTGATATGGAAATATTTTGCTAGGCTTTAGGTTTTGTTTTAATACTGTATATTCTATGTTTGTATCCATGTGTATATTTATACATGGATAGTGCGGTTTTAAAAGAAATATATTCTCTTGTAGTATGTTCCCAGCCCACTTACTGCAATACTGTCAGCACATGGGAATACGATTCATTGGAATTTGGTGTTCTCTTTTCATTGTGCAAGTAAACAAACAGCATAAGCAGCAGAAATTTAAGGTTGTGTCCCTTCTAAGCCTCATTGTAGAAAGAGAAAGCTCTGCAGCAAACCAACAAAGAGAAATCCTCATGTAATTAGTTTTTAATAATTTTGTGTTCCTTTTCTTTTAACTAGAAAGTAGTAAAATAACATTGCGGCATGCTGGTACGGAGGGTGAGGGAGATAGTGGTTAGTGGCTGCATTTTCCCTTTCTCTTTCTTTTCTTTTGAGTATATGTAACAACTCAGTGAAGGAAAATAATAAAGAAAAGTTTTGATTTTTATGTTCTATTTCAAGGATATTCCAATTTTCTTTCTAGAACCTTTTTTTCCCTATCTCTGGCACATTGCTAGACCAGACCTTTGCTTAACAAGCAAAATTTGAAATGGATAAATGTCATACTTTACAAATGCAACAGGCTTGAAAGAACAATTTAGTGACAGTAGCCTGGAACTATGTAAGTTGCCAGCAGTGCAGCACATGCAGAACAGAAGATCCCAAGGATGAGATTGGTATGGAGAGTCAGGCTTTATGCAGGTAGTGTAGATTTTGCTGTTAGTACTAAGGTGATTTTATTGAGTGCCAAACTTGCTCCAAATTTCTAGCATTGACTCCCCATAAAATTTGGTGTTGACAATAAGGTATTTCTAAAGTAAAACACAGCATATTTGCATGTATGATAGAACATTATATTACCATTTGTCCTTGGTAGCTCCATGAGTTCTAAGTCTTAAGCCATTTTGAGTATTTGAGATGCATTTGTGGGCCTGATTCTGATCTTAGTTAAATCCATGTAATCTAAGAGCCATTTCACTGAAATCCACAGTGTATCAAACTGTCATAACAATTTTGAGAGACAGGAAACTCAAACTCCTACCATTTTAGGGAGGAAAGCCCCGTAATAATGCATTTCTGTTGGCAACTCTCTTGTTAGTTTTAATGATAATACCTAGCATGTTTCAACATGAAAGCTAAACTGTGGAAAACAATTTAGAAATATTTACAGTTAATTTTAGGAACGCTAGATTGTTGAGTAGGTTTTTCTTCAATCCTTCTTGGATGAAGGAAGTTGTGCAAACACTTTCTGTAATAGCTATCACCACAACTATTAAAACTTAATTTTTAAATCATATTTGTGTGTGTGTTCAACATGAATGTACATTTGTGTTTGCAGCTGCTATGATTTAAGCTGTTTAAGTGTTTTCCTGGAGAGAGATTTTTTTCATTGCTGTTGTCAATAGAAGAATCAGCTGGCAGGTCAAGATTAGTGTATTTACAAATTATTCTATAATAATAATTGACACATTAATTGTAATCATGGTAAAACCTTTAAGAAAATCTGATGTGTGCATGTAGATTTACAATTTTAACTCTTCCTGTAATCTCATTAGATGTCTCAAGTTGTGCTTTCTCCTCTTTTTAATTGCTCTGAGGTTGCCCTCTCGTTTGCCCCTCTTCCTTTCTTTTACATGCTCAACTTCCCTGGTTAATGGTGGCAGGAGCATGAAACAAAATGTGTTCCCTTGACTTGTCTAGCTGGTTCCCTGTCTGCTATCAGCATATATGTCAAAGGGAGAAGGGCTGTTAGATATACTTCATAAGTTAGGACAAGAAAGAAGAATATCTACTAATAATGTCAGGTGCCAAGGGTAGGCAACATTTTTTGGCTGGCATGCCGAAAAACCCCACAGTGCCTACCTTGGAAGGTTCCGGAGTGCTGCCATGCTAGAAAAACAAAATGAGGGCAGGGGGTACATGGCAGGATGCCCTGCTTGTGCCCCTTTCCCCCAAGCCCTGCTGCCCTGTGCCCCGCACCCAAAGCTCCTGCCCCCCCCCAGCCCTGCTCATGGTCCTTGCCCCTCACCCAAAGCCTCTGCCCCCCAGCCTGGGCTCTGTGGCTGTCAGCAGCTACCCAGAACTTGGGCCAGCTGCAAACATCTGCTGCCTCTTTGCCCCAGCCCTACCTGCCTCCCAGACCCGGTCACAGGCACTGGGGACATGGCACATATGGGCAGTGCTCCCCATTATGCTTCCCTTGTCGCTTCTGTGGAGCAGCATTGGAACCTGGCACAGTGGGGGGCCCAGCACTGGAACCTGGCACAGCTTTCTGCGCCCCCCCACTGTGCCCTGCTGCCTTGGGTTCCAACGCTGATCTGCAGAAGTGAGAGCAGCACAGCGGGGAGCATTGCTGGTATGTGCTGCCTCCCAGGGCCAGGGCTGGAGTGGAGAGGCAGCAACCTCCCGGGCCCAGGTTCTGGGTAAATGCTGATAGCCATGGAACCCAGACTGCTTGCAGCAGGGCTTCCATGGGAGCAGCCCCAGGCTCCGTGGCTACCAGCAGCTACCCAAACCAGGGGCTGGCTGCAGTTTCCCAGCTGCCTGGTGGGAGCAGCCTGGGCTCCTAGCTGGCAGCAACTACGCAGAGCTGGGGCTGGCTGCAGCCAGGAGGCTACAAACAGCTGCTGCCTCCCTGGCTTCAGTGCGTGCCAAGGAAAATGGCCTTGCATGCCATGCGCCGCACGTGTGTTGGGGGTTGCTGACCCCTTATCTACCCAAAGCATGAACAATTAAACTGGAACTAAATAGCCACATCTAGGATAAAAAGTATCTGTACTTAGACTGTAACAAATCATAGCCAGTCTCCTTCCCTGCCAAGCCACTCAACAGCAGATGCTTGAGTTAATACCATATTGTCTTGCATACACCACACACCTTATTTCCAAATACCAGCTGTTGGGGATTGTAGTGCACATTATACCTGAGAAATATGGTAAGAACAGTTTCTACTGGTTGCTGTGTGAAAGCAGAACTAGCATTGGCTTCCTACCTGCTGCTACTCAATTACTTACTACAAGGAAAGATGGTTTTCCTTTGTTCTGTCTTTCAAAAATAAAGTGTGTATTTTATTCTGGGGTGTGTTGTATGAAGAAAATATGATGGATAGAGTCTATAGTGAACTCAGATGTTGTAGGAACAAGGGGAAGCAAATCCCGTTGTTAAATCCCATGTGCAGAATGTACCTTCTCCAGGCCCTCAATTTAAACTGAGTTTTACAAATCAGTACATCCCAGCCGATCTCACTTGTTAAGACACAGTACAATTTTTGAAGCAGCCAACTTAAAAATAAGCACAGCTTTCCTAATGAGAACCTACACCTTCAGTTATACCCAGGAACAATTTTTAATTGATTGCAATCTATAAAGCACTTATGTCATGTCTTGCATATGCAACACTAAACAGTCTCCATGTGCAGCATTTGCAGAAAACCCCATATAGGAAAGCAGGCAAAGATGGGAAAAAAAGTGTTCTTGGCCAGCAGTACCTCCTGGAAATTCAAGAGCAGAAATATCCAAGAATGTTTTTCATTTAGCCATCAACTGCTCCCAAACTAAACTTCAAGGACAGGTTTTCAAGTGGCTTTCAAACAAGCATGAATCTGAGCATAACCCCCAATAAAGCACACAGCTGGGTGCAATGAAAGATGTAGAGTTGAGACATTACATCAATAACAATGCAGCTAAAACTGCTTCTGCCTATAGCCTCATGGGTCAGTTAAATGGGAGATGTGACAGTATAAAGTACTGTATTGGTGGTGGTGTCAGTGGCAGCCCCTCAAAATATGGATGACAGTCTTTCAGTAAATAGGGATGTCATTGGTGAGTCCATAGATGACTAGGGAGGCTCTTCTGAGGTCTGCACATTGAACTGCAAATAATTCCAGGAGGAAGGAGTAGATACTGATGATGTCAGGTCACAGCTCTTTCCCTTTGTCTCTATCATCTATATGCTTCCATAGTGAGATGAGATTGTGCAGAATGATTGATACCTCGTTGTGCATCACTGCACCATGGGTACAATTCAGTACGTGAGCCTCCCAGGTACTGATGTCGTGCAGCCCCAACGCTGCGCTGACTCTGGGGTTGCCCATCAAGACTGAGCAGCAGCACTAGGCAGAAACTGTTGCTCAGCGCGGGGGAAGGTGGCCCCTCCTCCTTGCTGCCATCGGGCATTTTTTGGTGTTGCTGTCCAGAGCTGGTGCTATGCTGGGCTGCAGTGCAGCTCCATCACTGCTGTGTCTGGGCTACCCAGCATAGCAGTGGTGACAGTGTGAGGCAGCACAGAGGCAGTGGTGACGGAGTTGCAGGACAGCCTGGCATGGCATGGGCTTCAGGCGACCACACCAAAAACTGCCTGGGGGCAGCAAGGGGGAGGGGCTGCTTTCCCCCATGTCAAGCAACAGTTTCTGCCCAGTGCTACTGCCACTGTGGCTGCTGTTCTGCCAGGACTGGCGAGCCTGGTGCTGGGGCTTAGGCTGAGCAGTGGCAGTGCGAGAGAGAAACTGCTGCTCCGCACAGGGCAAAAGTGGCCCCTCCACCTCACCACTGTTTCCTGGTACAGCCTCCCAGAGCTCACACAGGGCTGCCTTGTGTCTGCTCTGTGTGGCCACCGCTGCCCTGTAGGGCAGCCCAGAGGCAGTGGAGATGCAGGGCAGCACTGCGTGGGCTCTGGGCAGCTGCCCCAGGAAGCCATGGTGGCAGTGAGGGGCTGTTTTTGTCCTGCACTGAGCAGCAGTTTGTCCTGCGTTACTGCTGCTCAGCCCAGACAGGTGAGCTTGGAGCCGGAGCAGGGTGCACAGGGTGGGGGCTGCATACACTAGTCCACTGATACTGCAGGGCTGGGGCCAGTGGCAGTAGCAGCCTGAAAGAGCCCCACTGCAGAGCTTCCCCAGCCCTGCTGCATGCCCAGGGCGTGGCAGAATATGCCACGGCTGGCCGGCACCTCAGCCACGCGGGACTAAGTGACCCACCACGGGCCAGACAAATCCCCTGTATGGGCTGGATCTTGCCTCCAGGCTGTATTTTGCCCACCCCTGCTCTAGAGCGATGACCATCAGTGAGTCGAGAGTACAGGCGAGCCTTGCTATTTGCCCTCCCCCGCAAATGGTAAAATCTGTAAATAAGGCAATGCGTTCATGAACACGGTGCCCCTGGCAGCTGGGGGTGGGGCACGGCAGTGGTGAGAGTGTGGTGGCAGCAAGCATGGAGCTCCTGAGGAGCTTCTGTAAGTGCATAAAGTGTATTTAAGATGTGGGTTTGGCATTTGTGAATATTTGAAACCGTGAATGCCGAACCCACAAATAGCATGGGTTTTCTGTATAAGGCCTGTTTTGGCAACTGGCTGTTAGGCATTCTTATGACATGTCCTATTCAATGGAGCTGGTGCCATATAAACATGGTGTCAATGCTGGTGGTGTTTCCTTGAGCTAGAATGCTGGCTGGCATTCATTCTTCTGTCCTAGTTGATATAGAGGATTTTCTGAAGACATCACTTATGGTCATATTCCAAAGCTTTCAGGTGTTTCTGATGTCGTTAAGGTTTCACATCCATACAACAGGGGAGGGATAATCACAGCCAAACCAAACTTCTTTTCTGATGTAATGATCAAAACACAATTTCAGAGATGTCTAAGGGTAGCACTGGCAGATTGTATCTGGTGTTGAATTTGGTGTTACCTATCTTTACTTTTTGGGAAAAGTGCTTACCTAGGTAGGGGAAATGCTTAGCATTCTCCTAGGATTGCCATCTGATTGTTCCAGTGTGGTTTCAGACCACTCAGAGATACAATAAATATGATCTTTGTTGCTACACAGTTTCAGGAGAAGTACCATGAGGAACACCCAGATTGGTGCAGTTTTCATTGACCTAAGGCCTTTGATTCAATCCAACAGATAGGCCCTATGGCAGACCTTGATGAGATTTAGATACCCCTCAAAATCCAGCATCAGACTTCTTCACAGTAACTGTCATAAGCAATGGCTTGGAAACAGACCTCTTCACTATGAGAACTGGAGTCCAGCAAGGATGTGGAATTGCACTCTTTTGCATTTTATTTCACAGCTATTCTGGATCTTGTTGCTGATAGACTTCAACTTGGAGTCAGCATCCAGCACTGTATGGATGGGAATCTCTTTTACATCAACTGGTTACATTCCAAATCCAAGATAACTAATACCTCCATTACTGATCTTCAGTATGCTGATGATTATGCCATGTGTGCCCACTCAGTTAGAGGTCCTGGTCACTCTTGATCACTCTTGGTTTGGTTCTGTGAAGCAGATGAAATTCTTGAACTCATGTCAGCTTCACAAAAACCAAGATCCTTTACTAAGCCTCCCCAAACCAGTTGGTTCCACTTCCACCTTGGAAAAAATACTGTAGTATTTGCTTGAGAGTGTGCAGGGGAGGTGAAGGCCAGTGCTGGTTTCTGGGACCTGTATGAAAGAAAGGAACAAAGCTGCTCAAAGAGGACAGTGCTTTCTCTCCTGTGATCTGCAGGGCATACCAGCATCTGATGGCATCGAAGGCAGCTAACTCCTTTTCGAGACTCAGTATGGAAACCTGCCTTTTGTTTATCAGGAGGAGATCTTCAGCTACTAACATTGTATTGTAGCAGAGCTAGCCTATTGCAACCTTTTCAAAACACAAAGACTAGAGAGAACCTGACATCTAGAAACCCCATAGGCATTAAGGCCTGATTTCTTGAGCATTCTTCCAGTTGCTTGCTTGTTTTAAAGGAGGCTGGCATCTTGCCCTCTTAATGGAAGACATTGTTGATGTGGTCCCATTTTCCCAGGCAAGTGTTTACCACCATGTAGGTAGGTCAACCATTGTAAATCTGTTATACATTACCTTTTAAAAGAGAGAGAAATCTGTGTAGTGTGAAAATTTGTTTTTCCGTATTTTGAATGATGGCAGCCAGGCTTTATCAGCATTTACCTGTGTGTGTCACTTTCAGAAGATTTACCTACCTTAGAAAATAATAATAAGCAAAGTTTGCTCCTGACTCCATGCAGCTTTTCTCCTTGTGACTGCTGCTGGAGGTATGCTGGGATTAGATTAGGGTAAATCTCATTTGTTTCTGAGCTGATGGATCCCGAGTTTCACTAGACCAAACTGTGGCATTGTTATTTGTATCTTGACAGCCCCTAGAAACTTTAATCAAGGATCATGACCCCACTGGGGGCACTTTGCCAGGGCAGTGCGGGGAGCAAGTAGCTTCCCTACCTGGCCCTGCTGTGCCAGGTTTCACCTGCTGGCCTGCAGAGGCCCCAGGGGGGGAAGGCAGCTGGGTGGGAAGCCTGACCCTGCAGTGGGCAGTCTGCTTCTGTCCTAGCCCTGTGCACAAATCTGGAGCCAGCGCCCCCATCCACCACCTGCAGGTCTGTCCTGCTTCTCACCGGGCCCTGTCCATTCTGTCTGCAGGCCCCAAACCAAGTGCACTGCCCCAGCTGGGCAGCAGCTGCAGCCCTGCCCAATTCCCTCCCTCCCTCCCTACGGGGCCTCAATACCCCCTTCCCCTCTGTCAGACTTGCCTGTGGGAGCCGCTCTCCAGGCTGCCTGGTGGCCATGTGCATGAGTGAGTGCGCACATGCACATGGCACCCCCTGCCTGACTGTTCTCCTCCCCCCAGCCACTTGCAGGCTGGAATTCTGCCAGCCTGCAGAGAGCTCTGCAAAAGTGGCAAGTCCGTGTGTTTCTCCATTAAAATGAGAAATCCGTGGTTTTCTTGGTTAAAATCCACTGTTTTTTCCATTTTTCCATGGGAAGTGAAACACTCAGATCCCTGGTTATATCTAGTTTTTCCAGTGCTGACTCCCAGGATCTGAGAGCAGGTACAATGTGGACAGTGTCCCCATTTGCAGTTCATTTGTTCTTTCATTCCTTTTGGAATAGTCAGATCTCTCAGTGGAGATGAGATAAAATGGAATTATGTAAAATATTTGAGTATTAACCTATTTCTGACTTGATAGATTAACTCTTAATAAATCCACGAAGACAGTAAGTAGATAGGAGGTCACTTAAATAGTTTAAAGTGAATGTTTACCACTGATGCTCAGTTGGCCTGAGTTTGTGTTCTGGTTTTGGGTTTCCTGGGTCCGTAGACCTTGGGAGTGTGCGTCAGAAGGTAGAAAGAAGTATTTGCACCTTATATCCTCCAATAGAATCAATTTCTTGGTCATAGAGAGAAGCTGATAGGAAGTTTTAATTTGGCTTTGTGAGAGACTTTGTGATGGTGAGGAGAGAGAAGAATTGTTAGACTCGATCAGTCATGAGGAACTGACAGCAAAATGAAGGTTTGTTTGTGTGGTTGTGCCCACAAGAGATTATCTTTCAAATTGCCATGTAAGAGTTTGGTGACTGCTACTAGGGGAATTAATTTATGTGCTGGGAGTTAAGCTGGTCACAAATATTTCAACAGGATGTTCTTTCCATTGGAGAATGCTGATTCTTTGAAATTGAAACATTCCTCGGAGACGGTTTGGTTTGCAGTGAAGGGCCCGTGGAAAGCAGGAAGGATTTTGTCAGGTCTGGTTTCTTTCCATCTTGCCTGCCTGAGGCCATGCACAGATGCACTGTTTGAAGCTCTCCATGTGCCTTCAGAGTGCTTCAAACAGTGAATGTGCAGACATTCATGGCTGAGGAAGCACTTAAAGAATGCTCCCTTGTCCCCTTCTCCCCAAAGATATCTTTGAAGTTTTTTTCAAGTGTGTCCTAGAATGTCTGCACACTGCAGTCCTCTGTCATCCCACAGTGCGGGAGGAGCAGGGTGGACAGCCAATAAGTGCTGTCCTGTATTTTGCTGTCCTTGGGAACCTCCAGAGACTGGAGGCCAAGAGGTATGCATGTAGGGATTCCTGCTGTGTGGTGCCCTGGATGGAGAGCACTGCTGCTACATGCCTTCATGAACAGTTGATCTGGGGTTGGAGGTAGGGTCATGTTTATGTGATGCTGAAGCTCACTGAATATGAAGCATTTCAGAATTTGGATACTTGAGCTGCATTTCTGTTCATGCCCAGAATGCCAACCAGATTACGTTACAAGGATCTTGGCTCTTTGGAAACTAGAAGCCTCAGAACCTCTAATTCCAGCTATAAAACTCCAACTCTCAGTCTCCCTGGCTTTTCTGCAGCTCACCTGATGGGGAAGCAGGAATGGGATGCTCCCCAATGCTTTCCTTTTCCTAGTGACTGCAAAATTTCTTTGTTTTTGTTCCAAACTGAAACAAAACCAAATTTCAAATATCAAAATCCTCTTTGGAATGGATTTAGAGTTTGACAGCAAAGCTCTAGCTAATAAAGGAAATTCCACCTGTGCACCCTGTAACCTAGGTTCTGGTTTCAGCTCTGTCCATGTTCTGTTGTGATTTGGTAAAGATCATACTTTCCCCTTTGGTTTTGCCCCAGGAGGTGGGAAACAGGGAATTTCTTTTTTTAACAGGGTCATTGTTTTGGCCATTGTAGTTGATGGCTGGCTGAGTGGCACATCCTCTGCACACTGCTGTGGTATCACAAGTTCCAGCTAATGGAGAATGGTCTTCTTGATTTATCAACCAAAGTTGACCAAAGTGAGCCAAAGTCAATCAAGTGTCTTCTGATGAGATTCAGCATTTTCTTCTGTAAATAAAATCCCTAGTCATTTTATTTATTTATTTTTATTTTAAGGTTCTACAGCTTCTTTTCTACTTTATTTCCTGGTGGTTGCATTTCTCCTACTTTCAGTATGACCTGTTAAGTGAATATTGTTATAATGCCATTTCACTGGGGAATATGCTGTGTGATGTTCCTAACAGTGGTGGTTTTCCTGCTTCGTTGTGCAGGCCACTTTAGAAAGATGGATTAAAATGGATGCCTGCAGTTTTCAGTTTCAGTCATGGTGTTTGTCAATTTTGTTGTCAAGAAGGGTAAATTGAAGCCAGCCTGAGAGCCTAAAATTGAGCCATCCTGGAAAGTTTATTTGTTTTATGCACATGCGCACGTGTATGTATGATCTTGCTTCAGAATTGCAGGTCCCTCTTACCTTATTTCTCTGCAATTTTTAAATGTTTCCTTTCAAGATTACTTGAAATACAGGAAGTCCTGTTTTTGCACTCTGATTATGGATGTTTTCTTACATAAATGATCCTCATCACCTGGGAGAAACGTGATGCTCCATATCTCTTGGACCTTAGCCATAGACTTGGAGAATGAATTATCCAGGAGAAGATGAGGTTGTTAATGTGTCTGCATTTGTTGCTGGCAACTGATAATACAGCATATTTCTTTTCAATTTTGATTATTTATTAGCTCTGTTTTCAGACATGGAGTCAGTCATGGCCTTGTGCATAGTTAGCCAATTAGGGTCAAAATCTTTCTGTGTATGAAATGCCAGCAGTTGTGATTTATTGCAATCTGAATTGATAAGTAACAGTCCTAGCTAGTTTGGAAGACTAGCTGGAGGTATCATAGATTAACACCACTTTTCTGCTGTACAGGATGTGTCTCTTGGCTCTGATCCTCCTGTGCTAAACCATCATCTAGCTTTACTGTGCTGAGTTAAGAGAAAAACAGGAAGATGAAAGGGACTAAGAGCTTTATGTGTAATGCCTCCCCCCCAGTTATCCACTTCTACAAACGTCATTGCCACTGTCTTAATTTTCTTAGAGGTTTCTGTCACAACTGAAACAGTTCTTATGGATACCTTAGTACTGGTGAAAAGAGACGGATAACTCTGAAGTTTATTCACAGGACAAGTGCAGTGCCATCTTGTTTCCAATCGTCTTATTGCCATATATTGTTCCTGATGGAAATGCATCTGCAGGACAAAAGGCAAATATGCTCTGGCTTTGTTCATTTCTTGGACACTTGGTTGAGCCTGCTACCCTGAAGCATTTGTCATTCACATCACAAACATTCACCTCAATGAGGCCATTTCCTAGCAGGCCAGTGGTACTGAGACCACCAGCTTACTTGGCAGGAGAAATACCATGACCACTAAGGGAGTTTTCCTAGTCACCCCTGGGGATGGCCGCTTTCTGGCATGGGGTAGTACCCGCAGAGGTAATGGATAGTAAGCGTTCCGCTTGCTGCTCAAACAGGAAGATCTTGGCTTTATGCCCACTTTATGGAAATGGGAGATGCTTCCCAAGCTTGTCCCTGGGGCCTTATGGCTGAACTTGGGGGTATCTGAACCCCAAGCCTGTGGGCTTGGGCCTGCATGTAGGATGCCTGGCAAAGGATTTGGAAACATCTGACGCCCCAGGTGGGGTGTAGGGTGTTTGCTGGTAGTAGGGCCACTTATGGTTCTTGACTGACTCCTGGATTTGGAATTGATTTGGATTGGAACATGAAAAATTCTCTTATAAAAAAAAAAACAACAAAAAACAAAACCTCAAATCACAGAATAGCTGTCATTATTGACTCAGTGCTCTGAAGCGAAGGTGAAGAATTCACTTTTGCATCACATTACCAGTTTCCTGGGCTATTTCTCCCTTTTTATTATAACTTTGGGAAATCACTTCTCTGTCATATGTATGTGACTAATCTCATATAATTTCTTCTGCCTGACAGTATTAGTACATCACAAGCCTTTCACTAAAAAGGGTTAAATCATTTCCCAAAGGATCCTTTATTTTCTTACAGTGACATGAGGAAAATTATACCACACAAAGTAGCAGATATAGGTTATATGTGTTACAGCTTTTTATAGAAAGGTTCTGTAGTACCGTAGAATGAAAATAGCAAGGGTAGAGGTAACAGTTGGCATTTCAGAGAGAATAGGAGCCTGCTGGTATAAAACACCCCTTACTGAGCTGATCCACTCCTCTTGGCCTGCCAGCAGTTTTCTTAACCATGTTCAAAACAAGAACAGCTTGATGGCTGGAAACACAGAGATAAGGCCCCATCCGAATCCTCCCTGCTGGAGGGAGGATGTGTTGTAGATTTTAAGTGGCGGCTGCTTTGTGAGAGACTGTTAAAGAGGGCACGTAAGATGCACAGGATGTTCAGTGGGAAATAGCAGAGGACAGCATGCTTGGTTAAGTCACTTCCTTCCGTGTTCAGTCCCCTGACTGCTGCAGTCTTCCACAATAACATGTTTCCGTTTTACAGCCACACATTTCCAATCCCATTTACTTCCATTGCCTAGGTCATAAGCAGCTGTGTTGCACTCCGTTAAATGCTGCCCTCTCTTAGGAAAATGTTTTTGTCCATTTGTGTGATTGCTTCCGGTCACATTTAAACCAACTTTTCCTTAGAGATTTTTTAAAGTTGTTATTGTTGCCTGCTCTGCCATACTAAGGGAACAGAATCTTTGTTTTTTACGTAAGGTGACCTCCCAATAAAGCAGAGTTTAGAAGCCCTAAAAAATGATAACCAGGGATCCTGGTTTTCTCTGTTTAAAAATTCCAAATTCTCTGATTTAACCCCCTCCCCAAATCCATGCACAAATCTGGGGGGTGGGGGGGGATCGCGTGCCCTCCTAAGCCCTCTCCTTGGGAGTGTCTCCCTATGCCCTCTCCCCAGCCAGCCTCCCTGCTGTCCCCGCAGATGGGCCACCTGTGGCTTTGTCCCGCTTCCTCCTGCCGGGCTGTGCATTCCCTTCCAGGTCCTGGGCAGAACCCCCAGCTGCAGCCACCATCCTGCCTCATTCCCCACCATGGCTGCCTCAATCTGCCCCCCTACCCGCCACATCACCTATGCCATCTCCTTCCCCCCAACCTGTCACCTATGCTCCCCCTTCCTCCCAGACTTACCTGGGCAGAACTTACCTGGGGGAACTGCTCTCTACCACTGCCTGGCTGTATTACTGACCACATGCATGTGTGCATGTGCACACATGGACATGGTACCTCATATGTCTCATTCCCCTGAGCCCTAAGAAGCCCCTTGCAGGCTGGAACTCTCCCAGCCTGTCAGGAGAAACTCATGGTTTCTCATGTTTTTTCCCCGAAAGGAGAAAATCTGCATTCTTCCGTAGCAAATGGAAAGCCTGTCTCCCTGATGATAACCTACAAACTATGGGCATTTTGTTTAAAGTAACACTTGTTTATACTGCTAATTTTATTATGGATTAAAGGCATTTGTTGTGGGACAGATAGAAAATAATGAGAAAAATGCCATTTGCCAGAGCTCTGGGATATGCGTTAGTATATATGTGATTTTTATACACTTTTATGAGTGTAAATCCAAAATGTATTTATTTATTTTTTTGTTTGAGCGCCATCAAGCCTGGTATAATGGTTTTTAAAATAAAGGCAAGAAGTTAAAAGATTCTTTAAAAAATTCTATTCAGCTACTATTGTAATATTACAAATATCATTGACATTAATTCTGTGGAATAGACCTAGGATAATTTTGAGAAAACGCTCCCAATAAAATAGGAATTGATTTATGGGGAAAAACAAACACCTCAAATTATAGTTATTAGAAGTAAAAAAGTTTTGAGGGAAAATTGTGTTTAAAGCAATGAATTTTGTTTCCAAAATGTCAAAATTCTAATCCAAGTTCTGCTGTTTAATTAGAAACCAGTATTGTGATCTGATTCAGGCAGGTCTTACTGTAAAATCAGGGTCAGTTGCATAATTTTTGTCTTTTTCAGTCAGTAAAGTGGAGAGACAAATTTACCTGCCTGCCTATGTAAATCTGGTAACTCTGATTACTTGACTAGTGTTTATCAAGCACAGTGAAGATTGCCAGTCCCATAAACTTCTACATATTTTTATTGCATCTCCCATCACTAAGATAAACGCAGTGGGTTTTTTTCTTACTATTTTTCCCTCCAAAAACCCTCATACTGTTGAACTGGGTCACTACTCCTGTTAGGGTCAGACTGATCACCTTATTTGAGGTCAGGAGGGAATTTTACCCCATCTTCTGATTGATATGGACTGTGGAGGTTTTTGTGTTCCTCTTTAGTGTGGGGGTAGGAGGTGGCCCTCTACCTGGGGTCTCTCCCATGGGTTCCCCTGCTTAATCTGTGGCAGGTTAGAGCTACGTCTTGTGTTGTCTCAGGGTTTTTTGGTAGCTTTACAAAGAGTTTAGATTACGGAGTGTTGGTTTGGATAAGAATGATCCTGCCTCAGGCGTTGGACTAGTCACTAGATGTCTTCTAGAGGTCCCTTCCAGCCCTACTTCTCTATGATTCTATGATTTAACAGACTTAAGCTTTTACCATGCTGGTTGATGACCACTCTTGCCATGATCCATCAAGTATTTCAGCACGTTAGTGGGCCTTTCAATTAAATGTGACTACTTGGGCTAAAATACTGTGCTGGATTGTAGTCAGAGTAGTCAGCACCTCGCAGGATTAAGCTCTGAGTAAGTATTTGTGCTATGAATCCAAGCAGTATTATGGTACTTTGGATTTTCTGTAGGGTTTAGGGACAGAGATGAAGCAGAGCTCTAGGTTTCAATTTGGCAATGATCATAAATGGGTGGGGGGAACACTAGTAGCAGCCTAGTTAAACATATGGCCCCATCAAAGTCCTAGCGGCAAATTAATTTGTTGCTGTTCTATGGTAAGAAGAAACTTGTGCCTAAGGTATTAATGCTGGGTACTGGAGATCAGCAGTTTCACCAGTAATACATCTATAAGCAAATTTTAAATATTTGGTCAGAAGTGCATATTAAGGATTACATTTGGTATTGTTATTTTAGAAGATATTCTGGTCAATGAAATAAGAGAACCCTTCAAAGTAAAGTCTAAGTGTTACCTACTACATGGGCACTATATGTGGTATATACTGTAAAATGCATTATTATGATATTGATAAATGTTGCATGATTATATTTGGAGTATTCAGTTATATAGAATTTGGATTTACTGTACACAATGCATGGAGACTTTCCTGAGTTGAGTTTCATCTTCAGTCGTCTTATCACAACATCAGCACAACATCTTCAGTCATAGGCATTGAGTAGATAGTTGCCACACAAAGCTAGTGATTTCAGAAGTGATTGAAAGCCATGGGATTAAGAAATGAGCGTATTGTTCTAATTTGCTTTCATTGGAACAGAGATAATAGGTACTCCATTCCAATATCTGCTTTTAAAGGAGTACTGTGTGCTAGAAATGGTATCTAACTGACTAAGAAAGTTTGACTGATTACCCTTTAAATAGGGTATTCACATCTAAACAGAATTCTAAATGAATTGTTATTAATGTGGTTTGTTAAGCATCCTTTATGGATGTTTACAATAGGCTTTATGCCAAAAGAGGTTGAGCAACAGAACTGTAAATGGCCACTAAACGTGAAAGGTTCACGCCTCCACTCTCCTATTGACTGTTATAGTAATTGCAGATGCAAGTTATGGTTGCAGCTAGTCCAATACTTCCAGCAGAAGTGTGACTTTTTTCCCCTTGCCCTTCTAGTTGAGGCTATCCTTTTAAACCTCTGGCTGGATCCTGATCCTTGATATGAGAAAGTTCTTAACACTGTGCAAAATCATTCTGTGGTGTGAATTTTAAGCCAGCCTGCACAAACAAACAGCATCAGGCAGAAGCATAGAGACGTGCACATCAGCCTTAGTATCTGGTTCTAACACTTTTCAACAGGGGAAATGCCGTACTTGACTCTCTCATTAATATGTGTGGATGCATTTTGTCCTGTGCAGGATCAAGTTTTGTATTTAAACCTTGTGGAGAGTGCTTTTCTTACCCTTCTGGATCCAAGTTTGTGCTGCTCATCTTCTATACCACCAAGCAATTGGCTTGGTAATGCAAGGTGCGGGCTGTTAGAGGATTGTGTTTGGTAGCTGAGAAATCAGTGAATTGGACAGAGCACTGTTATCTTAAGAGCTTCTTATATAAACTGGTTTCATAGTCAGCCTGTCAGTCATGCTTTCACAAAAGGGACCAGAGTCCTCTGCTCCCCTGTTCATCTGGATTAGAAAGGACCAAGAGCAGTGTGACTGAGCCTATCTCGAGTCATTGGTGGCGGTGTCTCTCTGCAAAGTAAAGCTTTTTACTGAGTTGTGGGTGCAGAAGGTGGGGAGGTAAAATGAGAGAGGAAATGGGCTGAAGTGCTGGGGATTCATAATTCCCTCTGTGTGCCCAGAGCTCCAAAGTGTATTTCAAACTGAACATTTGATTAGGAGCTAGTCTGATTCTGAAGCTTAAAATTGCCTCACTGCCCAAGGATGGTATCAAGCTGGGCTTATCAAGGCATCATTTTTCCTTGGGGAAGGAACTTCCCACTTCCACAGATCTTGGGGAACTGATGTGGTTCTGCCTTGGGATATACAACTTCTCAATATGCATTTTGGTGTAAAAATAAATGTTACAACTTCCTGAAGAGTATCAGATTGCAATAAGTTATAAAGGGTATTTCAGACACTTGGACACCCATAAATAGGTGCCCTTTAAATCCTCTCAATGATCATGTGGTTCCTATTGAGACAAGTAAATCTATATTAAATATGGAGCCAAGTAAATTAGTATAAATTCACTTGAATACCTGCAGACTGACAGTTTAAAAAAAAAAGGGACAGAATCGCAAATGTTCCACTGTGTTGCTCTCTGGAAGCAAGCAAGAGAAGCCGGAAGGGCCCCTGGCAAAGCTGCATGAAGGGTGCTTTCATGGTGCCTACCCACATTGCGATTAACACCAGTCAGTGCTGTTAGCCCTTCATTTCATAGCATCAGATTCACTCACATTTTTTAATATTCAGACATCTCTAAATACATTTTCCATAGCAACTTCTGTCTGCTGTAGAGTGACTGCAAAAAAAAAAAAGAGACTAAATTGTAACAGAACCTCATTAACTGCTGCAAACATAGCAGCTTTAGTCACAAAGGCTAAGGACAGACAGTCAAAAAGCCTGAGGCTGAATTGATTTAGTCTTTGCAGGTCAGTCTAAGCTGCAGAGATTGAACTGAGATGCAAGTGATCAGATATTCGCTTCTGATTTTGGAAATGCAGTCACATGCCTGCAGTGGCTCAGGCCAGAAGCTGGAGGCACTAGAGCATGTCTTGAAGCCTGCTTGCCACTGCCAAAGAGAAGGGATTTAATCTCCAACGCTTTTCCCTCTTCCCTGTTCCAGCGGAGGGGACCTGGTCAGGCCCCAACCCCCATGCTGGCATGCTGAGGCCAGGGGGAGGGGTGCTTTAAATCCCCCACCATGGCCTGCATGAGACCCCAGCCAGGCTTCTGCCCCTTTGAAAAATTCTTACACTTGGTTGAAGTGCTATGTGTGAGATGGGGAACCAAGCATAGCCTCATTACTGTCTCCTGGTGCATCTTGGGATTGGCATTGGCATTGGCCTTGAATGGGCTGCTCTGGGTGTCCCTTGGGCAGAAGGAAAGGAAGAAGAGTGTAGGTGTTTGGGGTTGGGGAGAGGGGAGGAGAGGGCTCTTGGGTGAGAGAAAGGTGGGAAGAGAACAGTTTTTACAGTGGGAGAGTCCTCAGGATACCATCTGGACTAGTCTTCACATGGGGCTGTTCGGGGGAAAGGGTTTTACTATCAAAAAAGTGCATGGTGCTGGTGGAATGAACAGACATTTATTTGTATTGATTTCTTCAGCTCACAATGAGAAAACCAGACAAGTGTATGCTTCCTTCTAATTAGTGCAGCCCTAGACAGATGCATCCTGCAGCTGTGGGGCTCTTCTTCCTCCCAGATAGACATGCTGGCTATATTTAGTCCCATTGTTAAGTCTGTCTTTGAATCCTTGCCAAGTGACTACTCTGTTGGAATGTAAATTCAAGACGTGTGAATAATTGTGGAATTGGACAGTGCCTGAAAGGAGTGAGTCTGAAGCATGTGAAGTTGGCACAAAGTTGCTGTGTCGTCCTGTTTCTGTGGAGAAAAGAGATGCTGCTTTGGGATGTTAAGGGTTTGGTGTCTTTTTGTTACCCTGCTAAAGAAAATGTTGTGTTCTTTTAGATTGGGGAGCGGATTCAAGGTCACTTTTTTATGCTTAGTCATACATGAATCCTACAAGTTTTAAATTGGCTTCTCCTCACTACTAAAAACAATGGTTTGCCTTTCAAACTCAGACCTTATAGGGTGAAAGTAAAATTACCCCAGAAGACTCAGAGTGATAAAATCAAGCGACTAGAATTGGATCTCCAGTCCAGCAGGGCGGGGGTTCCCTGAAATTTCCTCAAGGATTTAAACAGGATTTTGTCAGCTGTCTCCCCTAATCCTCAAGCATTTAACAGATGTTTATATTTTCAAATATTTATTTGTGGGGTTTTTTTTTTGTTTTATTTTTTAAGTTTTAAGGGACTTACTCTTTTTTTTTTGCCTTTTCTCTCAGGACATCTAAATGAGTAATAAAACAAGTGAAAATTCAACAGTTTGTGCTGAAGGCAGCACTGAATCTGATGGGCACTGTGTTTCAGGGGTGTTAGGAGAACTGGCTATCAAGAAGGTTTCTGAGAAGAAAAAGTCTTAGCAGCAACTTGATTGGGAAATAGGAGCAAAAGCTTCATATCATTCCTGTTCTGAGGTTTAGGTTTTGTTTTGCAGTAAAAATGGGTTATCTATTCCTTTGATGGCTTTTCTTGTTTATGATTATTCTTTTGATTTTTTTCCCCCTTCCTTTTTTCCCCTCTTGCTTTCTCTCTTGCCTTTGTTTCTGCTGTTGGTGTCTTTCCTTTCTTGTTTACAGCCAGAGTGCACTGGTAGGGGAGCTGAAGGCTTGGATGTCTGCCTACTTCTTTAGTTTGCAAGCCATTGCTTTCTATGAAAACATGACAGACCTCAATTTGTCTTTCAGGGAATTCACTGCAGCGTGCTTGAAGCAGACTGGTTCTTTCCTGAAACATCTATTGCAAAATCAAATCTGTTTTCAACTTAAACACTGCCTCCAAGTCAAGTCTGGGGGAGCCTGGTTTTCAGAGTCCCTGACCACCTACAGCTCCTATAGTCTTCATCTGGAGCTGCATATTTTTGTCCCATGTGGGAATTAGTCTTTTAGCAGTTCTGTGGAGTCTTTACAGAGGGCTGTGGCACAGATGGGTGATTCTTATAGACCTGCAGTCAGCACTGGTTTTTGGTAATGGGCCAGACAGACCCATCTCGAATTTGAGATGGGCTGGCACTAGGATCCATTTGCTGCCACTACCACTTCTCCTTGTTGCCTGGCTGAGGCATGGGCAGAGTTGATGCTACTGAATGCTGCCAGAGCCCTCTGGTTTCACTGGCCAAAGGTTGCTGACCACTGGTAAAAAAAAAAAAAAAAAGCACAGGTAGATTCATGTGGTGGCTCAGGCTGACAGTCTGCTATTTCTAATCTTTATCTTCTAGTAAAGATAGTTACTTGTAGAAAACAGTGAAATTGTAGAAGAGAATAATAGAGAATTTCACTTGAAACAATTTAGCTCAGACCAGACCAGCGTTTTAACTTTTTAACTGGGGATAATCACTGATCCCTTGTACTCCTGGGGACAGAGATGCGCTTAATGTCAAAGGAGAATATTTCAAATCATTTGAGTAATCACAGTGGCCAGTAAATGAAAACAGCATTAAATTACAGCACACAGCAGCAGTTATAGGTTATAAAGGGAAGTAGGACTCCTGTGCTGGCAGCTGTAAGGGGACTTCAAGGGTGTCAGGTGGATGAGGATCCTGGGGACTGTGGAAGGGATATAGAGGAAATGAAGGCAGAAGAAAGGGTAAACCAGAGCCCGAAGTGCCTCTGTGCCATTGGCAATGCTCTTATTGGAACCTTTATCTAGAATACAGGAAAAAGCTTGTTAGTGTCCCACACACAGAAGTTTCAAGGAAGCATACACAAAGGAGTGTGCTTTTAAACATAGGATATTGGAAAAGAAAAATTACCTCTTGTCAGTCCTGTCACAGTTTTCTCATCCGTGGGGCATGAATTGTGAGAAGTGAATTTATGCTCCTAAATCCAGTATGCTCCATTCAGTTCAGTTTATTGATCAGATAAATTCATAGCCTTGCCCTCATGTTAGGCAAACCTCCGAGCAAGCTTATCTAGCTCTGGTGGTTTAGTGAGTGGACTACCTTCCTATATACTAGCTCTTTCTAATATCTGAAAATGGTATCTTCATTAAATAACAAAACAGACCGAGTGTGATATCTGGTATCCCACTCTGGATGGGTCAGAGGGAAAGTTCCTTAAAAGTAGCACATCCCAGCCCTTTGAGAGTGTTTTGAGGAGAGGGAAGAATTCTGTATCTTGCTGTGCAAAGAAATGATCCTTTTGGTTGATTGAAGGAGAAGTCAGAAGCTGTAAAAGGAATGTAGCTGCATACATTCCTTTCTCACCTGGAAGGAGAGTGTGCGTGTGTGTGTGTGTGTGTGTGTGTGTGTGTGTGTGTGTTAAATGAGGTCT
>NW_017728920.1:8605788-8627225 GCF_001723895.1 Crocodylus porosus | reverse complement strand
CACCCTGCACTTGTCCTTGTTGAATCACATCCTGTTCAGGTCCGCCCACTTCTCTAACCTATCCAGGTCTGCCTGGATGTGGTCCCTGCCTGCTGGTGTATTCACTTTACCCCACAGCTTGGTGTCATCAGTGAACTTGAACAGGGTGTTCTCCACACCCCCGTCCAGGTCGCTAATGAAGATGTTGAACAGGACCGGCCCAAGGACCGAGTCCTGCGAGACTCTGCTGCCCACACCCTCCCAGGTCAACATCAACCCGCCCACCACCACCCTCTGGGTGTGCCCCTAGAGCCAGTTTACCACCCATGTGACCGTGCATTTGTCAATGCAGCAGTCCCTCAGCTTGCCCACCAGAATTGGGTGGGACACTGTGTCGAAGGCCTTCTGGAAGTCCAAGAAGATGACATTGACTTCCTCCTTCACATATAAGCTTTTTGTTACCTGGTCATAGAAAGAGACCAGGTTAGTCAGGCAGGATCGGCCTGGCATGAACCCATGTTGGTCACCCCTCAACATCACTTCCCTTGCAGGGCTCTCAAATGTGGCCCTTGATTATTTTTTCAAAGACCTTCGAAGCCCAGGATAGAAGTGAGGCTGACTGGCCTGTAGTTGCCAGGCTCTTCCTTCCTCCCCTTCTTGAAAATAGGGAGCACATTGGCCCTTTTCCAGCCCTCAGGGACTTGGCCCATGCACCAGGAGTCCTCAAACAGCCATGCCAATGGCTCTACAATGACACCAGCCAATTCCCTCAGCACCTGTGGATGAAGGTCATCCAGGCCTGCTGAAGCTAGTGTTAGCTTTGCGAACCCTAAGGTGGTTGAATAATGTTAGTCAGATATTTAAGTTTTCAGATAATTTTTTCAGGGTTGTTGGTTGTAGCTGTGTTGGTCTAAGGAAGGCAGACAAGGTTCTTTGGGTAAATGTGATATCTTTTATTTGACCAACTAAATAGTTGGAAAAATTGTTCTTTGCAAGCTTTTGGCCACAAACACCCTTCTTCAGGCATAGGGAGAGTCTGCTGGTGTTTTGTGTTCTCACTGTGCCTACCTCACAGAGGTCTTTGAGGCGTAGCCAGATACAGTTGGTGGAGCTCTCGCATCCTCAGGTGGGAGTTGTTACACAAGAGGTAAATGATGCTGGCCTTGCAGCTCTGGACAGCTTAGAACCTCCTTCTGGGTTCTCAAGGTTCGCAGTGGAAGGGAATCTCTCTGACCCTCGGGTCTTTCTCTACAGCTGCCTGTGTACTGTTCCAGGTTCCTGCCAGGAGTTTCTTAAGTCTGTCTCACAGGAAGAAAATTTTGCTGCCTTACTTTTGTGTGGCCATTGTTAGGGAGGAGTAAGTGATGAGGAATATCTGCTTGGAGGCAGGTTTGGCACTACACAGCATTATAACAAGAGGGGATTTATCTTCTGGACTTCTAGTCACTGGAAAGAGCAGCAGACAAAGTGCTGGCAAGGCTGTTATTTTAATTGGGGCTTTTGTCTTTGTGTCATTTCTGTTCTCTAAAGAGGAACCATAAATACTGTTTTGTCCAAGGAAAGCAACGCTTGAAACCCAGTGGGACTTTCAGGCTAATGATTAACTTGTGTATTTCTTCAATTTGTCCCCTCCCCCTTGCAAAATGATCCAGCTTCCTGAATGCAAATATAGGCTTTTTGTATGTTCTCCCGACCTGACAAAATTCTCTTCTTATGCAAATGATTTTCTGTGGGGTTTTTTTTGCCTTTCTGACTTAAAGACAAATATTCTGTACTTCAATAATACATCCTTCCAATGTGGTTTGTTTTTTCAGACTTTGCCAGCTGGTGCCTGTGGCTGGAAAATCTATGTGGTGCCATGATCATATCTAATCACATTTAACTTTTCATATAATTTGAATACACTGCAGTGAGAAGCTCCTAATAGAACCCACTGTAAAGATTCAAGATTATCTAAATGGATCATTTCCATGCACCAGACTGAAAGATCAACACAAGTAAAACACGTCTCTTTTAATGAATATTTGATAACAAACTTCCTTTGAAGTAGGAACATCTACTGGTATAACACAGTGTTTAATACAGCCTGATGTCGACTCTGAGCTCTCCCCACCATTTGAAATGATGGCTGCAGTTTTACACAGCTCTTTGGTGCTTTTCTTTCTCTCTTAAATTTTGCATTTAAGTTTTGACTGTAAGAGGATTTAGCTGAGGCATATGCAAAGCCCTTTAAATATTATTTTCTTTTTTCCGTAATAACCCTTGGGAAATTTACATCTCTTTCCTGACTAAGAGATTACCTCTGTTGTATGTGCATGCATTTGCATGCTGCTGTTAGCTGAGCAGCAGGCTGTTGACTGCTTCTCCTTCCTGAGGCCTTATCTTCCTCAGTCTGCTGTTACAGTGAGGCTTGCAGAGTGCTGGGAGAGGGAGGAGAGCAAGATGCAGGTACATTCTGGCACTTTAATTATGTAGGCCACAGGGCTAAAACTGGTGTAAAAAGCAGCAGACATTTGTTTTCCATCAAACATTATGTCCTCCATGAGTTTTGAAACTTCACAATTTTGGTCAGCTCTTGTCATAAACCCGTGAATTAGGGCAACAAGCCTTGGAATGGACCTGTTATCAGAGTGTTGCTGTTGCATGTGTATGTGTGAGGGAGAGAGGGAGGACAGTGGGACTTCTTATGCTCTCATGTAAAAACAGAAATATAGAGCTGGAAGGGACCTCTAGAGGCCAAGTACTCCAGCCCTCTGCCCAAGAGGGAATCATTGGATAAACTATCCCAATTAAGTGTGTATCTGTCTGGCAATTAAAACCACAGATCCCAAATTAGAGGTCTGAGCACTTACAAGTGGAGTTGCAAGCTTCATGGAAATTCAGTTGGAAGAGCTGGATTTGTGTGAGAACCGGTGTTGTGGACCTTGATGTGGGGGACCACTCGCTTAGACTCTGAATAGATGAGATGAATTCCAGAGTGAGAAGAGGATTGGACCTCAAAGTGGTGTAGCAACTTTCCTGGCAAGGGAGGTGGGTAGCAGGTCACTGGCAGAATCAAGGCTTGAGTTCATATCTCCTAACTTTCAATCTGAAGTCTTTTTTCTATTACGTTACCCTGTTTTTCAAAAGCGAAGTAACTCCACTGAAGGCAGAAGGCACTCCTGGCTTAACCTTGCCATGGGATTGCAAACAGATCCATAGGTTTTAGTGTTGAAGCCATGAGTTGGGTGTGGGACCTGTAACTTTTGAGACAGTCTCATCCCATAAATTTTGGCTTGTCTTAAATTCCTTATAATCTGTTGAGGAGTGACTTACAGGCCCAAAATAAGAAAGTGGCCATTCTTGTGGGATGACTGCACAGTGCAAGACAGCATAATGCCGCTATACCCTGAGTTGGCTCTGTGCATGCTAGCTCCAGAACTGGAGTAAGAACGGGTTGCAAGCACAGGGCACTGCCTGGGCTAATCAGCTTTGCAGAGAATTAAGAAAAGACATTTGGGAATAATTCTCTGAGAACTGTATCCAAAAATATTTTATTAAAATAAACAGACTTGGAGAGAAATGTAATGCTTCTGGTTAGAACAGGTTTGTCTGTGTTGGGGAGCAAGGACACTGAGGAGGAGCTCCTGTGGGAATGTGGTGTGCCCTTGTGGGGCCTGGAAGCTCAGAGCATGTACCATCTGCACTTTCTGAAAGTGCCAAATAGAGGTTGACTGTTCATTCTGTCGTTGCAGTTAAACTTGCGTAGGTGCGGCTCAACTGCTCCCTTTCCTTGCTGCTTGTCAGCTGGGGGATCCATGTCCTAGGAAAGACAACACGTGTGGAGCAAGCAGTCTTTGTATTCCTCATGGTCTTAAATAGTGATATCTTCTCTGGTAAACTGGATGCTGGCCTGACTCATTAATAGCAATTCCTGTGTTTAAATATTTGATTATTAGAGAGCTTGCAGTTTTGTCCTTTCTACCATAAGAGGGATTTTCCACAAGCTCCAGTGGCAGTATGGATCCAGATACAACCCCTCCCTTACTTCAAGGGTGTTTAGATCTGTGGTTTTGGTTGAACCCACTGTAGGAAAGAGCATTCAGCTATGAGTTAAGGTCTGGATGCAAACTTTTCCAGAGTTTGGGAGTATTTGGAAATATGATTTGGATTTAAACTGCAGTGTTTTATTGTTACAGAAGGAGAAGAAAGTCACTAGAAAATGTCTAGTTCTGCAGCCAAACTTGGAAGCTTTATAGGTAATAAACTGAAATAGTTGGGTATGTCTCAATTTTTAACTTTTTTGGGGGGGTGGTGGGGATGTCAGAAAATATTTGTTGAAATTGAAATATTTTTTGAAACTAAGATTTTTTTCTCACAAAAATACACCTGCTTTGACAAAGCTCTCAGCTGGGAGGTGTCTCGGTCCAGGGTGGAATTTCTGGTTAAAATGAGCAAGCAATGAATCCCTCTTCCATGGACCCCAGCTCCTAGAAAATGGCCAGTAGCTCAGTGCTTGGGGCACTTATCTGGAGAAGCTTGGTTCAGTTCCCTGAGGTAAAGCATCAGGGCCTCGAACTTGAGTGTTACTCATGCCAGGTGAGTGCCCTCATGAATCAAGGACTTCCCACGTTTCCTGCATCAGTTTCTCTATCTGCATCTTACCCCATGAAAAATTTGAAAAGTTCTTGATTTTGTTCTTTATTGCAACAGAAACAAATGTTGAACCTCTGAAATGTTTCCACATCCTAACGTTCTTGTTTTTTTGGCCAGCCTGAACAAAGTGGAGTGTGCAAACACGGGAAGGCAGAAGAGTCTGATGTCCTTGCTTTAAATTCTTCTTTTGTCCCCACCTGCCCTTTTCTTTTGATGACCTACAGTAAAGTTTATGCCTGACTTGGAAGATGTTTTCTTGGCTATCTGCTCTCAGCACAGATAACATAAACATTTCCCTGTTATGGTGGTTTTCTCTAGAGTTGTTCCAATGGCCACACAGGATACCAGTTTGAGGCTACACAGCCTTGACAGTGACTAGGAAATACTAAATATTCCCCTTTTCCCTTTATGGATAGTTCTGTATGTCCTGGGTTATATATAATGCTTCTGTGTGGTAAGGGAGAAGGAGGCGACATTGAAATCAAATTTCTTATTTATTTCCCTCCATGGATTGATTTGAGTGGTAATAAAAACAATTTAAAGTTGTCCAATATTGTTTTTTTTCCATGGAGTTCCTTGCAATTTGCTGCTGTGGTTTGTTGCTCAAAATGATTTTTGGTGGTTTACAATGAAGGTTCAAGATTTCAAACCTCAAGCGGGAGGAATGATCCAAACTAACAGCTCTCCCCTGTACTCCAAGTACAGTTATTCACTGTGCCTCAACATGGAGGGATTGTATGGGAATCCTGTACGCAGAGCATGTTCCTCTTGCAGTGAAGATGGCAAAGTTGTTTGCAGATGCTAGATAATTATTGTCAGTCGGGTTGTGTTTGCTCTTTTGAAAAGCTCTATTGCATCTGAATGAAACAAAATTATGTAGAAAACTATGCTGGCTAAATGCCTTTCTTCTGCTTCAACTCTTTGAACTTTTAAAACCAGCTGATGGCTGGAGCAATTTTTGGAATCTTTTTAAATTTTTTTTTCCTGATGATTGAGAGAAATGTACAAGTCATGTTAATGAAGGTTAAAATGATACTTCCCTTATTACTGCTGCCTTCTTCCAGTTGCCCTTTACTTTCTCAAACAAACTTGGGATTTTGCATGTTTGGTCTGTGCCCAGGATTGACTTCTTGGGGAAAGTTTTAGTAAAATCAAAGCGTTCATAAAGTGTGCGCACACGTACATGGTTGCCTTCAGTTCTGATCAAAAGGTGTGTAAATAAAGTTCAGTGACCAGTTAAGTTTTCAGTTTGTTGCTGAACATATTTCAGATTAAAGGAACAAGCCAACTTCAAAGAAACTTGATTAAGTAGTTTTAAAGTTACAGTTGATTTTTGTGTTAGGTTTCTTAAAACTTGGGAGATTGAGGGTAAATGTACAACTTACGTTTTGTCACACTTTTGCTTTGCTCTCTGTGGGGATCATGTGGTGAGGTCCCCAAAGAAACTTTGGCTTAATCTGAATGGGCAAGGATTTTAAAAGGCTAGCAAAATTTACTAAAGCATTATGAGAGTATTGAAATCTGAGGGAAAGGGGCTGGTAGAATATGCCAGGGGATCTTGACTCAGTCCATTAAAGTCAATGATAAGACTGCCATCAGTGGGCTTTGGATCAGGTCTCTTGGTGTGGGTTATTGGTGGTTTCTCTGAAAAGGCTGAAATTGCAGAGGATTTTCACTCTTTAAGCAGAGTTGAAGACCAGGAGCCAACAAGATTTTCAGAAACAAAGAATATGTGTTCATACAACTACCTCTTCATAGTAAGGAAACAAGAAAGCGGAGTACAAGAAAAATCTGCTACCGAAGCAGAACAGACTCTAAATAGAACATTTTTCAAAGTTTTGTCTGAAGTGTCAGCAGTTGTTTCAGGGCGTCATGTTTCCCTGGGGGGGGGCCTTTCTGTAAATGCTCTCAGCAACCATGTGAATGGATTTAAGATCATTTTCTTGCTATTTCAGTTCCTTCCAGTCTGGTTGATGTGTAGAAAAGGCTCACTTCAGCCAGCTGCATCCCAGAGGTTTTGTAAGTCTCACTTGAAGGCTTACAGCCAATACATTCGCTGCCAGCAGGGAAGAAAGAGTCTCCATGCATATATGCGTGAGATTATATTATTAACTTTAGTGAGGTAATCTTCTGTTTCTTGGGGGAAAAAATTTAGTCTCCGTGCTGTCTTTATCATGCTGATTGTCTTATGAACAATGTACTTCTAAAAGTAATCTGCTGTTCCTTTCCTTGAAATCATTAATTAGATTATTTGTTATGTTCAGAGAAGAAGAATAGCTGCTATTTTTGTTTAAGGGAAGGAGTGGAATATTCTTATTGACAAATAAAAATTCTTGTGATCTGGTTTCAGTAGGGGAAATGTTTCTAAGGGGATGGAACAGTGTGTCCAACTTTTGAACCAGTGGTACTGGGGTACTCCCAGTGTGTGTGCTCCGCTGCCTGGTGGAGCTCCAGTTCTGTGGTACCCGGTGATTTTGTTTTGGATCTAAGAAAAGTACCGTGGTCTAGTTCAAGCAAAAGAGCAAATTGCATCGGTGTTAAATCATAAGGGAAGAATGCAACAAAAGGCTTGCTATGAACTGTCTCTAGGTCACAACCAGTCCCCTCTTTTTATGCAACATCTGGTACTAACCTTTTCTTTGAAGAGAGAGACACTTGAGGCTTTTATAGTCCAGAATTTGTCTTGCTTTACAAAGTTATTTCTTGACCGTAAGCGTTGAAATACTGTGGAGGAATTCACTTCACTTGAGAGACTAGGGAGTAGGGGGAAAAAAAAATCTTAATACTGCTTTTACCTTCAGTTGCAACATCAGGCTGAACCCTAGGATTGTGTTCATCTAAATGGATTTGCCCTTATGTTTGTTTACCTGAGGGGAAAAAAAATCAGCTGCTTGTCATGAGGATTATTTTAAATTAGGCAGAGGCAGGTTCAATTTTGCAAGTTAGTCATCAGAGCAGGCCACTGCATGAGCAGTTCAGGGTTCTTGACTTGTCTCTGCCCTCAGTCTGCTGTGACACCTCAGGGAGGCCACTTCATCTTTCTGCTAGGGTGTGTGGGTGACTGGTGCTCCCTGTGTCAGGGGGACACATGCCCCACCAGTAGCCAGTCATTGACCAGGGGGAGGGGTCCCCCTGTGACCAATCGCACCGCCTGGGAAGCGCGAGCAGCGCTTCTTGCACCCCCACTCCCTGGCCAGTGCTCAGTGGGAGTACGATGCGCCTGCCTGCCCCCCCGCCTCTCGCCTAAGCAGGGAGTGCTGACTGTGAGGGGGTGCGCCAGCACCTCCGTGCATCTCTTGTGCGTTGCCACTGCTAGGGTGTCACCAGTTTGTAATCCTATGTGGTGATTAACTCACTGAAATTAAAGAGTGCCAAGATCCTCATCTTAATGGCACTGTGTGCACTAATTGAAGATTTATGTATATATAATTCTGGAGCTAAAATCTCAGTAAAGTTCCCTTTAAGTCTAAGATGCAGCTTTTGGAGTTTATTTTCTGGTGTGACCTCTGCAGTGCCAAGAAATTAATAAAAAAAAAAAAAAAAAATTTTGTTCCATCCTTGTCCTCCAAAATCCATATGGTTTATACTTGTCTTTTCTCCCATTCCTACATGTAAGCCTAACATTACACTGTCGTTTCATGTCATTTTGTGGACAAGAGCTAGATTATAGCTCCCTCCAGGTCTCACAGTTATAGTGTGTGCATTGTCCTAATGAGGTAAAGTGAAACAATTGCTTCTGCCGTTGTTTCTGCTGCTTGTCCAAATTTTGGAAGGTTGGTCCTGAGAGGTAGGACAAGAGTTGTGAACTGGATCTTATTACTATATAGCTAATTTGGAAGAGGGATCTCAGCCACCCGCGCAAAAAGGTGGAATTTGTGATCTGTGGTTGTAGCTTGGGTAAGGGGAGGAAGCATTTACTCAACATTTTTCCAGAGAAGTTCAACTGCTGATAGATGCTTTTATAGAGAAGGAGGGAAAACTGCAATGATAGTGGCTTTCTCAAAGCCAGCTGCTGGGTGTACAGCTGCAAACATTCATTTTGTCTGGGTTCTGCTGTGTGGGAGGAAGCCAGTTGTGTAGAGCAGCTGTAACCCATTACCACTTCCATGTGTTTGTAGCTGCAAGAAAATAAATAAGATCATTTATGCTTCCCCAAAACCTTCAGTTCAGGGAATAAATATTTGCTGAAAATAAAGTTCTCCAAGCCTCAGTAGTTTACAACTTAATTCCTAAGTGAACAGCATATTGCAGTTCTGCTGCACCATTCCACATGGAATGCTGTTGCGTGATAAACCCTTTCCATCAAGGCCAAACCCTGTTTCAGTGTTTCTGACCTGTGGTTGTATACCATTGCACTGTTTGGGTGCATATGCATAAAATGTTTAATTTACTTTTACTTCAGAGTAAGTTTAGAGCTCGCTCAGAATGTTCTGCCCTTTGCTAGTGTAAGTTACTCCACTCCAGGGCAAAGATACTAGATGCAAGTTATGCTGCCAGTGTGTCCAAAGTACTAGTTGGCTTCTTCTGCAGTAGTTCTTTGGCCCAGTCCAGACATGCAGGTAGAGGCGAGAGAGGATCTGATGCACAGTTCACACAATTGTGCGTCTTGCTATGCCACACATACCTGGCAGGAGGCATCATTGTAGGATCATGCATCAGATCCCATTATGCCTTGCAAGTGGCAAGCTCCCATGGCTGGGATACCCCTCAGTTGTCAGGGCTTCCAGCTGCTTTGGGCTCCCAGCCGTAGGGGTGTACCTGGCCACATGTTCAATGAATGGCATCATAGGAACTAGCCACAAAATTATTCCACCAAAGAAGTGTAACAACTTTGTGGCTTAGTCCTTGTTTTATCATGCCATTACATTTATTGAATCTGTGATGGGGTCACAAATTAAGATGGGATTAACTGGTTAATCAAGTCTGAAATGGAACATGTGGCAGGGGCCTTTGTTTAATGCAAACTGGCCATCACTTTTTGGTGAGGTGACTTTTAATTATACCTGCCATGGATGGTTACCTCCAGAAGTCGTGTTGTCTGTAAACCTTGTGTTTTCTGTGAATGCCAGTATAAATTGAATCTGGATTAAAATCCAAGGTAAAGTAACCCCAGGGAAACATACATGTTCATACCTTCAGCCTCTAATCTGAGCGTCTTTTGGTCATTGGCAAAAATCCTGTTGGTGCAGGATCAGGTCCTCTAGTGTCTCGCATAGTTTAATTTCTCACTTCATAGCTGTATTCTGTGTTCCATTGCTGTGTTGTCCTGAAGTCCTGATTTCTTTTTGAAGCTTCTGTGTAAAGGTGCCTTGCGTTCCAGCAGTGTGTATCTAGTTAAAATTCACACAAATCTCCCAGATGTTTTCACTGATGTGAAAATAAAAGGAAATACTAATATGTTATCAAACTCTCATTAAACTACCTTTTGGATTTTCTTTAATTTATAAAAAAAATATTGCCTATGGGACAAGTTCAGGGGAGGAGGAGATGTGCAGTTTTGAGAGGCTGGGTTAGGTTATTTGAGGCCTTCCTAATGGGCTTTGGCATATCAGAGAGTATGCACAGATGGCCTGAAGGCTGCCAGGTTGCCTCCTGTCTGCTTCACTGACAATGCTGTTTGTGATGAGGACAGGACTGGAGCCAGTAAAGAACTGTTGTCTGCCCAAAAGCCTTGAAAGACCAGTGCCATGAGGATGTGAACAGTTGGCTTAATGTCTTCTCCCTGTCCCCTCACCCCTACACGTGCAGCAAATACAGGTTGGAGCCATGCATGTTGGTATCCCTTGATCAGAAAAGGAATAATCTCCAAACTGGCTGACAGTTGTACACTGTTCACTCCAAGCATATGTCAAGAATGCTCAGAGTAACCAGAATTAATCATGAAATAGCTAGCAATCAATGCACTGCTGGTTTTTTGAGTGCTGTATACATGTAAACAGCCCTCAAGACTTCTGCAAATTAATTTTAACCACAGTTTCCAGAGTATTGATGGGCACCAGTTTGATGTTATAAAAATGCAACGAGCTGCTGACTTCTAAAATGTTACCGATGCCATGCGTAACCAGAGAGTTGGGGCTCCTGTATACCTAGTCCAGTGGTTTTCAAGTGTTTTTATGTCACCTGTCCCTTTTTTAGTTGATTGTACTGTGGTGTACCCCCACCTTTTTGTTATGGATAAAAAATAGTACTTACACACTGTTATTTCTTCAACAGCCTTAGATAGCTATTATTTTTTGCCGTTGTTCTTACTTCACTTATTTTGCTTTTCACTTCTGCTTTCCCATTTCTTCTTCTCATGTACCCTGTAGAAGTTTGCTGTGTGCCCCATTTTGAGAAAACCCTGACCTAGTCTGTAAGTAGGTATTGAAATCCTGCAGGAAAAGTTGGGTTGATGTTTGCTGAGTCCTTGTGGTATATAGAGGGGGTGCCCTGCTCACACCATCCTGGGTATAAGTGGAATGGGAGCAGCTAGTATAAGGCCCCTGCCACATGTTATACTTAAGATGTGATTGACTAGTTAATCATGCCTTGAGTTGTGGCCCCACCACATGTTCAATCAGTTAATGGTGTGATAAAACAAGGAATAAGCCACAGTTATTCCACATAAAATGTGTGAAAACTATGTGGCTGGTTCCTATGATGTCATTAATTAAAGGTGTGCTCCTGTACCTGGTAGCCCTGTTATCCGATGGATCTCTCAGCTGCAGGGGAGCACCATGTTTTCCAGTAGCTGGGTTCCCTGTGAGCTGATTGGGGCTCTCAACCATGGGGGTGTGCCATGCACTTCCAAGCCTGGGAGACCGCAGCTGAGCCAGGTTCCTGGCTGTGGGGACACAACCTGCATCCCCATGGCCAGGAGCCCAGATCAGCTGATGGTGATTCTCACCCTGGGAACTTGCTGTTTGGTAGTACAGGGGGAGATTGTGATCTTAAGGCATGGTGGGATCTGATGCATAATCCTGCAGTGATGCCTCCTGCCATGCACTTGAGGAGTGAAGTGTATGTGGCATGGCAAGAAGCACAATTGTGTGGATCATGTATCGGATCCTATCACACCTTTACCTGCATGTCTGGCAGGGGTGGAAAAGTAAACTAAGACTAGAAAGAGAGAAACCTGTAGAAAAGCCCAAAGTTTAGGATGATGCTTATCTTTTTGTTGTTTTTTGAGTTTCCAATATAATCAGATGCCAAGCAGGGGGTAAATTTGGATGAAATAGACTTCTTCTGGAACAGTTTGGAATCTCCATCTGCTCATAGTGGGAGGAGGTGCATGGTGAGGGGGAGGAAAGGGAATAGTGCTGCTTACTTCTTTAATTTACATGATGGCCACAACCCTGGCATCCTAGTTACTGTTAGAAGCAAGAGCTGTGCTGGCTGCAGCATTAGGATAGCAAATAGCTGGTAGAATATGCCTGGGTAGGTGGAATGGAGGCTTCACTCCGGGGAACCTGAGTCAGAGACTTAGTGAGTTATTAAAAGAACAGTGTTACATAAGTACAGGTGAGGAGTGTGTATCAGTTGACATCAGCAGGAAATGCTGTTAAGTGAACTCAGTTACCTTTTGTTTGTTTATGTTCTTTTTTTTTTTTTTTAAGATGCCTATTAAATTGGCATGTTAATAATCAAGGGGCAGATATTGTAATCAAACTTGGAAATGAGATGGGGGGCTTATGAAAGAATTACTTAGCTATTTAAATATTTCTTAATATTTACTCTGTAAAGCAGGCTTGTCCAACATACGGCTTGCAGGCCGCCATGGAGCCCGCCAAGCCATTTTATCTAGCTGAAGGTGCCTGTTCCACGGGGGAGGGAAGCTGCTAACTCCTGCGGGGCTGGGCTCATCAGTGAGCCAGGTCCTGCTGCCGCTGCCCCGAGGGCTGTGCGGTGTGGGGCTGCCCCAGCCATGCCTGATTAGATGAACTGGGGACAGTGTGTGCGGTTTGTTCCTTGGCTCTGCCCCTTGCCCCGGCGCATGGCCAGGGAGCTGCAGCATGGCCCATGCCCTGCCCACATGTGTGGTGGACGGAGGCACGTGGACATGTGGTGGACACAAGGTGGACAGAGGTAAGTTCCTGCATGGAGCTGGGGATGCTGGGCCGGGGCTGTGGGGCATGTGGTTGCCGGTGCCCGTGTCCTGCACTGCCAGAGCGGCCCCATATGGGAGGCCATGCAGCAGCCACTGGCACTGCCAGCCTGCACCTGCCTCGTCACCCACCTGCCCGCTTCAAGCCAGCCCCGCTGCCCTGCCCTGCCCTGCCCCGCCCCGCCCCGCCCCATAGCAAGATGGTGCCTGCTCCCTTGGCCAGTCTCCTCCCGGGTGGTGCGGGTCTCCGGGCCAGGCCGCCTTCATGTGAGGCCCTGAAGAAGCTGCTTCTCATGTGCTGCTGGGGACAGGAGGAGGCCGGCCAGGTCTGCATCGGCCAGCAGAAGCGGTGGTGGAGCCGTGTGCCGCTCGGGACGGGACAAGCCTGTACTGGTCAGTCCCTTGTGGCACATGGCTCTGCTGCCGCTTCTGCTGGCTCGTGCGGACCTGGCCGGCCTCCTCCTGTCCCCAGCAGCACATGGGAAGCTGGCTTCACATGCATGCTGCTTTTCCTGGCTGGTGCCAACCTGGTTCTGTGCAGGCGGGTCCTGCAGTGCCAGGTAAACCCAGTTGTAGCCAGTTGGCTCCTGCAGCACCAGGGCATGCATGCCATGTCAGCCAGCACGATGTCAACCCCTACAACTTCACTGGTGTCAAAGGTCACATGACATCACTTCCTGATGCGATACCACTTCCTGTGATGTCTCTGAACATGGCTCGCCAGCCCACTGGGTGATAAAAAGTTCGTGATCCAGCCCCACATTCAAAAAAGTTGGACACTCCTGCTGTAAAGCATCTTCAGCCGGTGGCAGGAACTTTGTGTTTGAAGTAACTAACATACTGCTTAGCACCACAAAAATAAACAATAGTGCTAATCTTTGCTTTGAGCCAGCAGCAGCTTGTGCTCACAGTTGCCAGGAAAGCCTTATGCCACTCAATGGTGCCATCTGCTGACTGACTTAAATCACACTTAATGAACTATTGAATTCAAGACAATGGATCTTCTGCAGGTGGGTATTTTGGTCCCCAAATCTTAGAGAAAAATACCCATTTCTGACTCTCTTGGAAAGCTTTACTAATGGAAGGCTCTTCTCCATGAGAGTCCCTATGCTGGCAGAAGCATTAAGGTTGCTCCAGTTAGCCTTTCCCAATTGGAAGAGATTCATAATGATATGAGAGAGAAAAGGGAGTAAATCAGACTCAGGGAAGAGGGTTAGTTTGGCTAATGCCCTCCCTCCGTCACTGTGTAGACACAGTCTGGTGCTACATGAGGATATATGAGCTCTTTCTGGGCAGGGTGCAGTCCTCCCAAAAGTGGTGCTAGAGGGCAGCCCTGTGGATGATTGATAACACCTTTCTGGAAACGCCAGGGAAGGAATACAAGAAAAAATGTGAACATTTAGCCTTTCCGTGAGACACCTATGCTTTAACAGAGGCTTTCTCCCCAGTCAGGATGCTGTTCCTCTATCCTGTGTATAGTGCTTATCCCTGCTCTGCCTTTTTAGCCTGGTTTCACAGCTAGACTAGAAACAGCTTTTTGCAGCACATGTTTTGGCTTCTGTACATCTCTCGGTTTCTTCTGTGTGTCCTGTGACATTGTTCCAGATGGTCTATATTTCTGTCTAAGAAAAACTGTTTCCATTTCCCTCTTGCATATTAATTTGCAGCCTCTATCACTGCTCTCTGTTTGGCTATCATTGGAAAGACGCTTAAATGCATCTTTCTGCTGCAGTACTCTGAGATGATGGCTAAGAGCAGTTAAGCACATGTGGGAGGCAGGTGGCTAGACTGTCTGCACTCTCCTACCACTTAAAAAGGCAAAAATATGTTTGTCTGCTCTTTGACACTACAGTCTGTTCAGGATAGTGATGTGGTACTAAGGAAGTTTCAGGTTTGTTAGGTGTGGCTGCAGAGCAGACAGCACATCCCTTTCTCCCTCCTGCCACAAAGAAATACATAGGGAAGAGTTTGGAAAAGTGTGTTGTCATCTAGCAAAAATGTGGGAATAAGAGCACATTTTTCCAACCAAAGGAAAACACCAGAGTCATCCCTTGTCCTGTGATCCAAATTATTCAAATCTCTCTGACCTCCCTGTGTTCAAACTCCAGCTTCTTTGTGCCCGTTGGCTCATACTGGTATGAAGATTAGTGTTTAAGTTGAGAAGCTTTACGTCATCTTGAGGTATGAGCTTAGGACATTCTATTTAAAAAAAAAAGGGTTGGCTGGACTGTCCCCTCTCTTGGCAAACCTGGTGGTCTGATGTGTTCAATATGGCTGAAGTCCGGAGAAACGAGATTTTAATCAAGGGGGCCCATCATTTTCCTCTTGGCCTTGATACAGCCTGTACTGCCTTTTCCCAGCCCCATTTATACAGGCTGATGGTAGCCTGCAGATTAGACCTCGATTTGTACTTAAAATGGAGAGAAAGGCAAAAGGAGAATGTGACTGGTGAGATAACTGAGCTGAATAGTAAGAATAAAACAAGGCAGTACCTATTTTTTGCCTTATCCCTCACTCTGTAGTCTCCTTGGCTTTTCTGTAGCGGAGGACTCTCATTTGTTCATCAGTAGATTGCAAAGAGCGATGCAGATGGAGAGAGTGTGGCCAAAACAGAGCCAGGTGCCTTGTCCAAGGCCACTCGGAGACTTATGGTAGAGCCAAGGGCAGCAGTGATGTCTGTGGGGACAGTGCAGGAATTGCAGTGGTTTGTATTTAATCCTTGATGTGGAAGGACAGAAGCCACATGTCAGGCTGTGAGAATGGAGTTTAGCCTACTCTGAAATGGCAAGAATCAGGATACACAGCCAGAGGGAACCATGAACTTCCAGCTTATTCGTGTGTTCCTTGAGGCTACTTTTGTATTGTTTTCTGTGAAAAAGTGGAAATGGATCAGAATGTGTCAGAAACCGTAAGAGTTCTCAGCTTCCCTTGGATAACTGTCAAACAAAGTGTTGGGGGTATTTCTGTTTTGTTTTGTTTGGGTTTTTTAATGTCTGACTTAGTTCTCTGGGGTCTGACAGGCAGCCTCTGCTGGAGAGAAACCATGGGAATAGAATAGCAAGGCTGAATGGAAGAACCGATGACTTTTTTTGTGTGTGACTTGTAGTGGTGGCTGAGAGACACAAAGATAGGAACCGGAGTGCACTGGATGATGGGGTGTACAGTTGGGCCCAGGTTAAAGAATATAGTGGATTTTACCAGGGAGTTGCCAACGCTCTTCCTGACTCTAGTGAGGGCCTACAATACCTTGCTTTCACAAGCATTAAAATAAATGGAAGTCTTTAAATGGGCAGATGGTGTCTTAGAATTGCCTGCGCATTGTCAAACCTGAACCTTTCTGAAGTATAATGTCTGATGACTGTTTTTTGGAGTTGGAACTTCTTTAGAGCAGCCCCCTAAAGGGTTTTTATTTTTTTCCATTCTCCTTATTTCTTCCCCTTTGCCTGCTGTCTGTCTTCCTGGTTGAATTGTGAAGTTGCCTGTGGATTATGGGTACAACTGCCAGCACAGCTCAACAGACTGTCTCAGCAGCTACATTTGAGAACATTCACGGCAACGGGACCATGGATGACCGTCACTCCCTTAGCATCCACTCCTTCCAGACAGTTGGTCTTCACAACAGCAAAGCGAAGTCCATCATCACCAACAAAGTGGCACCAGTAGTTATTACGTGAGTTGCTGAAGCCAGGAATTCTTTTGTAAATCGTGGGTCTTTTTGCCCCAGCCAGTTGGCATGCGGCATTCCCTCCCTGCCAAAGCTTCTTGGAGCACTGCCCTTGTTGCATTAAAAACTAGGAAATTTCCTTTGCTTTGCCTGACTCATGGATTTCAGGATGCATTTTGTTTTCCTAAGCAAACATTCTTCTGGGGGGAAGAGGTGAGTTGTTTCAGCCACACTGTACTGCCTCCTCCCCTAATAGGGAGGCCTGGGCACCTCTCTCCAGTTCCCTCAGGTCAGCAGACTCCTTGATGGGTGCAGGATTCAGAGATTTATCTCTCCATCCTGTCCCACAATAGCAGCTCTGGCCTATTGGAGCCAGTCATCCCTGTGCTGCTAGAAAATGCCTTGTCCCACATCTTGCGTGGCACATCTGAAGTGGTTATTACCATGCACAGAATACAGTATAACTTTGGTTGCATGACAAAAAATTAACTAATGGTTTTAGTTACAGACCATATGTCACACTTGGAGTTCCCTAATTTAAAAGGATGGGAAAACTGGGTTTTCAAAATCAAATTTCTGCTTCCCTGAGCTTCAATCACTTGACCTTTTCCAGTCAGCGGTTCCCATACTTGAGTGGAGAAAGCCCCTTTGTGTTGAATACCCTGTGACTTTTGTATGTGGCTTTCAGTTACAACTGCAAAGAAGAATTCCAGATTCATGATGACCTACTCAAGGCCAACTATGCAGTGGGGCGGATTTCGGAAACCACTCCAGAACACTACCTTGTACAGGTAAATACTGCAGACCATCCTTTGCCATTAACATGGGTTTTTTGCATGGAGCCTGGAGCAAATAGGTGAGGGTTTTTTTAGATTAAAGTAGTGCCTTTTACGAGCTAAGGGAAGGGTAGGATATCTGGGCAATTTTCTTCATGGTTAATTTCATTTCAGTTATTGGAAGTGAAGCTTTCTTCTACATATGGGATTGGCTGATTTGCATCTGGAAGAGAATGCTTAGCATAAGTAGAGTGGGTGAGATGATGGGGAAGGAACCAATGTCAGGAGCTAGTTGGTGGTGGAAGGGCAAGAGAGAGGCAGCTGAGGTTAGTTTTAACGTAGTCATGGGAATAGTCTCATTTCAGTTTTTTGAAAAGTTTTGAGCTCAGGTTCACAAACATGGAATCCTCTGTTCTCAAGCTGTGTACATGTGGGCTCTGGGGTTGGTAGCAGTGATTTGCTTAACTTTTCAAGTGGAACTAGGTTTTCTGCTTCAGAGTATACGCCCTAGACCTTCTGGAGAAAGACATGGGAAGAAATTCTTCTCTATAGCAAAATGGGCTGAAGTTGTTTTCCGTTATTCAGAACAGGCAAGCTGATGCAAATGGGTAAATCACTACAGGAAAGTAGAGTACTAGTAGGCAGAAATATTCTGCTGTGCACTTGTGATCATCCATGATCAGACGGGGTGTGCGGAACAGGTGTTTGGGAAGGGTTTCTTTGAGGAAATTATCTTCTCTTGCCTCTTTCTCTTCTTGCTCTGCTACAGGTGTATGTAGATGTTTGGCTTTATGTAATATGTTGTGTGTTTCCTACTCAACACCTTTTTTTTTTTTTTTTTTTTACCCCCTCCACTACCTATTTTGCAGGGGAAATATTTTATGGTCAGAGATGTATACAGTAAGTTAGACGTATTGAACACTACTAGTAGTTGTGGAGCTCCGAATTTCCGACAGGCAAGAGGAGGGTATGCAGTGTTTGGAATGGGACAGCCCAGCCTCGATGGATTCAAGCAAGTGATGCAGAAACTCCAGAATGATGGGCACAAGGTCTGTGTATATGGTAGGGAAAGGGGACAGTCAATGGCAAAGTTATCTGTATAGTAGACATGTTATAAGGTTTATTTTTCTGTTTAATATGTGTAAGTAAACCCTGTTCATCAATGGATGCAAATGTTATAAAATAAACCCGTATATACAATTGAAGTCTCATATAGTGAGGTCATTTTATATCAAAATATAATGTAGTACTGCTTAAAGCGAAATAAAGTGTCATTGTTGAGGTTTTCTCTGCTTTTGAAAGTTTGGAGTTTGTGCAGTGGAAGGGATAATCAAGCTAACTTGTTCAATGGAATCTTTCGTTAGTATGTAGGCTGGGTGAGCTGTTGCTCTGCCCTTGCCTAGGCTTTGCAGTGGACTGTGTTACATAAAGCGCTGCAACATCTATGTGCAGTGCAGCCAAATGATGCTGGACCTCCTGTTTGTGATGAGTGTAAAGTTCAGCCATCCAAGTTGTTATGACGTAGTGACTTTTTCAATTTCTGTCTGCCCTTATTATGATTGAGGCAAGGATTTCTTTGGGTGATATTTTTTATTGGACAAACTGCAGAGTCCAGTAAAAAACCCCAACTTTTGTTGGACCAATTGCAGAGTCGGGATAGAGTTAGACAAACTTTTGAATGCAAGACATTCTTCATTAGGTCAGACATCACTCCAACAGTACTTATTATCATTGGCGTGTTGGGCCTGTTGACACCTATGGGCAGTACAAAGTGAAGTGTACTGTGCAGTCTCGATAGGAGTCTCTATGGTGTGTGAGAATGCAGTAGCTGTACCTGTAACTCAAAACGCAACCAAGCTAATGATGGCAAATCCCAGCTTAAAGTTCAGCTGTTTAATGCTTGTCATAACTACCTCCAGAGGAATAATCCAAGAGGTGCCTTGCTCTGTGCCCTGAGGGCAAGGGAAAGATCATAGGAATAATGCCTCTGTTGAAATTTCCAGCTGTTCAGTTCCCTTGTGGAATACCAGCATTCACTTGAAAAGAGCCACTCTGCTTGGTCGGGCATGGATAGAAGTAAGATAATATTCTCGTATTGCTGCCCTCCGAATTTATTTTTAGTTCCTCTTATTCCCATTTTACTGAGAAGAACAGCTGGGAATCTCTGCCCCATGGCAGGGAGTGTGGCATGGCGGGGTGGTGGGGTTGACTCCCGCAACTCACACAAGTAACAGTGTGGCTCAGGTAGAGAGATCTAACTGAAATGGTTGTCTTTGAGAATAAGGCAGCCTTTCAGAATTTGGCATCCCCACCTTGTATCCAGGACAAGTACTTCTTGAAGATGAATAACATGTTCATCCTTATTGGCTTCTCAGCTGCTATAGGGTGAGATCTGGTACACAAGGCAGTGAATTTTATACTATTGTAAGGCTGTTCTAAGAGCCTGTGAGGGAAGGCATAAAGGCTATTGTTTTAAGTTTCCCAGAACACAGGACAAGTAATAACCCTGTCTCCTTACTGTTTTACTTGCACAGTCGCAGTGTTGGGTAATGGAGCTCTTCATTTTCCAAGCGTTTCAGGATTACAAGTCTCTCCCAGATGTCTAGGTTCACATATTGTGCTTGTCACCATAGTAGTTCAATGTGTCACAAACATTTAAAAAATAGAATAAGTTGTCCTACCACCTGGTCAGAAGTAATTTTCTTGTGTCAAGCATAGATTCTTTCATTTGTCATTGTCTGTAAAAACAATATTGTGAAATGAGAAACTTAAGCATTTTTTTCTTTTGGTTCTGGGAGTTGGGGTGGTCTGTGGCCACTCTTTATTTCTTTGCATCAGTGAGTCCCACAGTCTTGTTCGGCTCCTGAGAAAATTCTGACTCCTGTTACTGAGGAGTCTTCTGTAGGTTAGTTTTAAGAAAATGTAGCTATGTTGGGAGATTTTGATCATGGAAAGAAGGGGAAACCTCTCAGGTAGGTAGGGTCAAAGCCCATGGAGAGACATAAAGAAGACAGAGGATTTGAGTTAGACTGTATTCAGTGGAAGCCAGTACAGAGACATGTCTGGGGTGAAATGTATTGCTGCTGCATTCTTTACTACCTGGCACACTGTCAGTTTGGGGAGCTTTACTTCTAAGTAGAATGTGATTCAGTAATAGAAGTTAAGAGTCCATGACTGTGGGGCTCAGCATAGTCAGCTCTGACTTGCAAGAACTTTCTGGACAGGTGCAATTAGAGCAAGGGTGCACAATTATTTTGGGTGGAGGGCCGCTTACTGAGTTTTGGCAAACCATCAAGGGCTGCATGACAGGCAGCCAGGGGCAGATAAATATTTTCTAAATTTTTAGAGGCCCTGCGGGCTGGATAGAATGGCCTGGTGGGCCACATCCAGCCTGTAGGCTGCGTTTTGCCCACCCCTGAATTAGAGGCAGGTGTTTTCACTGTCATGCCTGCTTTGGCCTAGATATAGCCATAAGGTGTTCCAAAGGACTCTAAAGCCGGTAACTGATTTAGCAAACAGAGAGGGATCTTTTATGGCAGAATCAAGGTCTTGGAAAAGCTTTTTCCCTCTCTCCCTACCTGCATTGCCTCCTTGTAGCCTGGGTTCAATTTTAACCAGATGTTTTTCAGCTAGAAGTTGATCTCAGCTAGGCCTTCGTCTGCCTTTCACAAAGCTAGCTAGTTGGAAGGCTGTTGGCTGTACGTACTTGTGTCTTTTCAGGAGTGCATCTTCTTCTGTGTTCGTGAGGAGCCTGTGGTATTTCTACGCATGGAAAATGATTTTGTACCCTACACACCCAGAGGAAAGGAGAACTTGCATGAAAATCTGCATGGTCTGCAGAGAGGAGTCAGAGTGGAAAACTTGGAGCTTGCAATCCGGAAAGAGGTGATTGAACATCTAAGCTGGCCATTCCTTTGAGTGGGATGCTGGGAACTAGTTCTCCTCTAGTTGTTTTGAGAGCGTTGATGAACAGAGGTGATAGGAGGTGTGTTTGGCAAGAGAGGAAGGGCAGTTAGGAACTCATTGTGACTGTGTGATAATTTTAATACTATACTGTGGGGTGGCTTTTCTGAAGACTTTACTGTTTCATAGTTTCATAGTTTCTAGGGTCGGAAGGGACCTGAGCGGATCATCTAGTTCGACCCCCCTGCCATGGCAGGAGAGAATACTGGGGTCAAACGACCCCAGCAAGATGTTCATCTAACCTCCTCCTAAACACCCCCAGGGTAGGAGCCTGCACCACTTCTCTTGGAAGTTGGTTCCAGATCCTAGCCGCCCTGACTGTGAAGTAGCGCCTCCT